>NW_027307868.1:0-300000 GCF_047496885.1 Scyliorhinus torazame | reverse complement strand
CCAAACAGGGGGCGGGGTCTGTTGAGAAGGGGCGTGGTCTCTTGAGAGGGGCGGGGCTTAGTGTTATGGGCGTGGTCTCCTGAGTGGTCGTGGCTTAGGGGCGTGGTCTCTTGCTAGGGGCGTGGACTCGTTTGGGGGCATGGTCTCTGAGGAGTGGGCGGGGTCTCTTTAGGGGCGTGGTCTCTTGAGTGGGCGGGGCTTAGGACTAATGGGCGTGGTCTCAGAGGAGTGGGCGGGGTCTCCAGAGTGGGCGTGGTCTCTTGCTAGGGGCGTGGTCTCTGAGAAGGGACGTGGTCTCCGGAGTGGGCGGGGCTTAGGACTAATGGGCGTGGGGTCTCCAAGGAGTGGGCGTGGCTTAGGGGTAGGGGCGTGGCCTCTTGAGGGTGGGCGGGGCTTTGGGATAAGGGTGGGGTCTCTTGAGAAGGGGCGTGGTCTCTTGAGAGGGGAGGGGCTTAGTGTTAGGGGCGTGGTCTCCTGAGTGGGCGTGGCTTAAGGCTAGTGGGCGTGGTCTAGGAGCAATGGGCGTGGTCGCCTGAGAGTGGGTGTGGGGGCGTGGTCTCGGAGGAGGGGGCAGGGTCTCAGCAGAGGGGCGTGGTCTCTGGGCCCAACTACAACAACAACTGGGGTGACTACAACAACAACTGGATCCAATTACAACAACAACTGGATCAACAACATAGGGAGGAGTGGGATTTCAACACCCGCGCTCCCCTGCACTCCCTCCCTCCCTGTCTCTTTTACCTCCTTCAGTTCCCTACAATTCTCATCCTCCTCTTCAAATCCCTCCCTATCTCTGTAACCTCCTACAACCCTCCCAGATCTCTGCTCACCTCCGATTCCAGCCTCTCCAGCATCCCCCCCAATTGCTTGGCACGGTTCTCTAACCTCTGGAATCCCCCCTTCTAAATGTCATCACCTCTATTTCTTTCTGTCTGTCTCCACCCCGTGTGTCTCTCTTCCCCACCCTGGATCTCTCTCTCTCTCTCTCTCTCCGTGTCTCGCTCTCTCTCTCCCCCCCACCCGTGTGTCCCTCTCTCCCCCCCACCCGTGTGTCCCTCTCTCCCTCCCCCCACCCGTGTGTCTGTCTCTCTCTCTCCCCCCCCCCCCCCATGTGTGTCTGTCTCTCTCCCCCATGTGTGTCTGTCTCTCTCCCGTCTCTCTCACTCTTTCCCCCCTCCACAACAATCGATCCGTTTGAATGGGACCCATTTTCTGCCCAGGTTTGGCCCCGAGTCTCCGTCCCCGAGTCTCCGTCCCTTTCCCATGGGTGGGTCCCAACTCCCCTTTTCCAAATCCCCAGCGGGCCCTGCCCGTCGTTGAAGTCAAAATGTACAGGGAGTGCGTCCCATCTTATCGGGCCTAAAATTCAGGCTTCTGTCTGAATTCACCATTCACCATTCGCCTGCCTTTGGCAAACAAGCAGGCAGGAGGCATATGAAACAAAAGTGTGTGTGTGTGTGGGGCAGGCACTGCTTCCAATGCTGCCAGCAGGTATCTTCAAGCTCATTAAAGCCACGCTTTCACTCTCCACTCGTCTTCTGTCATTACTGATGGTCCATCCATCCCTCCATCTCCCCGTGTCTCTCCCTCCCTCGTGACTGACACACATGCGTGCACACACACACATTGGCACGCACAAAGTCACTCACACACACACACACATATATATATTAGCCATTTAAGACAATTTGATAGAATGCTACACATCCCGGTTTGACAATGACACCAAACTTGAGACAGCGCAGCTGGAAACATCAAATTGCAGGGAGGGGTATTCATGTTTTGGCAGGAGACTCAACTGTGGACGTCTCTCAGTGTCGGCCAATGTAAGGTGGTGTACTTTAGACTTTAAAAGAAGAGAAACCTGATCTTTACAGATGATGAGAAGGCATAAACGGTGCAAGTTTAAACGGCACACATATTTCACAGCTGGGGATTCACACAACACAGACAGCGACGCACCGTACATTTGGCAAGTGCCACCAATGTTGTCGAGTGCAGTACCAGGCCGACCTCAGTCTTACTGACAAACTGTTTGTCAGCCCACAGGACAACATTTCCGTCTAATCGGGCTCAAGCACAAGTTCAAATAGTTTGGCACCTGTTGTACCAGGGGCTGTTTGATGGGGGTCAGTGCAGAGGGGAGCTTGACTCTGTGTCTAACCCCGTGCTCGACCTGTCCTGGCAGCCTTTGATGGGGACAGTTTAGAGGGATGTGGAATCTCTACCTAACCCCCCATGATGTACTTTTGCTAACAGTGTTTGATGGAGATTCTCAATCTTGAATTCAGAAATTCTGTTTGTCTCCCCATCTCTGTCTGGGAATCTGGTTCAACAAATCCACCGTCAGCAGTCAGTCATTTGAACTGACTTCATGGTGGGACATTTCACGTGAGCACAACACTGAGGCGATTCGCACACTTGTCCCACTTAAGTGTCAAACAAAGACTGAAGGAAAGAGTCGGATTGAAACCGTCATATGTTGGGGGCAATGTGGATGGACAAATGGAGCTTGTACACCAGTCGCTCAAAGCGGGCGCAGCAAGCAGTGAAGAAGGTCAATGATAAGTTGGCCTTCATTATTGCCAGAGGGATTTAAATTCACAAGTGCAGATGCCTCACTGCAGTTCGACAAGGTCTCGGTGAGGCCACACCTGGAGTGCTGGGTGCAGTTGGAACCTCTCCCTGACATAGAAAGGATACAGTTGCCAGAGAGGGAGTGCAGCCAAGGGTCAGCCGGCTGACAGGCAGATTGCCCGACTGTCCTAGGGGCGAGAGAGATTGGTTCAGTAGGGACTGAATCAGCCCTGTTTCTCCAACCGAACCCTGAGTCTGCAAAGGGAAACACTTGGCCTGCCTCTGCTCATGTTTCATTCAGCAAGCAGGCAGGCAGGCAGGCAGGCAAGCAGCAGATTCTGTCCTGTCCTTATTTCTGGCTTCACATTGCTGCTTTCCCTCTCCATTTCTGACATGTTGGGAATGGCCATTCGTCTGTCGCCTTAGGGAGGCTTTCCACAAGAATGAGTCAAAAAGCAGCAAGAAATCACCAGTTAAACACCACTTCATTTCTGCCTCCATTTGGAGAGAAGATTCCTGGCTGGGCCACAAAAACAAAGCTCACTGCAAAGTTTCACTTCAGATTGGACATCTTGTATTGTTCACACACACACACACAGGCTTTTCACTCCAATCCTCGGATTGGAATTTCTCATCAAACAGTTTGCATCCGATGAAAACGGTCAGTTTAATAACCCAACGTCCTGACTGCCTCACGTCCTGGCACCCTCACCTGGCAAGTTTGAAACTTCCATTTCTGCTGACTTCCAGTCGCCGCAAAGTGCTGCTGCCAATTCAAGTCAAAGTGTACAACTCGGAATGGAAATGGCCTCCAATTCAGGCTCCTGTCCACTTGGCAGCATTCGCCATTTGGGCAGGCAGGAGGCATATGAAGCAAAAGTGTGTGTGTGTGTGTGTGTGTGTGGGGGGGGGGGCAGGCGCTGCTTCCAGTGCTGCCAGCAGGTATCTTCAAGCTCATTCCAGCCACGCTTTCACTCTCCACTCGTCTCCTGTCGTTACTGACGGTCCCTCCGTCTCCCGGGGTGGGGGTCGGGCAGCGCTTCAGGCCGCCCGCCGGCTGTTTGCGTGCACCCGACCCCGACCCCCGCGCAGCTTGCGGTAGGCGGCCACCCCCAGCCAGCCGCAGGCGGCCACGGCCGCCCCCAGCGAGCCGCAGACGGCCGCCGCCACCACGGACCCCGCAGTCGACGCGGCGGGCGGTGGGCTCGATCCGCTCGATGACCTGAGGGGGGGGGGGGAGAGAGGTGACAGAGAAGAGGCACGTTAGCAGGTCAAAACAGGCAACGTCATCAGTGGCTCAATACACGTTCCAGGTGTCCAAAGAGGGTCAAACCTCAGCTCGCCTTCACACTCGCTCTGTGTCTGACCCCGTGCTGTACCTGTCCCGGCAGTGTTTGATGGGGACAGTGTCGAGGGAGCTTTAATCTGTATCTAACACCGTGCTGTACCTGTCCCGGCAGTGTTTGATGGGGACAGTGCGGACGGAGCTTTACTCTGTACCTGATGCTGACGGTCGTACAGGTTTTGCCAGCAATCTTCAGTTGTACATTCCCCGCTCTGATCATCTTTTCCAGACGCTGTAGAAGTGACGGGACGGAATGTTGGGAACACCCGGCATATTCCCAGAGTTCGAGGCACAGTTCCAAGCTGCTGCACGTGTGTGGGTTCCGTATGTGGCACCTGAGGAGAGGGACAGACAGGCAGAATCTTTCACCGCTCAGCTCCTCCTGATGTGCCACCCAGTGCTCTCTGCCCTTGTCACGGTCCCGACCCTCCGCCCTGTCGCCTGGTTTACCTGTGAATCGCGGTCACGTTGGCCAGGCCGTCGGCCGCCCCTTCTGCCTCCCGTTCCTCCATCTCCGCGCACTCGGCGCTCTCCCGCACACGGATGCCCACCTGGATCCGGCCTCCAGGCTGGCCGCCCTGGCCGCCCCCTCCCGCAGGAGGAGGAGGAGGGGCGGCGGAGGAGGAGGAGGAGGAGGCCGGGCCCGTCCCGGGGGCTCTCGGCGTCCGGGCCTCGGGGAGCGGCGGCCGGCCGTCGTCACGGCGGCAGAGGCGCCCGCCCGGGCAAGCGAGGACGCCTCGGAATCCCGGCACCTGGAACCCAGAAAGAGGGAGTGGGGAAACGGGGGTGGGGGGTGAAGTAACCAGTTAAGTCGTGCATTAAGAGGCATCGCAATCAGTGGTCTGGTCAGAACCAGGAGCAGGAGTAGGCCACCTGGCCCCTCCATTCAAGGAGATCTTTTGTGGACTCGGCTCCACTTTCCAGCCCAAACACCACAACCCTTAATCCTCCCCAAAAAGACGATCCGCCTTGATCTGAAAAACATTTCACCCAGGAGTCCCACAGATTCACAACCCTTTGGGCGAGCGGGTTCCTCCTAAACTCGCTCAGTCCTAAATCTACTTCCCCTCGTTTTGAGGCTATGCCCCCCCCCCCCCCCCAGCGGAAACAACCCCTGGTCCCCCAACTCCAAACCATCCATGTAAATCGTCAACGGGTGGCGGGGCCCAGCACGGATCCCCCCCCCCCCCCCGAGGGACGCCGCTGGCTGCTGATTGCCACGAGCAGAGAAACGCCCATCAATCCCCCACTCTTTGCTTTCTACTCGTCAACCAACCCTCCATCCGCGCTGCTCCTTTCCCCCTCGGTGCCGGGCGCCTTTACCTCAGGCCAAGTGCCGGGGATCGGCGCCGACGTGTCAAGGGTCGGCCCCCCCCACCCCGGGCCTACCTGAACGCTCTCGCCCGCCCTGCACGGCAGCCATGGCGAACCTTGAACTTGGACCTGAAACTCCTTCTCCGCCCCCGCCAAGCGATGGAGGTAGCAGCGTCCGCCCATTGGCTCCGAGGCGTCCGACGTCTGATTCTGAGGGAGGGAGGCGAGGTCAGCGCTTCAGTACCGTCACCCCCCCCCCCCCCCCCCCACACACAGCGAGGCCCTTTTCCTGTCTCGGTGCCCCCCCCCACCCTTGCCCAGACTCACCGCCCTGGTCAGGTTGGCCAAGAAGCATCGGCTCCGCCGCCCGTAGATCTCCCCGCTCCGGCTGGCGCCGCCGGCCCTCCTCCCCTCCTCCTCCTCCTCCTCCTCCTCCTCCCTCCAACATTCGCTCTGCCGGACGGAAAGACGGGAATCAGAACCCCAGGCCAGGCAGACAGCTGGAGGTGACCCCCCCCCCCACCCCCACCCCCGGAGAAGGGTGGGCGAGTCAATTTGCAGGCGACACTCGAGTGTCGGTGGAGTGAATCTCGTGTTACAAGTCACACACAGGGAAGCTGCAGAGCTGGGCTGGGAGGTGGCAAATGGGAGTCTCAAGGGTGAGCTGATTCATTTTGGAAGGAATAACAGGAAGACAGAGTCACTGGGGCTCATCAGCTAAGATTGCGGGCGGTGCGGGTGAGCAGAGAGATCTCGGTGTCCTCCTCGGTGTACGTGGATCCCTGAAAGTCGGCACCCAGGTTGAGAGGGTCGTGGAGAAGGCGTGACGGCGTGTTGGCTCTTTTGTTGGCACAGGGATTGAGGTCACCAGGAGAGAGAGAGGGTCAGCACTTGCTGAGAGATCCCTCACCCACACACACACTGACAATGTGAACCCAGCAGAGAGAGAGTCAGCACTTGCTGAGAGATCCCTCACCCACACACTGACAATGTGAAGCCAGGAGAGGGACGAGGCAGCACTTGCTGAGAGATCCCTCACACACACACTGACAATGTGAACCCAGGAGAGAGAGAGTCAGCACTTGCTGAGAGATCCCTCACCCACACACTGACAATGTGAAGCCAGGAGAGGGACGAGGCAGCACTTGCTGAGAGATCCCTCACCCACACACACACTGACAATGTGAACCCAGCAGAGAGAGAGTCAGCACTTGCTGAGAGATCCCTCACACCCACACACACACTGAGCGGTGGTGGCGCTGTGAGCGCGGGCAAGTCATAAACCAGTGGCAATTGGAAAGTTGGTTTATGACTTGTCACTCGCACTTGGCGGCTGCCCTGGGCTTGAATGAGTGTGGGCGGGCTTAATATCCGCCCCCCGGGCCGATTTGACAGGCAGGCCGCCTCTGGGAGCTTCCTGGATGGGCTGGGACAGCAACCCGCTGCCCATCGCTCCCGGACCCCGCGGCAAGGGGAGCAGACCGGTTCCGAGGGTGCACCTTTCCCGGGGAGCCGGTTCAGATTCACCCCCTTAGGGAAGGTGCACCTTTCCCGGGGAGCAGGTTCAGATTCACTCCCTTAGGGAAGGCCGGGGGAGAGCGCTCTTTCCCGGGGAGCAGGTTCAGATTCACCCCCTTGCACTCTGGCCGGGGGAGAGCGCTCTTTCCCGGGGAGCAGGTTCAGATTCACCCCCTTGCACTCTGGCCGGGGGAGAGCGCTCTTTCCCGGGGAGCCGGTTCAGATTCACTCCCTTGCACTCTGGCCGGGGGAGAGCGCTCTTTCCCGGGGAGCAGGTTCAGATTCACCCCCTTGCACTCTGGCCGGGGGAGAGCGCTCTTTCCCGGGGAGCAGGTTCAGATTCACCCCCTTGCACTCTGGCCGGGGGAGAGCGCTCTTTCCCGGGGAGCCGGTTCAGATTCACTCCCTTGCACTCTGGCCGGGGGAGAGCGCTCTTTCCCGGGGAGCAGGTTCAGATTCACTCCCTTGCACTCTGGCCGGGGGAGAGCGCTCTTTCCCGGGGAGCAGGTTCAGATTCACCCCCTTGCACTCTGGCCGGGGGAGAGCGCTCTTTCCCGGGGAGCCGGTTCAGATTCACTCCCTTGCACTCTGGCCGGGGGAGAGCGCTCTTTCCCGGGGAGCAGGTTCAGATTCACCCCCTTGCACTCTGGCCGGGGGAGAGCGCTCTTTCCCGGGGAGCAGGTTCAGATTCACCCCCTTGCACTCTGGCCGGGGCAGCATCAATGTGGCTGTTGCGGAATGAAAGTGTGCGAACTGGAAGTAGCAGCAAAAAGTGCCGCCTTGTGCAGGGTGAATGCAGCCTGGGTGCGGGGGCGGCGGTCAGACTGAAAGGCGGTGGGTGCCGCCGCCGCCGCCGCCGCCGCTCTGTCCCGGGTCGGATTGCTGTGGGTGTGAGAGAGCCGGGGACCGGCAGACAGACAGAGAGACAGGGGAGTGCAGGGAGAGAGAGAGAGAGAGACAGGGACAGTCTCCCTCTCTGTGCGGAGCCGCTTTGCAGGGTTTTAAACGCAGCGTCTCTGCAGCTTTCGCCGCGGTTTCTCTTCTCGGAAAGTTTTGCCCGAACCCGCAGAGGAGAAAAGTTTCACTCCAAGTTGACAGGGGACGGGAGGTGTCTGGGTGGTGGGCGGGGTCTTTGGAGAGGGGGCGGGACCGGCGGAGGAGGCGGGGTCTGCAGAGAGTGGGCGGGGTTTAGGGCTAGGGGCGGGGTCTCTTGAGAGGGGCGTGGCCTCAGCAGAGGGGGCGGGGTCTCTTGAGAAGGGGCATGGCCAAGTCTCTTTCGGGACGTGGTCTCCAGAGTGGGCGTGGCTTACTGGTAGGGGCGTGGTCTCGGAGAAGGGGCGGGGTCTCTTTGGGGGCGTGGCTTATGGGTAGGGGCGCGGTCTCGGAGAAGGGGTGGGGTCTCTTTAGGGGCGTTGTCTCGGAGGAGGGGGCGTGGTCTCGCAGTGTGGGGCGGGGTCTCTAGAGAGGGGGCGGTGTCTCAGAAGAAGGGGCGTGGTCTCTAGTGTGTGGGCGTGGCTTAACCTTAGGGGCGTGGTCTCGGAGTAGGGGGCGTGGTCTCTTGAGAGGGGCGTGGTCTCGGAGGAGGGGGCGTGGTCTCTAGTGAGTGGGCGGGGCTTCGCGACAGATAGAGGCGTGGTCTCTTGAAGTGGGCGTGGTCTATTGAAATGGGCGTGGTCTCTCCAGGGGGCGGGGTCTCCAAAGAGTGGGCGGGGTCTAGTGGCAGGGGCGTGGTCTCCTGAGAGTGGGCGTGGCTTATGAGTGGGGGCGCGGTCTCTTGCTAGGGGCGTGGCTTGGGGGTAAGGGCGTGGTCTCGGAGGAGTGGGCGGGGCCTGGTCTCAAAGGGGCGTGGTCTCCAGAGAGTGGGCGGGGCTTAGGGCGTGGTCTCTTGATAGGGGCGTGGTCTCGGAGGAGTGGGCGTGGCCACTACTTGAAAGGGGCGTGGTCTCGGAGGAGTGGACGTGGTCTCCTGAGAGTGGGCGTGTCTTAAGGCTAGTGGGCGGGGTCTCTAGGGAGTGGGCGGGGCTTAGGACTAGTGGGCGGGGTCTCCGGAGTGGGCGTGGCTTAAGTCAAGTGGGCGTGGTTTAGGGACAGGGGCGTGGTCTCGGAGGAGTGGGCGGGTCCTCTTTAGGGGCGTGGTTTCGAGAGAGTGGGCGGGGCTTAGGATGAATGGGCGTGGTCTCTTGAGGGTGGGCGGGGCTTAGGGATAAGGGCGTGGTCTCAAATCAGGGGCGTGGTCTCTTGAGAGTGGGCGTGGCTTAAGGCTAGTGGGCGTGGTCTCTTGAGGGGCGGGGTCTCTTGCTAGGGGCGTGGACTCGTTTGGGGGCGTGGTCTCTGAGGAGTGGGAGGGGTCTCTTTAGGGGCGTGGTCTCTTGAGTGGGCGGGACTTAGGATTAATGGGCGTGGTCTCGGAGGAGGGGGCGGGGTCTCCTGAGAGTGGGCGTAGTCTATTGAAATGGGCGTGGTCTCTCCAGGGGGCGGGGTCTCCAAAGAGTGGGCGGGGTCTAGTGGCAGGGGCGTGGTCTCGGAGGAGTGGGCGGGGTCTATTGAAATGGGCGTGGTCTCCAGGGGGCGGGGTCTCCAAAGAGGGGGCGGGGCCTTTTAGGGGCGTGGTCTCCAGAGAGTGGGCGTGGCTTAGGGGCAGGGGCGTGGTCTATTGAGGGTGGGCGGGGCTTAGGGATAAGGGCGTGGTCTCCAAACAGGGGGCGGGGTCTCTTGAACAGGGGCGTGGTCTCTTGAGAGGGCGTGACTTAAGGCTAGTGGGCGCGGTCTGAGAAGGAATGGGCGTGGTCGCCTGAGAGTGGGCGTGGCTTAGGTATAAGGGCGTGGTCTCCAATCAGGGGGCGGGGTCGCTTCGGGGGGCGGGGTCTCTTGAGAAGGGGCGTGGTCTCGTGAGAGTGGGCGTGGCCTAGGAGGAATGGGCGTGGTCTCGGAGGAGGGGGCGGGGTCTCTTTGGGGGCGTGGTCTCCGGGGAGTGGGCGGGGCTTAGGACTAATGGGCGTGGTCTCTTGAGTGGGAGGAGTTTAGGGGCAGGGGCGTGGTCTACGAGAAGGGGCGGGGTCTCTGGAAAGGGGCGGGGCTTTGTGTTAGGGGCGGGGTCTCCTGAGAGTGGGCGTGGCTTAATGCTAGTGGGCGGGGTCTTTCCAGGGGGCGGGGTCTCCAAAGAGTGGGCGGGGCTTAGGCGCATGGGCGTGGTCTAAGAGAGTGGGCGGGGCCTCTTTAGGGGCGTGGTCTCGAGAGCGTGGTCGGGGCCTCTTCGGGGGCGTGGTCTCCAGAGTGGGCGTGGCTTAGGGGTAGGGGCGTGGTCTCTCGTGTGTGGGCGGGGCTTAAGCGCAAGGGCGTGGTCTCTTGGGAGGGGCGGGGCTTCGGGACAGATAGAGGCGTGGTCTTTTGAAGTGGGCGTGGTCTCCTGAAATGGGCGTGGTCTCGGAGGCGTGGGCGGGGTCTCTTTGGGGGCGTTGTCTCCAGTGAGTGGGCGGGGCTGAGGGCTAATGGGCGTGGTCTCCTGAGGGGGGCGGGGTCTCAGAGGAGGGGCGGGGTCACTGGCTAGGGGCGTGGTCTCGGAGGAGGAGGCGGGGTCTCTTTGGGGGCGTGGTCTCCAGGGAGTGGGCGGGGCGTAGGACTAATGGGCGTGGTCTCGGAGGAGTGGGAGGGGTCTCCAGAGTGGGCGTGGTCTCTTGATGGGGGCGTGGACTCGTTAGGGGGCGGGGTCTAAGAATGGGGGCGTGGTCTCTGAGAAGGGGCGTGGTCTCCGGAGTGGGCGGGGCTTAGGACTAATGGGCGTGGTCTCTTGAGTGGGAGGAGTTTAGGGGCAGGGGCGGGGTCTCTGGAAAGGGGTGGGGCTTTGTGGTAGGGGCGGGGTCTCCTGAGAGTGGGCGTGGCTTAAGGCTAGTGGGCGTGGTCTAGGAGGAATGGGCGTGGTCGCCTGAGAGTGGGCGTGGCTTAGGTGTGGGGGCGTGGTCTCTTGAGGGTGGGCGGGGCTTAAGGATAAGGGCGTGGTCTCCAATCAGGGGCGGGGTCGTTTCGGGGGGCGGGGTCTCTTGAGAAGGGGCGGGGTCTCATGAGAGTGGGCGTGGCCTAGGAGGAATGGGCGTGGTCTCCTGAGAGTGGGCGTGGTCTTGGGGGAGTGGGTGTGGTCTCCAAAGAGGGGCGGGGTCTCTTTAGGGGCGTGGTCTCTTGCGAGTGGGCGGGGCTTATGGGTAGAGGCGTGGTCTCCAGAGAAGGGGCGGGGTCTCTTTAGGGGCGTGGTCTCGTGAGTGGGCGGGGTTTAGGGACAGGAGCGTGGTCTCGGAGGAGTGGGCGGGTTCTCTTTAGGGGCGTGGTTTCGAGAGAGTGGGCGTGTCTTAAGGGGCAGGGGCGCGGTCACGGAGGAGGGGGCGGGGTCTCCATGGAGTGGGCGGGGCTTAGTACTAATGGGCGTGGTCTCGGAGGAGTAGGCGGGGTCTCTTGAGGGTGGGCGGGGTTTAGGGGCAGGGGCGTGGTCTCTTGAGGGTGGGCGGGGCTTAGGGATAAGGGCGTGGTCTCAAATCAGGGGGCGTGGTCTCTTGAGAGTGGCCGTGGCTTAAGGCTAGTGGGCGTGGTCTCTTGAGGGGTGGGGTCTCTTGCTAGGGGCGTGGTCTCTTGAGGGTGGGCGGGGCTTAGGGATAAGGGCGTGGTCTCAAATCAGGGGGCGTGGTCTCTTGAGAGTGGGCGTGGCTTAAGGCTAGTGGGAGTGGTCTCTTGAGGGGCGGGGTCTCTTGCTAGGGGCGTGGTCTTGAGTGGGCGTGGCTTGGGGTGGGGGCGGGGTCTCTTGAGAGGGGCGTGGCCTCAGCAGAGGGGGCGGGTCTCTTGAAAAGGGGCGTGGCGAAGTCTCTTTAGGGGCGTGGTCTCCTGAGTGGGCGTGGTCTCTTGCTAGGGGCGTGGTCTTTTGAGTGGGCGTGGCTTGGGGATAAGGGCGTGGTCTCCAAATAGGGGGCGGGGTCTCTTGAGAAGGGGCGTGGTCTCTTGAGAGGGGTGGGGCTTAGTGTTAGGGGCGTGGTCTCCTGAGTGGGCGTGGCTTAAGTCTAGTGGGCGTGTTGTCTTGCTAGGGGCGTGGCCTAGGAGGAATGGGCGTGGTCTCCTGAGAGTGGGCGTGGCTTAGGGGCAGGGGCGTGGTCTCGGAGGAGGGGGCGGGGTCTCTTTAGGGGCGTGGTCTCCAGGGAGTGGGCGGGGCTTAGGCCCAGTGGGCGGGGTCTCGAGAGTGGGCGGGGTCTCCGGAGTGGGCGTGGCTTAAGTCAAGTGGGCGTGGTCTCTTTAGGGGCGGGGTCTCTTGCTAGGGGCGTGGACTCGTTTGGGGGCGTGGTCTCTGAGTGGGCGGGGTCTCTTTAGGGGCGTGGTCTCTTGCGTGGGTGGGGCTTAGGACTAATGGGCGTGGTCTCAGAGGAGTGGGCGGGGTCTCCAGAGTGGGCGTGGTCTCTTGCTAGGGGTGTGGTCTCTGAGAAGGGGTGTGGTCTCCGGAGTGGGCGGGGCTTAGGACTAATGGGCGTGGTCTCCAAGGAGTGGGCGTGGCTTAGGGGTAGGGGCGTGGTCTTGGAGGAGTGGGCGGGGTCTCTTTGGGGACGTGGTCTCCAGAGTGGGCGTGGCTTAGGGACAGGGGCGTGGTCTCTGAGAAGGGGTGTGGTCTCTGAGGAGTGGGCGGGGTCTCTTTAGGGGCGTGGTCTCTTGAGTGGGCGGGGCTTAGGACTAATGGGCGTGGTCTCCAAGGAGTGGGCGTGGCTTAAGTCTAGTGGGCGTGGTCTCTTGCTAGGGGCGTGGACTCGTTTGGGGGCGTGGTCTCTGAGGAGTGGGCGGGGTCTCTTTAGGGGCGTGGTCTCTTGAGTGGGTGGGGCTTAGGACTAATGGGCGTGGTCTCATAGGAGTGGGCGGGGTCTCCAGAGTGGGCGTGGTCTCTCGCTAGGGGCGTGGTCTCTGAGAAGGGGTGTGGTCTCCGGAGTGGGCGGGGCTTAGGACTAATGGGCGTGGTCTCCAAGGAGTGGGCGTGGCTTAGGGGTAGGGGCGTGGTCTTGGAGGAGTGGGCGGGGTCTCTTTGGGGACGTGGTCTCCAGAGTGGGCGTGGCTTAGGGACAGGGGCGTGGTCTCTGAGAAGGGGTGTGGTCTCTGAGGAGTGGGCGGGGTCTCTTTAGGGGCGTGGTCTCTTGAGTGGGCGGGGCTTAGGACTAATGGGCGTGGTCTCCAAGGAGTGGGCGTGGCTTAAGTCTAGTGGGCGTGGTCTCTTGCTAGGGGCGTGGACTCGTTTGGGGGCGTGGTCTCTGAGGAGTGGGCGGGGTCTCTTTAGGGGTGTGGTCTGTTGAGTGGGCGGGTCTTAGGACTAATGGGCGTGGTCTCAGAGGAGTGGGCGTGGTCTCCTTAGTGGGCGTGGCTTAAGTCTAGTGGGCGTGATCTCTTGCTAGGGGCGTGTACTCGTTTGGAGGCGTGGTCTCTGAGGAGTGGGCGGGGCTTAGGACTAATGGGCGTGGTCTCGGAGTAGGCGGGGTCTCTTGAGGGTGGGCGGGGTTTAGGGGCAGGGGCGTGGTCTCGGAGGAGTGGACGTGTCCTCTTTAGGGGTGTGTTTTCGCGAGAGTGGGCGGGGCTTAGGATTAATGGGCGTGGTCTCTGAGGATGGGGCGTGGTCTCCAACGAGGGGGCGGGGTCTATAGAGAGTGGGCGTGGCTTAGGGGTAGGGGCGTGGTCTCTCGTGTGTGGGCGGGGCTTAAGCCTAGGGGCGTGGTCTCGGAGGAGTGGGCGGGGTCTCTTTGGGGGCGTGGTCTAGGAGAGTGGGCGGGGCGTAGGACTAATGGGCGTGGTCTCGGAGGAGTGGGCGGGGCTTAGGGATAAGGGCGTGGTCTCCAATCAGGGGGCGGGGTCGTTTCGGGGGCGGGGTCTCTTGAGAAGGGGCGGGGTCTCATGAGAGTGGGGCGTGGCCTAGGAGGAATGGGCGTGGTCTCCTGAGAGTGGGCGTGGTCTTGGGGGAGTGGGTGTGGTCTCAAAAGAGGGGCGGGGTCTCTTTAGGGGCGTGGTCTCTTGCGAGTGGGCGGGGCTTATGGTAGAGGCGTGGTCTCCAGAGAAGGGGCGGGGTCTCTTTAGGGGCGTGGTCTCGTGAGTGGGCGGGGTTTAGGGGCAGGGGCGTGGTCTCGGAGGGGGCGTGGTCTCTTTAGGGGCGTGGTCTCCAGAGTGGGCGTGGCTTAGTGGTAGGGGCGTGGTCTCGTAGGAGGGGGAGGGGTCTCTTTAGGGGGCGGGGTTTAGGGACAGGGGTGTGGTCTCGGAGGAGGGGCGTGGTCTCTGAGTGGGCGGGGCTTCTCGCCAGATAGGGGCGTGGTCTCTGAGGAGTGGGCGGGGTCTCTTTAGGGCGTGGTCTCGAGTGGGTGGGGCTTAGGACTAATGGGCGTGGTCTCAGAGGAGTGGGCGGGGTCTCCAGAGTGGGCGTGGTCTCTCGCTAGGGGCGTGGTCTCTGAGAAGGGGTGTGGTCTCCGGAGTGGGCGGGGCTTAGGACTAATGGGCGTGGTCTCCAAGGAGTGGGCGTGGCTTAGGGGCAGGGGCGTGGTCTCGGAGGAGTGGGCGGGGTCTCTTTGGGGGCGTGGTCTCCAGAGTGGGCGTGGCTTAGGGACAGGGGCGTGGTCTCTGAGAAGGGGAGTGGTCTCTTGAGAGGGGCGTGGTCTCGGGGGAGTGGGCGGGGTCTCTTTAGGGGCGTGGCTTATGGGTAGGGGCGTGGTCTCGGATTCGGGGTCTCTTGAGTGGGCGTGGCTTGGGGATAGGGCGTGGTCTCTGAGGGGGCGGGGTCTCTTTAGGGGCGTTGTCTCCTGAGTGGGCGTGGCTTAGGACTAATGGGCGGGGTCTCCAGAGTGGGCGGGGTCTCTTGCTAGGGGCGTGGCTTGGGGGTAAGGGCGTGGTCTCGGAGGAGTGGGCGGGGTCTCTTTGGGGGCGTGGTCTCGTGAGTGGGCGGGGTTTAGGGGCATGGGGGTGGTCTAGGAGAGTGGGCGGGGCCTGGTCTCAAAGGGGCGTGGTCTCCAGAGAGTGGGCGGGGCTTAGGGCGTGGTTTCGGAGGCGGGGGCGTGGTCTCTTTAGGGGCGTGGTCTCTTGATAGGGGCGTGGTCTCGGAGGAGTGGGCGTGGCCACTACTTGAAAGGGGCGTGGTCTCGGAGGAGTGGGCGTGGTCTCCTGAGAGTGGGCGTGTCTTAAGTCTAGTGGGCGGGGTCTCTTGAGGGGCGTGGTCTCCAGGGAGTGGGCGGGGCTTTGGACTAATGGGCGGGGTCTCCAGAGTGGGCGTGGTCTCTTGCTAGGGGCGTGGACTCATTAGGGGGCGTGGTCTCTGAGGAGGGGGCGTGGTCTCTGGAGTGGGCGGGGTCTCTAGAAAGGGGGCGGGTCCCAGAAGAGGGGCGGGGTCTATTTGGGGGCGTGGTCTCCAGAGATGGCGTGGCAGAGAGAGGCGTGGTCTCTTGAAGTGGGCGTGGTCTATTGAAATGGGCGTGGTCTCTCCAGGGGGCGGGGTCTCCAAAGAGTGGGCGGGGTCTAGTGGCAGGGGCGTGGTCTCGTGAGGGTGGGCGGGGCTTATGGGTAGAGGCGTGGTCTCCAGAGAAGGGGCGGGGTCTCTTGAGTGGGCGTGGCTTGGGGATAGGGCGTGGTCTCTGAGGGGGTGGAGTCTCTTTAGGAGCGTGGTCTCCAGAGTGGGCGTGGCTTAGGGGTAGGGGCGTGGTCTCTCGTGTGTGGGCGGGGCTTAAGCGCAAGGGCGTGGTCTCTTGGGAGGGGCGGGGCTTCGGGACAGATAGAGGCGTGGTCTTTTGAAGTGGGCGTGGTCTCCTGAAATGGGCGTGGTCTCGGAGGAGTGGGCGGGGTCTCTTTGGGGGCGGGGTCTCCAGGGAGTGGGCGGGGCGTAGGACTAATGGGCGTGGTCTCGGAGGAGTGGGCGGGGTCTCCAGAGTGGGTGGGGTCTCTTGCTAGGGGCGGGGTCTAAGAATGGGGGCGTGGTCTCTGAGAAGGGGTGTGGTCTCTGGAGTGGGCGGGGCTTAGGACTAATGGGCGTGGTCTCTTGAGTGGGAGGAGTTTAGGGGCAGGGGCGGGGTCTCCTGAGAGTGGGCGTGGCTTAAGGCTAGTGGGCGTGGTCTAGGAGGAATGGGCGTGGTCGCCTGAGAGTGCGCGTGGCTTAGGTGTGGGGGCGAGGGCTCTTGAGGGGCGGGGTCTCGGAGGAGGGGGCGGGGTCTCTTTAGGGGCGTGGTCTCGTGAGTGGGCGGGGTTTAGCGGTAGGGGCGTGGTCTCCAGAGTGGGCGTGGCTTGGTCGTAGGAGCGTGGTCTCGTTGAAGGGGCGTGGTCTCTAGAGAGTGGGCGGGGTCTCTTTAGGGGCGTGGTCTCTAGAGAGTGGGCGGGGTCTCTTTAGGGGCGTGGTCTCCAGAGTGGGCGTGGCTTAGGGACAGGGGCGTGGTCTCCAGGGAGTGGGCGGGTCTTAGGACTAATGGGCGGGGTCTCCAGAGTGGGCGGGGTCTCTTGCTAGGGGCGTGGCTCGGGGGTAGGGGCGTGGTCTCGGAGGAGTGGGCGGGGTCTCTTTGGGGGCGTGGTCTCGTTAGGGGCGTGGTCTCGTGAGTGGGCGGGGCTAGGAGTGTGGGCGGGGCCTGGTTTCAAAGGGGCGTGGTCTCCAGAGAGTGGGCGTGGTCTTGGGGGTGTGGATGTCGTCTCCAAAGAGGGGGCGGGGTCTCTTTAGGGGCGTAGTCTCCTGAGAGTGGGCGTGGCTTAGGTGTGGGGCGTGGTCTCTTGAGGGTGGGCGGGGCTTAGGGATAAGGGCGTGGTCTCCAATCAGGGGGCGGGGTCGCTTCGGGGGGCGGGGTCTCTTGAGAAGGGGCGTGGTCTCGTGAGAGTGGGCGTGGCCTAGGAGGAATGGGCGTGGTCTCCTGAGAGTGGGCGTGGCTTAGGGGCAGGGCGTGGTCTCGAAGGGGGCGGGGTCACTTTAGGGGCGTGGTCTCCAGGGAGTGGGCGGGGCTTAGGACTAATGGGCGGGGTCTCCAGAGTGGGCGGGGTCTCTTGCTAGGGGCGTGGCTTGGGGGCAGGGGCGTGGTCTCGGAGGAGTGGGCGGGGTCTATTTGGGGGCGTGGTCTAGGAGAGTGGGCGGGGCTTAGGGCGTGGTTTCGGAGGAGGGGCGTGGTCTCTTGAGAGGGGGCGTGGTCTCGCTAAGGGGCGAGGTCTTGGTAGGGGCGTGGTCTCCAAAGAGGGGGCGGGGTCTCTTTAGGGGCGTGGTCTCCAGAGTGGGCGTGGATTAAGGCTAGTGGGCGGGGTCTCGGAGGAGGGGGCGTGGTCTCTAGTGAGTGGGCGGGGCTTCGCGACAGATAGAGGCGTGGTCTCTTGAAGTGGGCGTGGTCTATTGAAATGGGCGTGGTCTCGGAGTGGACGGGATCTCTTTGGGGGCGTGGTCTCCAGAGTGGGCGTGGCTTAGGGACGGGGCGTGGTCTCTTGAGAGGGGGCGTGGTCTCGCTAAGGGGCGGGGTCTTGGTAGGGGCGTGGTCTCCAAAGAGGGGGCGGGGTCTCCAGGGAGTGGGCGGGGCTTAGGACTAATGGGCGGGGTCTCCTGAGGGGCGTGGTCTCTGGGGATGGGCGTGGTCTCCAAGGAGTGGGCGTGGTCTCTTGAGTGGGCGGGGTTTAGGGGCAGGGGAGTGGTCTCGGAGAAGGGGCGGGGTCTCTGGAAAGGGGTGGGGCTTTGTGTTAGGGGCGTGGTCTCCTGAGAGTGGGCGTGGCTTAAGGCTAGTGGGCGTGGTCTAGGAGGAATGGGCGTGGTCGCCTGAGAGTGGGCGTGGCTTAGGTGTGGGGGCGTGGTCTCTGGAGGGTGGGCGGGGCTTAGGGATAAGGGCGTGGTCTCCAAACAGGGGGCGTGGTCCCTTGAGAAGGGGCGTGGTCTCGGATTTGGGGGCGGGGTCTCTTGCTAGGGGCGTGGCTTGGGGATAGGGCGTGGTCTCTGAGGGGGCGGAGTCTATTTGGGGGCGTGGTCTCGTGAGTGGGCGGGGTTTAGGGGCAGGGGCGTGGTCTAGGAGGAGTGGGCGGGGTCTCTTTGGGGACGTGGTCTCCAGAGTGGGCGTGGCTTAGGGACATGGGCGTGGTCTCTGAGGAGTGGGCGGGGTCTCTTTAGGGGCGTGGTCTCTTGAGTGGGCGGGGCTTAGGACTAATGGGCGTGGTCTCCAAGGAGTGGGCGTGGCTTAGGGGTAGGGGCGTGGTCTTGGAGGAGTGGGCGGGGTCTCTTTGGGGACGTGGTCTCCAGAGTGGGCGTGGCTTAGGGACATGGGCGTGGTCTCTGAGGAGTGGGCGGGGTCTCTTTAGGGGCGTGGTCTCTTGAGTGGGCGGGGCTTAGGACTAATGGGCGTGGTCTCCAAGGAGTGGGCGTGGCTTAAGTCTAGTGGGCGTGGTCTCTTGCTAGGGGCGTGGACTCGTTTGGGGGCGTGGTCTCTGAGGAGTGGGCGGGTCTCTTTAGGGGCGTGGTCTCTTGAGTGGGTGGGGCTTAGGACTAATGGGCGTGGTCTCAGAGGAGTGGGCGGGGTCTCCAGAGTGGGCGTGGTCTCTTGCTAGGGGTGTGGTCTCTGAGAAGGGGTGTGGTCTCCGGAGTGGGCGGGGCTTAGGACTAATGGGCGTGGTCTCTTGAGTGGGAGGGGTTTAGGGGAAGGGGCGTGGTCTAGGAGAAGGGGCGGGGTCTCATGAAAGGGGTGGGGCTTTGTGTTAGGGGCGTGGTCTCCTGAGAGTGGGCGTGGCTTAACGCTAGTGGGCGTGGTCTCGGAGTAGGGGGAGTGGCCTCTTGAGAGGGGCGTGGTCTCGGGGTAGGGGGCGTGGTCTCCAGAGTGGGCGTGGTCTCTTGCTCGGGGCGTGGACTCGTTAGGGGCGGGGTCTCTGAGAAGGGGCGTGGTCTCCGGAGTGGGCGGGGCTTAGGACTAATGGGCGTGGTCTCCAAGGAGTGGGCGTGGTCTCTTAAGTGGGCGGGGTTTAGGGGCAGGGGAGTGGTCTCGGAGAAGGGGCGGGGTCTCTGGAAAGGGGCGGGGCTTTGTGTTAGGGGCGTGGTCTCCTGAGAGTGGGCGGGGCTTAGGACTAATGGGCGTGGTCTCAGAGGAGTGGGCGGGGTCTCCAGAGTGGGCGTGGTCTCTTGCTAGGGGCGTGGTCTCTGAGAAGGGGCGTGGTCTCCAGAGTGGGTGTGGCTTAGGGACAGGGGCGTGGTCTCTGAGAAGGGGTGTGGTCTCTTGAGAGGGGCGTGGTCTTGGGGGAGTGGGCGGGGTCTCTTTAGGGGCGTGGCTTATGGGTAGGGGCGTGGTCTCGGATTCGGGGGCGGGGTCTCTTGAGTGGGCGTGGCTTGGGATAGGGTGTGGTCTCTGAGGGGGCGGGGTCTCTTTAGGGGCGTGGTCTCCTGAGTGGGCGTGGCTTAAGTGTAGTGGGCGTGGTCTCTTGAGGGGCGGGGCCTCTTGCTAGGGGCGTGGACTCGTTTGGGGGCGTGGTCTCTGAGGAGTGGGAGGGGTCTCTTTAGGGGCGTGGTCTCTTGAGGGTGGGCGGGGCTTAGGGATCAGGGCGTGGTCTCCAAACAGGGGGCGGGGTCTGTTGAGAAGGGGCGTGGTCTCTTGAGAGGGGCGGGGCTTAGTGTTATGGGCGTGGTCTCCTGAGTGGTCGTGGCTTAGGGGCGTGGTCTCTTGCTAGGGGCGTGGACTCGTTTGGGGGCATGGTCTCTGAGGAGTGGGCGGGGTCTCTTTAGGGGCGTGGTCTCTTGAGTGGGCGGGGCTTAGGACTAATGGGCGTGGTCTCAGAGGAGTGGGCGGGGTCTCCAGAGTGGGCGTGGTCTCTTGCTAGGGGCGTGGTCTCTGAGAAGGGACGTGGTCTCCGGAGTGGGCGGGGCTTAGGACTAATGGGCGTGGGGTCTCCAAGGAGTGGGCGTGGCTTAGGGGTAGGGGCGTGGCCTCTTGAGGGTGGGCGGGGCTTTGGGATAAGGGTGGGGTCTCTTGAGAAGGGGCGTGGTCTCTTGAGAGGGGAGGGGCTTAGTGTTAGGGGCGTGGTCTCCTGAGTGGGCGTGGCTTAAGGCTAGTGGGCGTGGTCTAGGAGCAATGGGCGTGGTCGCCTGAGAGTGGGTGTGGGGGCGTGGTCTCGGAGGAGGGGGCAGGGTCTCAGCAGAGGGGCGTGGTCTCTGGGCCCAACTACAACAACAACTGGGGTGACTACAACAACAACTGGATCCAATTACAACAACAACTGGATCAACAACATAGGGAGGAGTGGGATTTCAACACCCGCGCTCCCCTGCACTCCCTCCCTCCCTGTCTCTTTTACCTCCTTCAGTTCCCTACAATTCTCATCCTCCTCTTCAAATCCCTCCCTATCTCTGTAACCTCCTACAACCCTCCCAGATCTCTGCTCACCTCCGATTCCAGCCTCTCCAGCATCCCCCCCAATTGCTTGGCACGGTTCTCTAACCTCTGGAATCCCCCCTTCTAAATGTCATCACCTCTATTTCTTTCTGTCTGTCTCCACCCCGTGTGTCTCTCTTCCCCACCCTGGATCTCTCTCTCTCTCTCTCTCTCCGTGTCTCGCTCTCTCTCTCCCCCCCACCCGTGTGTCCCTCTCTCCCCCCCACCCGTGTGTCCCTCTCTCCCTCCCCCCACCCGTGTGTCTGTCTCTCTCTCTCCCCCCCCCCCCCCATGTGTGTCTGTCTCTCTCCCCCATGTGTGTCTGTCTCTCTCCCGTCTCTCTCACTCTTTCCCCCCTCCACAACAATCGATCCGTTTGAATGGGACCCATTTTCTGCCCAGGTTTGGCCCCGAGTCTCCGTCCCCGAGTCTCCGTCCCTTTCCCATGGGTGGGTCCCAACTCCCCTTTTCCAAATCCCCAGCGGGCCCTGCCCGTCGTTGAAGTCAAAATGTACAGGGAGTGCGTCCCATCTTATCGGGCCTAAAATTCAGGCTTCTGTCTGAATTCACCATTCACCATTCGCCTGCCTTTGGCAAACAAGCAGGCAGGAGGCATATGAAACAAAAGTGTGTGTGTGTGTGGGGCAGGCACTGCTTCCAATGCTGCCAGCAGGTATCTTCAAGCTCATTAAAGCCACGCTTTCACTCTCCACTCGTCTTCTGTCATTACTGATGGTCCATCCATCCCTCCATCTCCCCGTGTCTCTCCCTCCCTCGTGACTGACACACATGCGTGCACACACACACATTGGCACGCACAAAGTCACTCACACACACACACACATATATATATTAGCCATTTAAGACAATTTGATAGAATGCTACACATCCCGGTTTGACAATGACACCAAACTTGAGACAGCGCAGCTGGAAACATCAAATTGCAGGGAGGGGTATTCATGTTTTGGCAGGAGACTCAACTGTGGACGTCTCTCAGTGTCGGCCAATGTAAGGTGGTGTACTTTAGACTTTAAAAGAAGAGAAACCTGATCTTTACAGATGATGAGAAGGCATAAACGGTGCAAGTTTAAACGGCACACATATTTCACAGCTGGGGATTCACACAACACAGACAGCGACGCACCGTACATTTGGCAAGTGCCACCAATGTTGTCGAGTGCAGTACCAGGCCGACCTCAGTCTTACTGACAAACTGTTTGTCAGCCCACAGGACAACATTTCCGTCTAATCGGGCTCAAGCACAAGTTCAAATAGTTTGGCACCTGTTGTACCAGGGGCTGTTTGATGGGGGTCAGTGCAGAGGGGAGCTTGACTCTGTGTCTAACCCCCGTGCTCGACCTGTCCTGGCAGCCTTTGATGGGGACAGTTTAGAGGGATGTGGAATCTCTACCTAACCCCCATGATGTACTTTTGCTAACAGTGTTTGATGGAGATTCTCAATCTTGAATTCAGAAATTCTGTTTGTCTCCCCATCTCTTGCTGGGAATCTGGTTCAACAAATCCACCGTCAGCAGTCAGTCATTTGAACTGACTTCATGGTGGGACATTTCACGTGAGCACAACACTGAGGCGATTCGCACACTTGTCCCACTTAAGTGTCAAACAAAGACTGAAGGAAAGAGTCGGATTTAAACCGTCATATGTTGGGGGCAATGTGGATGGACCAATGGAGCTTGTACACCAGTCGCTCAAAGCGGGCGCAGCAAGCAGTGAAGAAGGTCAATGATAAGTTGGCCTTCATTATTGCCAGAGGGATTTAAATTCACAAGTGCAGATGCCTCACTGCAGTTCGATAAGGTCTCGGTGAGGCCACACCTGGAGTGCTGGGTGCAGTTGGAACCTCTCCCTGACATAGAAAGGATACAGTTGCCAGAGAGGGAGTGCAGCCAAGGGTCAGCCGGCTGACAGGCAGATTGCCCGACTGTCCTAGGGGCGAGAGAGATTGGTTCAGTAGGGACTGAATCAGCCCTGTTTCTCCAACCGAACCCTGAGTCTGCAAAGGGAAACACTTGGCCTGCCTCTGCTCATGTTTCATTCAGCAAGCAGGCAGGCAGGCAGGCAGGCAGCAGATTCTGTCCTGTCCTTATTTCTGGCTTTGCTTTCACATTGCTGCTTTCCCTCTCCATTTCTGACATGTTGGGAATGGCCATTCGTCTGTCGCCTGAGGGAGGCTTTCCACAAGAATGAGTCAAAAAGCAGCAAGAAATCACCAGTTAAACACCACTTCATTTCTGCCTCCATTTGGAGAGAAGATTCCTGGCTGGGCCACAAAAACAAAGCTCACTGCAAAGTTTCACTTCAGATTGGACATCTTGTATTGTTCACACACACACACACAGGCTTTTCACTCCAATCCTCGGATTGGAATTTCTCATCAAACAGTTGGCATGCGATGAAAACGGTCAGTTTTTAATAACCCAACGTCCTGACTGCCTCACGTCCTGGCACCCTCACCTGGCAAGTTTGAAACTTCCATTTCTGCTGACTTCCAGTCGCCGCAAAGTGCTGCTGCCAATTCAAGTCAAAGTGTACAACTCGGAATGGAAATGGCCTCCAATTCAGGCTCCTGTCCACTTGGCAGCATTCGCCATTTGGGCAGACAGGCAGGCAGATGAAGCAAAAGTGTGTGTGTGTGTGTGGGGGGGGGGGGGGGCAGGCGCTGCTTCCAGTGCTGCCAGCAGGTATCTTCAAGCTCATTCCAGCCACGCTTTCACTCTCCGCTCGTCTCCTGTCGTTACTGACGGTCCCTCCGTCTCCCGGGGTGGGGGTCGGGCAGCGCTTCAGGCCGCCCGCCGGCTGTTTGCGTGCACCCGACCCCGACCCCCGCGCAGCTTGCGGTAGGCGGCCACCCCCAGCCAGCCGCAGGCGGCCACGGCCGCCCCCAGCGAGCCGCAGACGGCCGCCGCCACCACGGACCCCGCAGTCGACGCGGCGGGCGGTGGGCTCGATCCGCTCGATGACCTGAGGGGGGGGGGGGAGAGAGGTGACAGAGAAGAGGCACGTTAGCAGGTCAAAACAGGCAACGTCATCAGTGGCTCAATACACGTTCCAGGTGTCCAAAGAGGGTCAAACCTCAGCTCGCCTTCACACTCGCTCTGTGTCTGACCCCGTGCTGTACCTGTCCCGGCAGTGTTTGATGGGGACAGTGTCGAGGGAGCTTTAATCTGTATCTAACACCGTGCTGTACCTGTCCCGGCAGTGTTTGATGGGGACAGTGCGGACGGAGCTTTACTCTGTACCTGATGCTGACGGTCGTACAGGTTTTGCCAGCAATCTTCAGTTGTACATTCCCCGCTCTGATCATCTTTTCCAGACGCTGTAGAAGTGACGGGACGGAATGTTGGGAACACCCGGCATATTCCCAGAGTTCGAGGCACAGTTCCAAGCTGCTGCACGTGTGTGGGTTCCGTATGTGGCACCTGAGGAGAGGGACAGACAGGCAGAATCTTTCACCGCTCAGCTCCTCCTGATGTGCCACCCAGTGCTCTCTGCCCTTGTCACGGTCCCGACCCTCCGCCCTGTCGCCTGGTTTACCTGTGAATCGCGGTCACGTTGGCCAGGCCGTCGGCCGCCCCTTCTGCCTCCCGTTCCTCCATCTCCGCGCACTCGGCGCTCTCCCGCACACGGATGCCCACCTGGATCCGGCCTCCAGGCTGGCCGCCCTGGCCGCCCCCTCCCGCAGGAGGAGGAGGAGGGGCGGCGGAGGAGGAGGAGGAGGAGGCCGGGCCCGTCCCGGGGGCTCTCGGCGTCCGGGCCTCGGGGAGCGGCGGCCGGCCGTCGTCACGGCGGCAGGAGGCGCCCGCCCGGGCAAGCGAGGACGCCTCGGAATCCCGGCACCTGGAACCCAGAAAGAGGGAGTGGGGAAACGGGGGTGGGGGGGGTGAAGTAACCAGTTAAGTCGTGCATTAAGAGGCATCGCAATCAGTGGTCTGGTCAGAACCAGGAGCAGAGTAGGCCACCTGGCCCCTCCATTCAAGGAGATCTTTTGTGGACTCGGCTCCACTTTCCAGCCCAAACACCCACAACCCTTAATCCTCCCCAAAAAGACGATCCGCCCTTGATCTGAAAAACATTTCACCCAGGAGTCCCACAGATTCACAACCCTTTGGGCGAGCGGGGTTCCTCCTAAACTCGCTCAGTCCTAAATCTACTTCCCCTCGTTTTGAGGCTATGCCCCCCCCCCCCCCCCAGCGGAAACAACCCCTGGTCCCCCAACTCCAAACCATCCATGTAAATCGTCAACGGGTGGCGGGGCCCAGCACGGATCCCCCCCCCCCCCCCCCGAGGGACGCCGCTGGCTGCTGATTGCCACGAGCAGAGAAACGCCCATCAATCCCCCACTCTTTGCTTTCTACTCGTCAACCAACCCTCCATCCGCGCTGCTCCTTTCCCCCTCGGTGCCGGGCGCCTTTACCTCAGGCCAAGTGCCGGGGATCGGCGCCGACGTGTCAAGGGTCGGCCCCCCCCACCCCGGGCCTACCTGAACGCTCTCGCCCGCCCTGCACGGCAGCCATGGGCGAACCTTGAACTTGGACCTGAAACTCCTTCTCCGCCCCCGCCAAGCGATGGAGGTAGCAGCGTCCGCCCATTGGCTCCGACGGCGTCCGACGTCTGATTCTGAGGGAGGGAGGCGAGGTCAGCGCTTCAGTACCGTCAACCCCCCCCCCCCCCCCCCCCACACACAGCGAGGCCCTTTTCCTGTCTCGGTGCCCCCCCCCACCCTTGCCCAGACTCACCGCCCTGGTCAGGTTGGCCAAGAAGCATCGGCTCCGCCGCCCGTAGATCTCCCCGCTCCGGCTGGCGCCGCCGCCCTCCTCCCTCCTCCTCCTCCTCCTCCTCCTCCTCCCTCCAACATTCGCTCTGCCGGACGGAAAGACGGGAATCAGAACCCCAGGCCAGGCAGACAGCTGGAGGTGACCCCCCCCCCCACCCCCACCCCCGGAGAAGGGTGGGCGAGTCAATTTGCAGGCGACACTCGAGTGTCGGTGGAGTGAATCTCGTGTTACAAGTCACACACAGGGAAGCTGCAGAGCTGGGCTGGGAGGTGGCAAATGGGAGTCTCAAGGGTGAGCTGATTCATTTTGGAAGGAATAACAGGAAGACAGAGTCACTGGGGCTCATCAGCTAAGATTGCGGGCGGTGCGGGTGAGCAGAGAGATCTCGGTGTCCTCCTCGGTGTACGTGGATCCCTGAAAGTCGGCACCCAGGTTGAGAGGGTCGTGGAGAAGGCGTGACGGCGTGTTGGCTCTTTTGTTGGCACAGGGATTGAGGTCACCAGGAGAGAGAGAGGGTCAGCACTTGCTGAGAGATCCCTCACCCACACACACACTGACAATGTGAACCCAGCAGAGAGAGAGTCAGCACTTGCTGAGAGATCCCTCACCCACACACTGACAATGTGAAGCCAGGAGAGGGACGAGGCAGCACTTGCTGAGAGATCCCTCACACACACACTGACAATGTGAACCCAGGAGAGAGAGAGTCAGCACTTGCTGAGAGATCCCTCACCCACACACTGACAATGTGAAGCCAGGAGAGGGACGAGGCAGCACTTGCTGAGAGATCCCTCACCCACACACACACTGGACAATGTGAACCCAGCAGAGAGAGAGTCAGCACTTGCTGAGAGATCCCTCACACCCACACACACACTGAGCGGTGGTGGCGCTCTGTGAGCGCGGGCAAGTCATAAACCAGTGGCAATTGGAAAGTTGGTTTATGACTTGTCACTCGCACTTGGCGGCTGCCCTGGGCTTGAATGAGTGTGGGCGGGCTTAATATCCGCCCCCCGGGCCGATTTGACAGGCAGGCCGCCTCTGGGAGCTTCCTGGATGGGCTGGGACAGCAACCCGCTGCCCATCGCTCCCGGACCCCGCGGCAAGGGGGAGCAGACCGGTTCCGAGGGTGCACCTTTCCCGGGGAGCCGGTTCAGATTCACCCCCTTAGGGAAGGTGCACCTTTCCCGGGGAGCAGGTTCAGATTCACTCCCTTAGGGAAGGCCGGGGGAGAGCGCTCTTTCCCGGGAGCAGGTTCAGATTCACCCCCTTGCACTCTGGCCGGGGGAGAGCGCTCTTTCCCGGGGAGCAGGTTCAGATTCACCCCCTTGCACTCTGGCCGGGGGAGAGCGCTCTTTCCCGGGGAGCCGGTTCAGATTCACTCCCTTGCACTCTGGCCGGGGGAGAGCGCTCTTTCCCGGGGAGCAGGTTCAGATTCACCCCCTTGCACTCTGGCCGGGGGAGAGCGCTCTTTCCCGGGGAGCAGGTTCAGATTCACCCCCTTGCACTCTGGCCGGGGGAGAGCGCTCTTTCCCGGGGAGCCGGTTCAGATTCACTCCCTTGCACTCTGGCCGGGGGAGAGCGCTCTTTCCCGGGGAGCAGGTTCAGATTCACTCCCTTGCACTCTGGCCGGGGGAGAGCGCTCTTTCCCGGGGAGCAGGTTCAGATTCACCCCCTTGCACTCTGGCCGGGGGAGAGCGCTCTTTCCCGGGGAGCCGGTTCAGATTCACTCCCTTGCACTCTGGCCGGGGGAGAGCGCTCTTTCCCGGGGAGCAGGTTCAGATTCACCCCCTTGCACTCTGGCCGGGGGGAGAGCGCTCTTTCCCGGGGAGCAGGTTCAGATTCACCCCTTGCACTCTGGCCGGGGCAGCATCAATGTGGCTGTTGCGGAATGAAAGTGTGCGAACTGGAAGTAGCAGCAAAAAGTGCCGCCTTGTGCAGGGTGAATGCAGCCTGGGTGCGGGGGCGGCGGTCAGACTGAAAGGCGGTGGGTGCCGCCGCCGCCGCCGCCGCCGCTCTGTCCCGGGTCGGATTGCTGTGGGTGTGAGAGAGCCGGGGACCGGCAGACAGACAGAGAGACAGGGGAGTGCAGGGAGAGAGAGAGAGAGAGACAGGGACAGTCTCCCTCTCTGTGCGGAGCCGCTTTGCAGGGTTTTAAACGCAGCGTCTCTGCAGCTTTCGCCGCGGTTTCTCTTCTCGGAAAGTTTTGCCCGAACCCGCAGAGGAGAAAAGTTTCACTCCAAGTTGACAGGGGACGGGAGGTGTCTGGGTGGTGGGCGGGGTCTTTGGAGAGGGGGCGGGACCGGCGGAGGAGGCGGGGTCTGCAGAGAGTGGGCGGGGTTTAGGGCTAGGGGCGGGGTCTCTTGAGAGGGGCGTGGCCTCAGCAGAGGGGGCGGGGTCTCTTGAGAAGGGGCATGGCCAAGTCTCTTTCGGGACGTGGTCTCCAGAGTGGGGCGTGGCTTACTGGTAGGGGCGTGGTCTCGGAGAAGGGGCGGGGTCTCTTTGGGGGCGTGGCTTATGGGTAGGGGCGCGGTCTCGGAGAAGGGGTGGGGTCTCTTTAGGGGCGTTGTCTCGGAGGAGGGGGCGTGGTCTCGCAGTGTGGGGCGGGGTCTCTAGAGAGGGGGCGGTGTCTCAGAAGAAGGGGCGTGGTCTCTAGTGTGTGGGCGTGGCTTAACCTTAGGGGCGTGGTCTCGGAGTAGGGGGCGTGGTCTCTGAGAGGGGCGTGGTCTCGGAGGAGGGGGCGTGGTCTCTAGTGAGTGGGCGGGGCTTCGCGACAGATAGAGGCGTGGTCTCTTGAAGTGGGCGTGGTCTATTGAAATGGGCGTGGTCTCTCCAGGGGGCGGGGTCTCCAAAGAGTGGGCGGGGTCTAGTGGCAGGGGCGTGGTCTCCTGAGAGTGGGCGTGGCTTATGAGTGGGGGCGCGGTCTCTTGCTAGGGGCGTGGCTTGGGGGTAAGGGCGTGGTCTCGGAGGAGTGGGCGGGGCCTGGTCTCAAAGGGGCGTGGTCTCCAGAGAGTGGGCGGGGCTTAGGGCGTGGTCTCTTGATAGGGGCGTGGTCTCGGAGGAGTGGGCGTGGCCACTACTTGAAAGGGGCGTGGTCTCGGAGGAGTGGACGTGGTCTCCTGAGAGTGGGCGTGTCTTAAGGCTAGTGGGCGGGGTCTCTAGGGAGTGGGCGGGGCTTAGGACTAGTGGGCGGGGTCTCCGGAGTGGGCGTGGCTTAAGTCAAGTGGGCGTGGTTTAGGGACAGGGGCGTGGTCTCGGAGGAGTGGGCGGGTCCTCTTTAGGGGCGTGGTTTCGAGAGAGTGGGCGGGGCTTAGGATGAATGGGCGTGGTCTCTTGAGGGTGGGCGGGGCTTAGGGATAATCTCAAATCAGGGGCGTGGTCTCTTGAGAGTGGGCGTGGCTTAAGGCTAGTGGGCGTGGTCTCTTGAGGGGCGGGGTCTCTTGCTAGGGGCGTGGACTCGTTTGGGGGCGTGGTCTCTGAGGAGTGGGAGGGGTCTCTTTAGGGGCGTGGTCTCTTGAGTGGGCGGGACTTAGGATTAATGGGCGTGGTCTCGGAGGAGGGGGCGGGGTCTCCTGAGAGTGGGCGTAGTCTATTGAAATGGGCGTGGTCTCTCCAGGGGGCGGGGTCTCCAAAGAGTGGGCGGGGTCTAGTGGCAGGGGCGTGGTCTCGGAGGAGTGGGCGGGGTCTATTGAAATGGGCGTGGTCTCCAGGGGGCGGGGTCTCCAAAGAGGGGGCGGGGCCTTTTAGGGGCGTGGTCTCCAGAGAGTGGGCGTGGCTTAGGGGCAGGGGCGTGGTCTATTGAGGGTGGGCGGGGCTTAGGGATAAGGGCGTGGTCTCCAAACAGGGGGCGGGGTCTCTTGAACAGGGGCGTGGTCTCTTGAGAGGGCGTGACTTAAGGCTAGTGGGCGCGGTCTGAGAAGGAATGGGCGTGGTCGCCTGAGAGTGGGCGTGGCTTAGGTATAAGGGCGTGGTCTCCAATCAGGGGGCGGGGTCGCTTCGGGGGGCGGGGTCTCTTGAGAAGGGGCGTGGTCTCGTGAGAGTGGGCGTGGCCTAGGAGGAATGGGCGTGGTCTCGGAGGAGGGGGCGGGGTCTCTTTGGGGGCGTGGTCTCCGGGGAGTGGGCGGGGCTTAGGACTAATGGGCGTGGTCTCTTGAGTGGGAGGAGTTTAGGGGCAGGGGCGTGGTCTACGAGAAGGGGCGGGGTCTCTGGAAAGGGGCGGGGCTTTGTGTTAGGGGCGGGGTCTCCTGAGAGTGGGCGTGGCTTAATGCTAGTGGGCGGGGTCTTTCCAGGGGGCGGGGTCTCCAAAGAGTGGGCGGGGCTTAGGCGCATGGGCGTGGTCTAAGAGAGTGGGCGGGGCCTCTTTAGGGGCGTGGTCTCGAGAGCGTGGTCGGGGCCTCTTCGGGGGCGTGGTCTCCAGAGTGGGCGTGGCTTAGGGGTAGGGGCGTGGTCTCTCGTGTGTGGGCGGGGCTTAAGCGCAAGGGCGTGGTCTCTTGGGAGGGGCGGGGCTTCGGGACAGATAGAGGCGTGGTCTTTTGAAGTGGGCGTGGTCTCCTGAAATGGGCGTGGTCTCGGAGGCGTGGGCGGGGTCTCTTTGGGGGCGTTGTCTCCAGTGAGTGGGCGGGGCTGAGGGCTAATGGGCGTGGTCTCCTGAGGGGGGCGGGGTCTCAGAGGAGGGGCGGGGTCACTGGCTAGGGGCGTGGTCTCGGAGGAGGAGGCGGGGTCTCTTTGGGGGCGTGGTCTCCAGGGAGTGGGCGGGGCGTAGGACTAATGGGCGTGGTCTCGGAGGAGTGGGAGGGGTCTCCAGAGTGGGCGTGGTCTCTTGATGGGGGCGTGGACTCGTTAGGGGGCGGGGTCTAAGAATGGGGGCGTGGTCTCTGAGAAGGGGCGTGGTCTCCGGAGTGGGCGGGGCTTAGGACTAATGGGCGTGGTCTCTTGAGTGGGAGGAGTTTAGGGGCAGGGGCGGGGTCTCTGGAAAGGGGTGGGGCTTTGTGGTAGGGGCGGGGTCTCCTGAGAGTGGGCGTGGCTTAAGGCTAGTGGGCGTGGTCTAGGAGGAATGGGCGTGGTCGCCTGAGAGTGGGCGTGGCTTAGGTGTGGGGGCGTGGTCTCTTGAGGGTGGGCGGGGCTTAAGGATAAGGGCGTGGTCTCCAATCAGGGGCGGGGTCGTTTCGGGGGGCGGGGTCTCTTGAGAAGGGGCGGGGTCTCATGAGAGTGGGCGTGGCCTAGGAGGAATGGGCGTGGTCTCCTGAGAGTGGGCGTGGTCTTGGGGGAGTGGGTGTGGTCTCCAAAGAGGGGCGGGGTCTCTTTAGGGGCGTGGTCTCTTGCGAGTGGGCGGGGCTTATGGGTAGAGGCGTGGTCTCCAGAGAAGGGGCGGGGTCTCTTTAGGGGCGTGGTCTCGTGAGTGGGCGGGGTTTAGGGACAGGAGCGTGGTCTCGGAGGAGTGGGCGGGTTCTCTTTAGGGGCGTGGTTTCGAGAGAGTGGGCGTGTCTTAAGGGGCAGGGGCGCGGTCACGGAGGAGGGGGCGGGGTCTCCATGGAGTGGGCGGGGCTTAGTACTAATGGGCGTGGTCTCGGAGGAGTAGGCGGGGTCTCTTGAGGGTGGGCGGGGTTTAGGGGCAGGGGCGTGGTCTCTTGAGGGTGGGCGGGGCTTAGGGATAAGGGCGTGGTCTCAAATCAGGGGGCGTGGTCTCTTGAGAGTGGCCGTGGCTTAAGGCTAGTGGGCGTGGTCTCTTGAGGGGTGGGGTCTCTTGCTAGGGGCGTGGTCTCTTGAGGGTGGGCGGGGCTTAGGGATAAGGGCGTGGTCTCAAATCAGGGGGCGTGGTCTCTTGAGAGTGGGCGTGGCTTAAGGCTAGTGGGAGTGGTCTCTTGAGGGGCGGGGTCTCTTGCTAGGGGCGTGGTCTTGAGTGGGCGTGGCTTGGGGTGGGGGCGGGGTCTCTTGAGAGGGGCGTGGCCTCAGCAGAGGGGGCGGGTCTCTTGAAAAGGGGCGTGGCGAAGTCTCTTTAGGGGCGTGGTCTCCTGAGTGGGCGTGGTCTCTTGCTAGGGGCGTGGTCTTTTGAGTGGGCGTGGCTTGGGGATAAGGGCGTGGTCTCCAAATAGGGGGCGGGGTCTCTTGAGAAGGGGCGTGGTCTCTTGAGAGGGGTGGGGCTTAGTGTTAGGGGCGTGGTCTCCTGAGTGGGCGTGGCTTAAGTCTAGTGGGCGTGTTGTCTTGCTAGGGGCGTGGCCTAGGAGGAATGGGCGTGGTCTCCTGAGAGTGGGCGTGGCTTAGGGGCAGGGGCGTGGTCTCGGAGGAGGGGGCGGGGTCTCTTTAGGGGCGTGGTCTCCAGGGAGTGGGCGGGGCTTAGGCCCAGTGGGCGGGGTCTCGAGAGTGGGCGGGGTCTCCGGAGTGGGCGTGGCTTAAGTCAAGTGGGCGTGGTCTCTTTAGGGGCGGGGTCTCTTGCTAGGGGCGTGGACTCGTTTGGGGGCGTGGTCTCTGAGTGGGCGGGGTCTCTTTAGGGGCGTGGTCTCTTGCGTGGGTGGGGCTTAGGACTAATGGGCGTGGTCTCAGAGGAGTGGGCGGGGTCTCCAGAGTGGGCGTGGTCTCTTGCTAGGGGTGTGGTCTCTGAGAAGGGGTGTGGTCTCCGGAGTGGGCGGGGCTTAGGACTAATGGGCGTGGTCTCCAAGGAGTGGGCGTGGCTTAGGGGTAGGGGCGTGGTCTTGGAGGAGTGGGCGGGGTCTCTTTGGGGACGTGGTCTCCAGAGTGGGCGTGGCTTAGGGACAGGGGCGTGGTCTCTGAGAAGGGGTGTGGTCTCTGAGGAGTGGGCGGGGTCTCTTTAGGGGCGTGGTCTCTTGAGTGGGCGGGGCTTAGGACTAATGGGCGTGGTCTCCAAGGAGTGGGCGTGGCTTAAGTCTAGTGGGCGTGGTCTCTTGCTAGGGGCGTGGACTCGTTTGGGGGCGTGGTCTCTGAGGAGTGGGCGGGGTCTCTTTAGGGGCGTGGTCTCTTGAGTGGGTGGGGCTTAGGACTAATGGGCGTGGTCTCATAGGAGTGGGCGGGGTCTCCAGAGTGGGCGTGGTCTCTCGCTAGGGGCGTGGTCTCTGAGAAGGGGTGTGGTCTCCGGAGTGGGCGGGGCTTAGGACTAATGGGCGTGGTCTCCAAGGAGTGGGCGTGGCTTAGGGGTAGGGGCGTGGTCTTGGAGGAGTGGGCGGGGTCTCTTTGGGGACGTGGTCTCCAGAGTGGGCGTGGCTTAGGGACAGGGGCGTGGTCTCTGAGAAGGGGTGTGGTCTCTGAGGAGTGGGCGGGGTCTCTTTAGGGGCGTGGTCTCTTGAGTGGGCGGGGCTTAGGACTAATGGGCGTGGTCTCCAAGGAGTGGGCGTGGCTTAAGTCTAGTGGGCGTGGTCTCTTGCTAGGGGCGTGGACTCGTTTGGGGGCGTGGTCTCTGAGGAGTGGGCGGGGTCTCTTTAGGGGTGTGGTCTGTTGAGTGGGCGGGTCTTAGGACTAATGGGCGTGGTCTCAGAGGAGTGGGCGTGGTCTCCTTAGTGGGCGTGGCTTAAGTCTAGTGGGCGTGATCTCTTGCTAGGGGCGTGTACTCGTTTGGAGGCGTGGTCTCTGAGGAGTGGGCGGGGCTTAGGACTAATGGGCGTGGTCTCGGAGTAGGCGGGGTCTCTTGAGGGTGGGCGGGGTTTAGGGGCAGGGGCGTGGTCTCGGAGGAGTGGACGTGTCCTCTTTAGGGGTGTGTTTTCGCGAGAGTGGGCGGGGCTTAGGATTAATGGGCGTGGTCTCTGAGGATGGGGCGTGGTCTCCAACGAGGGGGCGGGGTCTATAGAGAGTGGGCGTGGCTTAGGGGTAGGGGCGTGGTCTCTCGTGTGTGGGCGGGGCTTAAGCCTAGGGGCGTGGTCTCGGAGGAGTGGGCGGGGTCTCTTTGGGGGCGTGGTCTAGGAGAGTGGGCGGGGCGTAGGACTAATGGGCGTGGTCTCGGAGGAGTGGGCGGGGCTTAGGGATAAGGGCGTGGTCTCCAATCAGGGGGCGGGGTCGTTTCGGGGGCGGGGTCTCTTGAGAAGGGGCGGGGTCTCATGAGAGTGGGGCGTGGCCTAGGAGGAATGGGCGTGGTCTCCTGAGAGTGGGCGTGGTCTTGGGGGAGTGGGTGTGGTCTCAAAAGAGGGGCGGGGTCTCTTTAGGGGCGTGGTCTCTTGCGAGTGGGCGGGGCTTATGGTAGAGGCGTGGTCTCCAGAGAAGGGGCGGGGTCTCTTTAGGGGCGTGGTCTCGTGAGTGGGCGGGGTTTAGGGGCAGGGGCGTGGTCTCGGAGGGGGCGTGGTCTCTTTAGGGGCGTGGTCTCCAGAGTGGGCGTGGCTTAGTGGTAGGGGCGTGGTCTCGTAGGAGGGGGAGGGGTCTCTTTAGGGGGCGGGGTTTAGGGACAGGGGTGTGGTCTCGGAGGAGGGGCGTGGTCTCTGAGTGGGCGGGGCTTCTCGCCAGATAGGGGCGTGGTCTCTGAGGAGTGGGCGGGGTCTCTTTAGGGCGTGGTCTCGAGTGGGTGGGGCTTAGGACTAATGGGCGTGGTCTCAGAGGAGTGGGCGGGGTCTCCAGAGTGGGCGTGGTCTCTCGCTAGGGGCGTGGTCTCTGAGAAGGGGTGTGGTCTCCGGAGTGGGCGGGGCTTAGGACTAATGGGCGTGGTCTCCAAGGAGTGGGCGTGGCTTAGGGGCAGGGGCGTGGTCTCGGAGGAGTGGGCGGGGTCTCTTTGGGGGCGTGGTCTCCAGAGTGGGCGTGGCTTAGGGACAGGGGCGTGGTCTCTGAGAAGGGGAGTGGTCTCTTGAGAGGGGCGTGGTCTCGGGGGAGTGGGCGGGGTCTCTTTAGGGGCGTGGCTTATGGGTAGGGGCGTGGTCTCGGATTCGGGGTCTCTTGAGTGGGCGTGGCTTGGGGATAGGGCGTGGTCTCTGAGGGGGCGGGGTCTCTTTAGGGGCGTTGTCTCCTGAGTGGGCGTGGCTTAGGACTAATGGGCGGGGTCTCCAGAGTGGGCGGGGTCTCTTGCTAGGGGCGTGGCTTGGGGGTAAGGGCGTGGTCTCGGAGGAGTGGGCGGGGTCTCTTTGGGGGCGTGGTCTCGTGAGTGGGCGGGGTTTAGGGGCATGGGGGTGGTCTAGGAGAGTGGGCGGGGCCTGGTCTCAAAGGGGCGTGGTCTCCAGAGAGTGGGCGGGGCTTAGGGCGTGGTTTCGGAGGCGGGGGCGTGGTCTCTTTAGGGGCGTGGTCTCTTGATAGGGGCGTGGTCTCGGAGGAGTGGGCGTGGCCACTACTTGAAAGGGGCGTGGTCTCGGAGGAGTGGGCGTGGTCTCCTGAGAGTGGGCGTGTCTTAAGTCTAGTGGGCGGGGTCTCTTGAGGGGCGTGGTCTCCAGGGAGTGGGCGGGGCTTTGGACTAATGGGCGGGGTCTCCAGAGTGGGCGTGGTCTCTTGCTAGGGGCGTGGACTCATTAGGGGGCGTGGTCTCTGAGGAGGGGGCGTGGTCTCTGGAGTGGGCGGGGTCTCTAGAAAGGGGGCGGGTCCCAGAAGAGGGGCGGGGTCTATTTGGGGGCGTGGTCTCCAGAGATGGCGTGGCAGAGAGAGGCGTGGTCTCTTGAAGTGGGCGTGGTCTATTGAAATGGGCGTGGTCTCTCCAGGGGGCGGGGTCTCCAAAGAGTGGGCGGGGTCTAGTGGCAGGGGCGTGGTCTCGTGAGGGTGGGCGGGGCTTATGGGTAGAGGCGTGGTCTCCAGAGAAGGGGCGGGGTCTCTTGAGTGGGCGTGGCTTGGGGATAGGGCGTGGTCTCTGAGGGGGTGGAGTCTCTTTAGGAGCGTGGTCTCCAGAGTGGGCGTGGCTTAGGGGTAGGGGCGTGGTCTCTCGTGTGTGGGCGGGGCTTAAGCGCAAGGGCGTGGTCTCTTGGGAGGGGCGGGGCTTCGGGACAGATAGAGGCGTGGTCTTTTGAAGTGGGCGTGGTCTCCTGAAATGGGCGTGGTCTCGGAGGAGTGGGCGGGGTCTCTTTGGGGGCGGGGTCTCCAGGGAGTGGGCGGGGCGTAGGACTAATGGGCGTGGTCTCGGAGGAGTGGGCGGGGTCTCCAGAGTGGGTGGGGTCTCTTGCTAGGGGCGGGGTCTAAGAATGGGGGCGTGGTCTCTGAGAAGGGGTGTGGTCTCTGGAGTGGGCGGGGCTTAGGACTAATGGGCGTGGTCTCTTGAGTGGGAGGAGTTTAGGGGCAGGGGCGGGGTCTCCTGAGAGTGGGCGTGGCTTAAGGCTAGTGGGCGTGGTCTAGGAGGAATGGGCGTGGTCGCCTGAGAGTGCGCGTGGCTTAGGTGTGGGGGCGAGGGCTCTTGAGGGGCGGGGTCTCGGAGGAGGGGGCGGGGTCTCTTTAGGGGCGTGGTCTCGTGAGTGGGCGGGGTTTAGCGGTAGGGGCGTGGTCTCCAGAGTGGGCGTGGCTTGGTCGTAGGAGCGTGGTCTCGTTGAAGGGGCGTGGTCTCTAGAGAGTGGGCGGGGTCTCTTTAGGGGCGTGGTCTCTAGAGAGTGGGCGGGGTCTCTTTAGGGGCGTGGTCTCCAGAGTGGGCGTGGCTTAGGGACAGGGGCGTGGTCTCCAGGGAGTGGGCGGGTCTTAGGACTAATGGGCGGGGTCTCCAGAGTGGGCGGGGTCTCTTGCTAGGGGCGTGGCTCGGGGGTAGGGGCGTGGTCTCGGAGGAGTGGGCGGGGTCTCTTTGGGGGCGTGGTCTCGTTAGGGGCGTGGTCTCGTGAGTGGGCGGGGCTAGGAGTGTGGGCGGGGCCTGGTTTCAAAGGGGCGTGGTCTCCAGAGAGTGGGCGTGGTCTTGGGGGTGTGGATGTCGTCTCCAAAGAGGGGGCGGGGTCTCTTTAGGGGCGTAGTCTCCTGAGAGTGGGCGTGGCTTAGGTGTGGGGCGTGGTCTCTTGAGGGTGGGCGGGGCTTAGGGATAAGGGCGTGGTCTCCAATCAGGGGGCGGGGTCGCTTCGGGGGGCGGGGTCTCTTGAGAAGGGGCGTGGTCTCGTGAGAGTGGGCGTGGCCTAGGAGGAATGGGCGTGGTCTCCTGAGAGTGGGCGTGGCTTAGGGGCAGGGCGTGGTCTCGAAGGGGGCGGGGTCACTTTAGGGGCGTGGTCTCCAGGGAGTGGGCGGGGCTTAGGACTAATGGGCGGGGTCTCCAGAGTGGGCGGGGTCTCTTGCTAGGGGCGTGGCTTGGGGGCAGGGGCGTGGTCTCGGAGGAGTGGGCGGGGTCTATTTGGGGGCGTGGTCTAGGAGAGTGGGCGGGGCTTAGGGCGTGGTTTCGGAGGAGGGGCGTGGTCTCTTGAGAGGGGGCGTGGTCTCGCTAAGGGGCGAGGTCTTGGTAGGGGCGTGGTCTCCAAAGAGGGGGCGGGGTCTCTTTAGGGGCGTGGTCTCCAGAGTGGGCGTGGATTAAGGCTAGTGGGCGGGGTCTCGGAGGAGGGGGCGTGGTCTCTAGTGAGTGGGCGGGGCTTCGCGACAGATAGAGGCGTGGTCTCTTGAAGTGGGCGTGGTCTATTGAAATGGGCGTGGTCTCGGAGTGGACGGGATCTCTTTGGGGGCGTGGTCTCCAGAGTGGGCGTGGCTTAGGGACGGGGCGTGGTCTCTTGAGAGGGGGCGTGGTCTCGCTAAGGGGCGGGGTCTTGGTAGGGGCGTGGTCTCCAAAGAGGGGGCGGGGTCTCCAGGGAGTGGGCGGGGCTTAGGACTAATGGGCGGGGTCTCCTGAGGGGCGTGGTCTCTGGGGATGGGCGTGGTCTCCAAGGAGTGGGCGTGGTCTCTTGAGTGGGCGGGGTTTAGGGGCAGGGGAGTGGTCTCGGAGAAGGGGCGGGGTCTCTGGAAAGGGGTGGGGCTTTGTGTTAGGGGCGTGGTCTCCTGAGAGTGGGCGTGGCTTAAGGCTAGTGGGCGTGGTCTAGGAGGAATGGGCGTGGTCGCCTGAGAGTGGGCGTGGCTTAGGTGTGGGGGCGTGGTCTCTGGAGGGTGGGCGGGGCTTAGGGATAAGGGCGTGGTCTCCAAACAGGGGGCGTGGTCCCTTGAGAAGGGGCGTGGTCTCGGATTTGGGGGCGGGGTCTCTTGCTAGGGGCGTGGCTTGGGGATAGGGCGTGGTCTCTGAGGGGGCGGAGTCTATTTGGGGGCGTGGTCTCGTGAGTGGGCGGGGTTTAGGGGCAGGGGCGTGGTCTAGGAGGAGTGGGCGGGGTCTCTTTGGGGACGTGGTCTCCAGAGTGGGCGTGGCTTAGGGACATGGGCGTGGTCTCTGAGGAGTGGGCGGGGTCTCTTTAGGGGCGTGGTCTCTTGAGTGGGCGGGGCTTAGGACTAATGGGCGTGGTCTCCAAGGAGTGGGCGTGGCTTAGGGGTAGGGGCGTGGTCTTGGAGGAGTGGGCGGGGTCTCTTTGGGGACGTGGTCTCCAGAGTGGGCGTGGCTTAGGGACATGGGCGTGGTCTCTGAGGAGTGGGCGGGGTCTCTTTAGGGGCGTGGTCTCTTGAGTGGGCGGGGCTTAGGACTAATGGGCGTGGTCTCCAAGGAGTGGGCGTGGCTTAAGTCTAGTGGGCGTGGTCTCTTGCTAGGGGCGTGGACTCGTTTGGGGGCGTGGTCTCTGAGGAGTGGGCGGGTCTCTTTAGGGGCGTGGTCTCTTGAGTGGGTGGGGCTTAGGACTAATGGGCGTGGTCTCAGAGGAGTGGGCGGGGTCTCCAGAGTGGGCGTGGTCTCTTGCTAGGGGTGTGGTCTCTGAGAAGGGGTGTGGTCTCCGGAGTGGGCGGGGCTTAGGACTAATGGGCGTGGTCTCTTGAGTGGGAGGGGTTTAGGGGAAGGGGCGTGGTCTAGGAGAAGGGGCGGGGTCTCATGAAAGGGGTGGGGCTTTGTGTTAGGGGCGTGGTCTCCTGAGAGTGGGCGTGGCTTAACGCTAGTGGGCGTGGTCTCGGAGTAGGGGGAGTGGCCTCTTGAGAGGGGCGTGGTCTCGGGGTAGGGGGCGTGGTCTCCAGAGTGGGCGTGGTCTCTTGCTCGGGGCGTGGACTCGTTAGGGGCGGGGTCTCTGAGAAGGGGCGTGGTCTCCGGAGTGGGCGGGGCTTAGGACTAATGGGCGTGGTCTCCAAGGAGTGGGCGTGGTCTCTTAAGTGGGCGGGGTTTAGGGGCAGGGGAGTGGTCTCGGAGAAGGGGCGGGGTCTCTGGAAAGGGGCGGGGCTTTGTGTTAGGGGCGTGGTCTCCTGAGAGTGGGCGGGGCTTAGGACTAATGGGCGTGGTCTCAGAGGAGTGGGCGGGGTCTCCAGAGTGGGCGTGGTCTCTTGCTAGGGGCGTGGTCTCTGAGAAGGGGCGTGGTCTCCAGAGTGGGTGTGGCTTAGGGACAGGGGCGTGGTCTCTGAGAAGGGGTGTGGTCTCTTGAGAGGGGCGTGGTCTTGGGGGAGTGGGCGGGGTCTCTTTAGGGGCGTGGCTTATGGGTAGGGGCGTGGTCTCGGATTCGGGGGCGGGGTCTCTTGAGTGGGCGTGGCTTGGGATAGGGTGTGGTCTCTGAGGGGGCGGGGTCTCTTTAGGGGCGTGGTCTCCTGAGTGGGCGTGGCTTAAGTGTAGTGGGCGTGGTCTCTTGAGGGGCGGGGCCTCTTGCTAGGGGCGTGGACTCGTTTGGGGGCGTGGTCTCTGAGGAGTGGGAGGGGTCTCTTTAGGGGCGTGGTCTCTTGAGGGTGGGCGGGGCTTAGGGATCAGGGCGTGGTCTCCAAACAGGGGGCGGGGTCTGTTGAGAAGGGGCGTGGTCTCTTGAGAGGGGCGGGGCTTAGTGTTATGGGCGTGGTCTCCTGAGTGGTCGTGGCTTAGGGGCGTGGTCTCTTGCTAGGGGCGTGGACTCGTTTGGGGGCATGGTCTCTGAGGAGTGGGCGGGGTCTCTTTAGGGGCGTGGTCTCTTGAGTGGGCGGGGCTTAGGACTAATGGGCGTGGTCTCAGAGGAGTGGGCGGGGTCTCCAGAGTGGGCGTGGTCTCTTGCTAGGGGCGTGGTCTCTGAGAAGGGACGTGGTCTCCGGAGTGGGCGGGGCTTAGGACTAATGGGCGTGGGGTCTCCAAGGAGTGGGCGTGGCTTAGGGGTAGGGGCGTGGCCTCTTGAGGGTGGGCGGGGCTTTGGGATAAGGGTGGGGTCTCTTGAGAAGGGGCGTGGTCTCTTGAGAGGGGAGGGGCTTAGTGTTAGGGGCGTGGTCTCCTGAGTGGGCGTGGCTTAAGGCTAGTGGGCGTGGTCTAGGAGCAATGGGCGTGGTCGCCTGAGAGTGGGTGTGGGGGCGTGGTCTCGGAGGAGGGGGCAGGGTCTCAGCAGAGGGGCGTGGTCTCTGGGCCCAACTACAACAACAACTGGGGTGACTACAACAACAACTGGATCCAATTACAACAACAACTGGATCAACAACATAGGGAGGAGTGGGATTTCAACACCCGCGCTCCCCTGCACTCCCTCCCTCCCTGTCTCTTTTACCTCCTTCAGTTCCCTACAATTCTCATCCTCCTCTTCAAATCCCTCCCTATCTCTGTAACCTCCTACAACCCTCCCAGATCTCTGCTCACCTCCGATTCCAGCCTCTCCAGCATCCCCCCCAATTGCTTGGCACGGTTCTCTAACCTCTGGAATCCCCCCTTCTAAATGTCATCACCTCTATTTCTTTCTGTCTGTCTCCACCCCGTGTGTCTCTCTTCCCCACCCTGGATCTCTCTCTCTCTCTCTCTCTCCGTGTCTCGCTCTCTCTCTCCCCCCCACCCGTGTGTCCCTCTCTCCCCCCCACCCGTGTGTCCCTCTCTCCCTCCCCCCACCCGTGTGTCTGTCTCTCTCTCTCCCCCCCCCCCCCCATGTGTGTCTGTCTCTCTCCCCCATGTGTGTCTGTCTCTCTCCCGTCTCTCTCACTCTTTCCCCCCTCCACAACAATCGATCCGTTTGAATGGGACCCATTTTCTGCCCAGGTTTGGCCCCGAGTCTCCGTCCCCGAGTCTCCGTCCCTTTCCCATGGGTGGGTCCCAACTCCCCTTTTCCAAATCCCCAGCGGGCCCTGCCCGTCGTTGAAGTCAAAATGTACAGGGAGTGCGTCCCATCTTATCGGGCCTAAAATTCAGGCTTCTGTCTGAATTCACCATTCACCATTCGCCTGCCTTTGGCAAACAAGCAGGCAGGAGGCATATGAAACAAAAGTGTGTGTGTGTGTGGGGCAGGCACTGCTTCCAATGCTGCCAGCAGGTATCTTCAAGCTCATTAAAGCCACGCTTTCACTCTCCACTCGTCTTCTGTCATTACTGATGGTCCATCCATCCCTCCATCTCCCCGTGTCTCTCCCTCCCTCGTGACTGACACACATGCGTGCACACACACACATTGGCACGCACAAAGTCACTCACACACACACACACATATATATATTAGCCATTTAAGACAATTTGATAGAATGCTACACATCCCGGTTTGACAATGACACCAAACTTGAGACAGCGCAGCTGGAAACATCAAATTGCAGGGAGGGGTATTCATGTTTTGGCAGGAGACTCAACTGTGGACGTCTCTCAGTGTCGGCCAATGTAAGGTGGTGTACTTTAGACTTTAAAAGAAGAGAAACCTGATCTTTACAGATGATGAGAAGGCATAAACGGTGCAAGTTTAAACGGCACACATATTTCACAGCTGGGGATTCACACAACACAGACAGCGACGCACCGTACATTTGGCAAGTGCCACCAATGTTGTCGAGTGCAGTACCAGGCCGACCTCAGTCTTACTGACAAACTGTTTGTCAGCCCACAGGACAACATTTCCGTCTAATCGGGCTCAAGCACAAGTTCAAATAGTTTGGCACCTGTTGTACCAGGGGCTGTTTGATGGGGGTCAGTGCAGAGGGGAGCTTGACTCTGTGTCTAACCCCCGTGCTCGACCTGTCCTGGCAGCCTTTGATGGGGACAGTTTAGAGGGATGTGGAATCTCTACCTAACCCCCATGATGTACTTTTGCTAACAGTGTTTGATGGAGATTCTCAATCTTGAATTCAGAAATTCTGTTTGTCTCCCCATCTCTTGCTGGGAATCTGGTTCAACAAATCCACCGTCAGCAGTCAGTCATTTGAACTGACTTCATGGTGGGACATTTCACGTGAGCACAACACTGAGGCGATTCGCACACTTGTCCCACTTAAGTGTCAAACAAAGACTGAAGGAAAGAGTCGGATTTAAACCGTCATATGTTGGGGGCAATGTGGATGGACCAATGGAGCTTGTACACCAGTCGCTCAAAGCGGGCGCAGCAAGCAGTGAAGAAGGTCAATGATAAGTTGGCCTTCATTATTGCCAGAGGGATTTAAATTCACAAGTGCAGATGCCTCACTGCAGTTCGATAAGGTCTCGGTGAGGCCACACCTGGAGTGCTGGGTGCAGTTGGAACCTCTCCCTGACATAGAAAGGATACAGTTGCCAGAGAGGGAGTGCAGCCAAGGGTCAGCCGGCTGACAGGCAGATTGCCCGACTGTCCTAGGGGCGAGAGAGATTGGTTCAGTAGGGACTGAATCAGCCCTGTTTCTCCAACCGAACCCTGAGTCTGCAAAGGGAAACACTTGGCCTGCCTCTGCTCATGTTTCATTCAGCAAGCAGGCAGGCAGGCAGGCAGGCAGCAGATTCTGTCCTGTCCTTATTTCTGGCTTTGCTTTCACATTGCTGCTTTCCCTCTCCATTTCTGACATGTTGGGAATGGCCATTCGTCTGTCGCCTGAGGGAGGCTTTCCACAAGAATGAGTCAAAAAGCAGCAAGAAATCACCAGTTAAACACCACTTCATTTCTGCCTCCATTTGGAGAGAAGATTCCTGGCTGGGCCACAAAAACAAAGCTCACTGCAAAGTTTCACTTCAGATTGGACATCTTGTATTGTTCACACACACACACACAGGCTTTTCACTCCAATCCTCGGATTGGAATTTCTCATCAAACAGTTGGCATGCGATGAAAACGGTCAGTTTTTAATAACCCAACGTCCTGACTGCCTCACGTCCTGGCACCCTCACCTGGCAAGTTTGAAACTTCCATTTCTGCTGACTTCCAGTCGCCGCAAAGTGCTGCTGCCAATTCAAGTCAAAGTGTACAACTCGGAATGGAAATGGCCTCCAATTCAGGCTCCTGTCCACTTGGCAGCATTCGCCATTTGGGCAGACAGGCAGGCAGATGAAGCAAAAGTGTGTGTGTGTGTGTGGGGGGGGGGGGGGGGCAGGCGCTGCTTCCAGTGCTGCCAGCAGGTATCTTCAAGCTCATTCCAGCCACGCTTTCACTCTCCGCTCGTCTCCTGTCGTTACTGACGGTCCCTCCGTCTCCCGGGGTGGGGGTCGGGCAGCGCTTCAGGCCGCCCGCCGGCTGTTTGCGTGCACCCGACCCCGACCCCCGCGCAGCTTGCGGTAGGCGGCCACCCCCAGCCAGCCGCAGGCGGCCACGGCCGCCCCCAGCGAGCCGCAGACGGCCGCCGCCACCACGGACCCCGCAGTCGACGCGGCGGGCGGTGGGCTCGATCCGCTCGATGACCTGAGGGGGGGGGGGGAGAGAGGTGACAGAGAAGAGGCACGTTAGCAGGTCAAAACAGGCAACGTCATCAGTGGCTCAATACACGTTCCAGGTGTCCAAAGAGGGTCAAACCTCAGCTCGCCTTCACACTCGCTCTGTGTCTGACCCCGTGCTGTACCTGTCCTGGGAGTGTTTGATGGGGACAGTGTCGAGGGAGCTTTACTCTGTATCTAACCCCGTGCTGTACCTGTCCTGGCAGTGTTTGATGGGGACAGTGCGGACGGAGCTTTACTCTGTATCTAACCCCGTGCTGTACCTGTCCTGGGAGTGTTTGATGGGGACAGTGTAGAGGGAGGTTTACTCTGTATCTAACCCCGTGCTGTACCTGTCCTGGGAGTGTTTGATGGGGACAGTGCGGACGGAGCTTTACTCTGTATCTAACACCGTGCTGTCCCTGTCCCGGCAGTGTTTGATGGGGACAGTGTAGACGGAGCTTTACTCTGTATCTAACCCCGTGCTGTACCTGTCCCGGCAGTGTTTGATGGGGACAGTGCGGACGGAGCTTTACTCTGTACCTGATGCTGACGGTCGTACAGGTTTTGCCAGCAATCTTCAGTTGTACATTCCCCGCTCTGATCATCTTTTCCAGACGCTGTAGAAGTGACGGGACGGAATGTTGGGAACACCCGGCATATTCCCAGAGTTCGAGGCACAGTTCCAAGCTGCTGCACGTGTGTGGGTTCCGTATGTGGCACCTGAGGAGAGGGACAGGCAGAATCTTTCACCGCTCAGCTCCTCCTGATGTGCCACCCAGTGCTCTCTGCCCTTGTCACGGTCCCGACCCTCCGCCCTGTCGCCTGGTTTACCTGTGAATCGCGGTCACGTTGGCCAGGCCGTCGGCCGCCCCTTCTGCCTCCCGTTCCTCCATCTCCGCGCACTCGGCGCTCTCCCGCACACGGATGCCCACCTGGATCCGGCCTCCAGGCTGGCCGCCCTGGCCGCCCCCTCCCGCAGGAGGAGGAGGAGGGGCGGCGGAGGAGGAGGAGGAGGAGGCCGGGCCCGTCCCGGGGGCTCTCGGCGTCCGGGCCTCGGGGAGCGGCGGCCGGCCGTCGTCACGGCGGCAGAGGCGCCCGCCCGGGCAAGCGAGGACGCCTCGGAATCCCGGCACCTGGAACCCAGAAAGAGGGGGTGGGGAAACGGGGGGGGGGGGGGGGGGGGGTGAAGTAACCAGTTAAGTCGTGCATTAAGAGGCATCGCAATCAGTGGTCTGGTCAGAACCAGGAGCAGGAGTAGGCCACCTGGCCCCTCCATTCAAGGACATCTTTTGTGGACTCGGCTCCACTTTCCAGCCCAAACACCACAACCCTTAATCCTCCCCAAAAAGACGATCCGCCTTGATCTGAAAAACATTTCACCCAGGAGTCCCACAGATTCACAACCCTTTGGGCGAGCGGGTTCCTCCTAAACTCGCTCAGTCCTAAATCTACTTCCCCTCGTTTGAGGCTATGCCCCCCCCCCCCCCCCCAGCGGAAACAACCCCTGGTCCCCCAACTCCAAACCATCCATGTAAATCGTCAACGGGTGGCGGGGCCCAACACGGATCCCCCCCCCCGAGGGACGCCGCTGGCTGCTGATTGCCACGAGCAGAGAAACGCCCATCAATCCCCCACTCTTTGCTTTCTACTCGTCAACCAACCCTCCATCCGCGCTGCTCCTTTCCCCCTCGGTGCCGGGCGCCTTTACCTCAGGCCAAGTGCCGGGGATCGGCGCCGACGTGTCAAGGGTCGGCCCCCCCCACCCCGGGCCTACCTGAACGCTCTCGCCCGCCCTGCACGGCAGCCATGGCGAACCTTGAACTTGGACCTGAAACTCCTTCTCCGCCCCCGCCAAGCGATGGAGGTAGCAGCGTCCGCCCATTGGCTCCGAGGCGTCCGACGTCTGATTCTGAGGGAGGGAGGCGAGGTCAGCGCTTCAGTACCGTCACCCCCCCCCCACACAGCGAGGCCCTTTTCCTGTCTCGGTGCCCCCCCCCACCCTTGCCCAGACTCACCGCCCTGGTCAGGTTGGCCAAGAAGCATCGGCTCCGCCGCCCGTAGATCTCCCCGCTCCGGCTGGCGCCGCCGGCCCTCCTCCCCTCCTCCTCCTCCTCCTCCTCCTCCTCCCTCCAACATTCGCTCTGCCGGACGGAAAGACGGGAATCAGAACCCCAGGCCAGGCAGACAGCTGGAGGTGACCCCCCCCCCCCACCCCCGTAGAAGGGTGGGCGAGTCAATTTGCAGGCGACACTCGAGTGTCGGTGGAGTGAATCTCGTGTTACAAGTCACACACAGGGAAGCTGCAGAGCTGGGCTGGGAGGTGGCAAGTGGGAGTCTCAAGGGCGAGCTGATTCATTTTGGAAGGGATAACAGGAAGACAGAGTCACTGGGCTCATCAGCTAAGATTGCGGGCGGTGCGGGTGAGCAGAGAGATCTACCGGTGTCCTCCTCGGTGTACGTGGATCCCTGAAAGTCGGCACCCAGGTTGAGAGGGTCGTGGAGAAGGCGTGACGGCGTGTTGGCTCTTTTGTTGGCACAGGGATTGAGGTCACCAGGAGAGAGAGAGGGTCAGCACTTGCTGAGAGATCCCTCACCCACACACACACTGACAATGTGAACCCAGCAGAGAGAGAGTCAGCACTTGCTGAGAGATCCCTCACCCACACACACACTGACAATGTGAACCCAGGAGAGAGAGAGAGTCAGCACTTGCTGAGAGATCCCTCACCCACACACACACTGACAATGTGAACCCAGGAGAGAGAGAGAGTCAGCACTTGCTGAGAGATCCCTCACCCACACACACACTGACAATGTGAAGCCAGGAGAGGGACGAGTCAGCACTTGCTGAGAGATCCCTCACACCCACACTGAGCGGTGGTGGCGCTGTGAGCGCGGGCAAGTCATAAACCAGTGGCAATTGGAAAGTTGGTTTATGACTTGTCACTCGCACTTGGCGGCTGCCCTGGGCTTGAATGAGTGTGGGCGGGCTTAATATCCGCCCCCCGGGCCGATTTGACGGGCAGGCCGCCTCTGGGAGCTTCCTGGATGGGCTCGGACAGCAACCCGCTGCCCATCGCTCCCGGACCCCGCGGCAAGGGGAGCAGACCGGTTCCGAGGGTGCACCTTTCCCGGGGAGCCGGTTCAGATTCACCCCCTTAGGGAAGGTGCACCTTTCCCGGGGAGGAAGTTCAGATTCACTCCCTTGCACTCTGGCCGGGGGAGAGCGCTCTTTCCCGGGGAGCCGGTTCAGATTCACTCCCTTAGGGAAGGTGCACCTTTCCCGGGGAGCAGGTTCAGATTCACTCCCTTAGGGAAGGCCGGGGGAGAGCGCTCTTTCCCGGGGAGCAGGTTCAGATTCACTCCCTTAGGGAAGGCCGGGGGAGAGCGCTCTTTCCCGGGGAGCAGGTTCAGATTCACTCCCTTAGGGAAGGTGCACCTTTCCCGGGGAGGAAGTTCAGATTCACCCCCTTGCACTGTGGCCGGGGGAGAGCGCTCTTTCCCGGGGAGCAGGTTCAGATTCACCCCCTTGCACTCTGGCCGGGGGAGAGCGCTCTTTCCCGGGGAGCAGGTTCAGATTCACCCCCTTGCACTCTGGCCGGGGGAGAGCGCTCTTTCCCGGGGAGCAGGTTCAGATTCACCCCCTTGCACTCTGGCCGGGGCAGCATCAATGTGGATGTTGCGGAATTAAAGTGTGCGAACTGGAAGTAGCAGCAAAAAGTGCCGCCTTGTGCAGGGTGAATGCAGCCTGGGTGCGGGGGCGGCGGTCAGACTGAAAGGCGGTGGGTGCCGCCGCCGCTCTGTCCCGGGTCGGATTGCTGTGGGTGTGAGAGAGCCGGGGGCCGGCAGACAGACAGAGAGACAGGGGAGTGCAGGGAGACAGAGAGAGAGACAGGGACAGGGACAGGCTCCCTCTCTCCCTCCCTCTCCCTCTCTCCCTCTCTCTCCCTCTCTCTGCGGAGCCGCTTTGCAGGGGTTTTAAACGCAGCGTCTCTGCAGCTTTCGCCGCGGTTTCTCTTCTCGGAAAGTTTTGCCCGAACCCGCAGAGGAGAAAAGTTTCACTCCAAGTTGACAGGGGACGGGAGGTGTCTGGGTGGTGGGCGGGGTCTTTGGAGAGGGGGCGGGACCGGCGGAGGAGGCGGGGTCTGCAGAGAGTGGGCGGGGTTTAGGGCTAGGGGCGGGGTCTCTTGAGAGGGGCGTGGCCTCAGCAGAGGGGGCGGGGTCTCTTGAGAAGGGGCATGGCCAAGTCTCTTTCGGGACGTGGTCTCCAGAGTGGGCGTGGCTTACTGGTAGGGGCGTGGTCTCGGAGAAGGGGCGGGGTCTCTTTGGGGGCGTGGCTTATGGGTAGGGGCGCGGTCTCGGAGAAGGGGTGGGGTCTCTTTAGGGGCGTGGTCTCGGAGGAGGGGGCGTGGTCTCGGAGTGTGGGGCGGGGTCTCTAGAGAGGGGGCGGTGTCTCAGAAGAAGGGGCGTGGTCTCTAGTGTGTGGGCGTGGCTTAACCTTAGGGGCGTGGTCTCGGAGTAGGGGGCGTGGTCTCTTGAGAGGGGCGTGGTCTCTGAGGAGGGGGCGTGGTCTCTAGTGTGCGGGCGGGGCTTAAGCGTAGGGGCGTGGTCTTGGAGGGGTGGGCGGGGCTTCGTCAGGGGCGTGGTCTCCAGAGAGTGGGCGTGGTCTTGGGGGAGTGGTCTCCAAAGAGGGGGCGTGGCTCCTCTGGGGCGTGGTCTCCTGATTGGGCGGGGTTTAGCGGTAGGGGCGTGGTCTCCAGAGTGGGCGTGGCTTGGTGGTAGGGGCGTGGTCTCATTGTAGGGGCGCGGTCTCTTGAGTGGGCGGGGTTTCGGGTTAGGGGCGTGGTCTCAAAACGGGGGGCGGGGTCTCTTGAAAGGGGCGGGGTCTCTATAGGGGCGTGGCCAAGTAGCAGGGGTGTGGTCTCCAAAGAAGAGGCGTGGTCTCGGAGGAGTGGGCGGGTCTCTTGAGAGGGGGCGTGGTCTCGGAGGAGTGGGCGTGGTCTCCTGAGAGTGGGCGTGGCTTAAGGCTAGTGGGCGGGGTCTCTTGAGGGGCGTGGTCTCGGAGGAGTGGGCTGGGTCTATTTGGGGGCGTGGTCTCCAGAGTGGGCGTGGCTTAGGGACAGGGGCGTGGTCTCAGAGGAGGGGGCGGGGTCTCTTGCCAGGGGCGTGGTCTCGGAGTGGGCGGGGTCTCTTTGGGGTCGTGGTCTCCAGAGTGGGCGTGGCTTAAGCGTAGGGGCGTGGTCTCGGAGGAGGGGGCGTGGTTTCGGAGCAGGGGGCGTGGTCTCTTGAGAGGGGCGTGGTCTCCAGGGAGTGGGCGGGGCTACGCGACAGATAGGGGCGTGGTCTCTTGAAGTGGGCGTGGTCTCTCCAGGGGGCGGGGTCTCCAAAGATTGGGCGGGGTCTAGTGGCAGGGGCGTGGTCTCGGAGGAGTGGGCGGGGTCTCTTTAGGGGCGTGGTCTCTTGAGTGGGCGTGGCTTGGGGTAGGGGCGGGCTTTAAGGGCAAGGGCGTCGTCTCCTGAGAGTGGGCGTGTCTTAACGCTAGTGGGCGTGGTCTCGGAGTAGGGGGAGTGGCCTCTTGAGAGGGGCGTGTTCTCGGAGTAGGGGGCGTGGTCTCCTGAGTGGGCGTGGTCCTCTTTCTAGGGGTGTGGACTCGTTAGGGGGCGGGGTCTCTGAGAAGGGGCGTGGTCTCCGCAGTGGGCGGGGCTTAGGACTACTGGGCGTGGTCTCGGAGGAGTGGGCGGGGTCTCCAGAGTGGGCGTGGTCTCTTGCTAGGGGGCGTGGCTCGGGGGTAGGGGCGTGGTCTAAGAATGGGGGGCGTGGTCTCTGAGAAGGGGTGTGGTCTCCGGAGTGGGCGGGGCTTAGGACTAATGGGCGTGGTCTCTTGAGTGGGAGGAGTTTAGGGACAGGGGCGTGGTCTAGGAGAAGGGGCGGGGTCTCTGGAAAGGGGCGGGGATTTGTGTTAGGGGCGTGGTCTCCTGAGAGTGGGCGTGGCTTAAGGCTAGTGGGCGTGGTCTAGGAGGAATGGACGTGGTCGCCTGAGTGGGCGTGGCCTCTTTAGGGGCGTGGTCTCGAGAGTGGGCGTGGTCTCTGAGAAGGGGCGTGGACTCGTTAGGGGGCGTGGTCTCTGAGAAGGGGCGTGGTCTCCGGAGTGGACGTGGTCTCCGGAGTGGGCGTGGCTTAAGTCTAGTGGGCGTGGTCTCTTGCTAGGGGTGTGGACTCGTTTGGGGGCGTGGTCTCTGAGGAGTGGGCGGGGTCTCTTTAGGGGCGTGGTCTCTTGAGTGGGCGGGGCTTAGGACTAATGGGCGTGGTCTCAGAGGAGTGGGCGTGGTCTCCGGAGTGGGCGTGGCTTAAGTCTAGTGGGCGTGGTCTCTTGCTAGGGGCGTGGACTCGTTTGGGGGCGGGGTCTCCAGGCAGTGGGCGGGGCGTAGGACTAATGGGCGTGGTCTCGGAGGAGTGGGCGGGTCTCCAGAGTGGGCGTGGTCTCGGGGGAGTGGGCGGGGTCTATTGAAATGGGCGTGGTCTGCAGGGGGCGGGGTCTCCAAAGAGGGGGCGTGGCCTTTTAGGGGCGTGGTCTCCAGAGAGTGGGCGTGGCTTAGGGGTAGGGGCGTGGTCTCCAAACGGGGCGGGGTCTCTTGAAAAGGGGCGTGGTCTCTTGAGAGGGCGTGGCTTAAGTCTAGTGGGCGTGGTCACTTGCTAGGGGCGTGGACTCGGTGGAGGGGCGGTGTCCCTGGAAAGGGGCGGGGCTTTGTGTTAGGGGCGTGGTCTCCGGAGAGTGGGCGTGGCTTAAGGCTAGTGGGCGTGGTCTAGGAGGAATGGGCGTGGTCGCCTGAGAGTGGGCGTGGCTTAGGCGTGGGGGCGTGGTCTCTTGAGGGTGGGCGGGGCTTAGGGATAAGGGCGTGGTCTCCAATCAGGGGGCGGGGTCGCTTCGGGGGGCGTGGTCTCTTGAGAGGGGCGTGGTCTCGGGGAGTGGGCGGGGTCTCTTTAGGGGAGTGGTCTCAAGAGTGGGCGTGGTTTAGGGGCAGGGGCGTGGTCTAGGAGGAGTGGTCGGGGTCTCTGGAAAGGGGTGGGGCTTTGTTAGGGGCGTGGTCTCCTGAGAGTGGGCGTGGCTTAAGGCTAGTGGGCGTGGTCTAGGAGGAATGGGCGTGGTCGCCTGAGAGTGGGCGTGGCTTAGGTGTGGGGGCGTGGTCTCTTGAGGGTGGGCGGGGCTTAGGGATAAGGACGTGGTCTCCAATCAGGGGGCGGGGTCGTTTCGGGGGGCGGGGTCTCTTGAGAAGGGGCGGGGTCTCATGAGAGTGGGCGTGGCCTAGGAGGAATGGGCGTGGTCTCCTGAGAGTGGGCGTGGTCTTGGGGGAGTGGGTGTGGTCTCCAAAGAGGGGCGGGGTCTCTTTAGGGGCGTGGTCTCTTGCGAGTGGGCGGGGCTTATGGGTAGAGGCGTGGTCTCCAGAGAAGGGGCGGGGTCTCTTTAGGGGCGTGGTCTCGTGAGTGGGCGGGGTTTAGGGGCAGGAGCGTGGTCTCGGAGGAGTGGGCGGGTCCTCTTTAGGGGCGTGGTTTCGAGAGAGTGGGCGGGGCTTAGGATGAATGGGCGTGGTCTCCAAAGAGGGGGCGGGGCTCAGTGGCAGGGGCGTGGTCTCTTGAGAGGGAGTGGTCTCGGAGTGGGCGGGGTCTCTTTAGGGGAGTGGTCTCTTGAGTGGGCGGGGTTTAGGGTTAGGGGCGTGGTCTCCAAACGGGGGGCGGGGTCTCTTGAGAAGGGGCGTGGTCTCGGAGGTGTGGGCGGAGTCTCGGAGTAGTGGGCGGGGTCTCTTGAGAAGGGGCGTGGTCTCTGGAGTGGGAAGGGTTTAGGGGCAGGGGCGTGGTCTCGGAGGAGTGGGCGTGTCCTCTTTAGGGGCGTGGTCTCCCGGGAGTGGGCGGGGCTTAGGACTAATGGGCGTGGCCTCGAGTGGGAGGAGTTTAGGGGCAGGGGCGTGGTCTAGGGGAAGGGGCGGGGTCTCTGGAAAGGGGTGGGGCTTTGTGGTAGGGGCGGGGGTCTCCTGAGAGTGGGCGTGGCTTAAGGCTAGTGGGCGTGGTCTAGGAGGAATGGGCGTGGTCTCCTGAGAGTGGGCGTGGCTTAGGGGCAGGGGCGTGGTCTCGGAGAAGGGGCGGGGTCTCTGGAAAGGGGTGGGGCTTAGTGGTAGGGGCGTGGTCTCCTGAGAGTGGGCGTGGCTTAAGGCTAGTGGCGTGGTCGCCTGAGTGGGCGTGGCTTAGGCGTGGGGGCGTGGTCTCTTGAGGGTGGGCGGGGCTTAGGGATAAGGGCGTGGTCTCCAATCGGGGCGGGGTCGTTTCGGGGGGCGGGGTCTCTTGAGAAGGGGCGTGGTCTCGTGAGAGTGGGCGTGGCTTAGGGGCAGGGGCGTGGTCTCGGAGGAGGGGGCGGGGTCTCTTTAGGGACGTGGTCTCCAGGGAGTGGGCGGGGCTTAGGACTAATGGGCGTGGTCTCTTGAGTGGGAGGAGTTTAGGGGCAGTGGCGAGGTCTAGGAGAGGGGCGTGGTCTCAGATAAGGGGCGGGGTCTCTTGGGAGGGGCGTGGTCTCGGAGAGGGGGCGGGGCTTAGGACTAATGGGCGTGGTCTCTTGAGTGGGAGGAGTTTAGGGGCAGTGGCGAGGTCTAGGAGAGGGCGTGGTCTCAGATAAGGGGCGGGGTCTCTTGGGAGGGGCGTGGTCTCGGAGAGGGGGCGGGGTCTCTTTAGGGGCGTGCTCTCCAGGGAATGGGCGGGGCTTAGAACTAGTGGGCGGGGTCTCCAGAGTGGGTGTGGTCTCTTGCTAGGGGCGTGGTCTCTGAGGAGGGGGCGTGGTCTCTAGTGAGTGGGCGGGGCTTCGCGACAGAGAGAGGCGTGGTCTCTTGAAGTGGGCGTGGCTTAAGTGTAGTGGGCGTGGTCTCTTGAGGGGCGGGGCCTCTTGCTAGGGGCGTGGACTCGTTTGTGGGAGTGGTCTCTGAGGAGTGGGAGGGGTCTCTTTAGGGGCGTGGTCTCTTGAGGGTGGGCGGGGCTTAGGGATCAGGGCGTGATCTCCAAACAGGGGGCGGGGTCTGTTGAGAAGGGGCGTGGTCTCTTGAGAGGGGTGGGGCTTAGTGTTAGGGGCGTGGTCTCCTGAGTGGGCGTGGCTTAAGTCTAGTGGGCGTGTTCTCTTGCTAGGGGCGTGGCCTAGGAGGAATGGGCGTGGTCTCCTGAGAGTGGGCGTGGCTTAGGGGCAGGGGCGTGGTCTCGGAGGAGGGGGGCGGGGTCTCTTTAGGGGCGTGGTCTCCAGGGAGTGGGCGGGGCTTAGGCCCAGTGGGCGGGGTCTCGAGAGTGGGCGGGGTCTCCGGAGTGGGCGTGGCTTAAGTCAAGTGGGCGTGGTCTCTTTAGGGGCGGGGTCTCTTGCTAGGGGCGTGGACTCGTTTGGGGGCGTGGTCTCTGAGTGGGCGGGGTCTCTTTAGGGGCGTGGTCTCTTGCGTGGGTGGGGCTTAGGACTAATGGGCGTGGTCTCAGAGGAGTGGGCGGGGTCTCCAGAGTGGCGTGGTCTCTTGCTGGGGTGTGGTCTCCGGAGTGGGCGGGGCTTAGGACTAATGGGCGTGGTCTCCAAGGAGTGGGCGTGGCTTAGGGGTAGGGGCGTGGTCTTGGAGGAGTGGGCGGGGTCTCTTTGGGACGTGGTCTCCAGAGTGGGCGTGGCTTAGGGACAGGGGCGTGGTCTCTGAGGAGTGGGCGGGGTCTCTTTAGGGGCGTGGTCTCTTGAGTGGGCGGGGCTTAGGACTAATGGCGTGGTCTCCAAGGAGTGGGCGTGGCTTAAGTCTAGTGGGCGTGGTCTCTTGCTAGGGGCGTGGACTCGTTTGGGGGCGTGGTCTCTGAGGAGTGGGCGGGGTCTCTTTAGGGGCGTGGTCTCTTGAGTGGGTGGGGCTTAGGACTAATGGGCGTGGTCTCATAGGAGTGGGCGGGGTCTCCAGAGTGGGCGTGGTCTCTTGCTAGGGGCGTGGTCTCTGAGAAGGGTGTGGTCTCCGGAGTGGGCGGGGCTTAGGACTAATGGGCGTGGTCTCCAAGGAGTGGGCGTGGCTTAGGGGTAGGGGCGTGGTCTTGGAGGAGTGGGCGGGGTCTCTTTGGGGACGTGGTCTCCAGAGTGGGCGTGGCTTAGGGACAGGGGCGTGGTCTCTGAGAAGGGGTGTGGTCTCTGAGGAGTGGGCGGGGTCTCTTTAGGGGCGTGGTCTCTTGAGTGGGCGGGGCTTAGGACTAATGGGCGTGGTCTCCGGAGTGGGCGGGGCTTAGGACTAATGGGCGTGGTCTCTTGAGTGGGAGGAGTTTAGGGACAGGGGCGTGGTCTAGGTGAAGGGCGGGATCTCGGGTGTGGGGGCGGGGTCTCTTGAGAGGGGCGTGGCCTCAGCAGAGGGGGCGGGGTCTCTTGAGAAGGGGCGGGGTCTCTTTAGGGGCGTGGTCTCTTGCGAGTGGGCGGGGCTTATGGGTAGAGGCGTGGTCTCTGAGGAGGGGCGGGGTCTCGGAGTAGGGGGCGTGGTCTCTTGAGTGGGAGGAGTCTCAGAATAGGGGGCGTGGTCTCTAGTGTGTGGGCGTGGCTTAAGCGTAGGGGTGTGGTCTCGGGGGATGGGGCGTGGTCTCGGAGTAGGGGGCGTGGTCTCGGAGGAGGGGGCGTGGTCTCTAGTGTGCGGGCGGGGCTTAATCGTAGGGGCGTGGTCTCGGAGGAGGGGGCGTGGTCTCGGAGTAGGGGGCGTGGTCTCTTGAGAGGGGCGTGGTCTAGGAGGAGGGGGCGTGGTCTCTAGTGTGCGGGCGGGGCTTAATCGTAGGGGCGTGGTCTCTGAGGAGGGGGCGGGGTCTCGGAGTAAGGGGCAGGGTCTCTTTGGGGGCGGGGTCTCCAGAGTGGGCGGGGTTTAGCAGTAGGGGCGTGGTCTCGGAGGAGGGGGCAGGGTCTCAGCAGAGGGGCGGGGTCTCTGGGCCCAACTACAACAACAACTGGGGTGACTACAACAACAACTGGACCCAACTACAACAACAACTGGATCAACAACATAGGGAGGAGTGGGATTTCAACACCCGCGCTCCCCTGCACTCCCTCCCTCCCTCCCTGTCTCTTTTACCTCCTTCAGTTCCCTACAATTCTCATCCTCCTCTTCAAATCCCTCCCTCCCTCCCTATCTCTGTAACCTCCTACAACCCTCCCAGCTCTCTGCTCACCTCCGATTCCAGCCTCTCCAGCATCCCCCCCCAATTGCTTGGCACGGTTCTCTAACCTCTGGAATCCCCCCTTCTAAATGTCATCACCCACCTCTATTTCTTTCTGTCTGTTTCCCCCCATGTGTCTCTCTTCCCCACCCTGGATCTCTCTCTCTCTGTGTCTCGCTCTCTCTCTCCCCCCCCCCACCCGTGTGTCCCTCTCTCCCTCCCCCCACCCGTGTGTCTGTCTCTCTCTCTCCCCCCCCCCCCCATGTGTGTCTGTCTCTCTCCCCCATGTGTGTCTGTCTCTCTCACTCTTTCCCCCCTCCACAACAATCGATCCGTTTGAATGGGACCCATTTTCTGCCCAGGTTTGGCCCCGAGTCTCCGTCCCCGAGTCTCCGTCCCTTTCCCATGGGTGGGTCCCAACTCCCCTTTTCCAAATCCCCAGCGGGCCCTGCCCGTCGTTGAAGTCAAAATGTACAGGGAGTGCGTCCCATCTTATCGGGCCTAAAATTCAGGCTTCTGTCTGAATTCACCATTCGCCTGCCTTTGGCAAACAAGCAGGCAGGAGGCATATGAAACAAAAGTGTGTGTGGGGGGCAGGCGCTGCTTCCAATGCTGCCAGCAGGTATCTTCAAGCTCATTAAAGCCACGCTTTCACTCTCCAATCGTCTTCTGTCGTTATTGATGGTCCATCCAACCCTCCATCTCCCCGTGTCTCTCCCTCCCTCGTGACTGACACATAGACGGCTCCAGATACATGCACACACACACACATTGGCACGCACAAACTCACTCACACACATATATATTAGCCATTTAAGACAATTTGATAGAATGCTACACATCCCGGTTTGACAATGACACCAAACTTGAGACAGCGGAGCTGGAAACATCAAATTGCAGGGAGGGGGATTCATGTTTTGGCAGGAGACTCAACTGTGGACGTCTCTCAGTGTCGGCCAATGTAAGGTGGTGTACTTTAGACTTTAAAAGAAGAGAAACCTGATCTTTACAGATGATGAGAAGGCATAAACGGTGCAAGTTTAAACGGCACACATATTTCACAGCTGGGGATTCACACAACACAGACAGCGACGCACCGTACATTTGCCAAGTGCCACCAATGTTGTCGAGTGCAGTACCAGGCCGACCTCAGTCTTACTGACAAACTGTTTGTCAGCCCACAGGACAACTAATCGGGCTCAAGCACAAGTTCAAATAGCTTGGCACCTGTTGTACCAGGGGGTGTTTGGTGGGGGTCAGTGCAGAGGGGAGCTTGACTCTGTGTCTAACCCCGTGCTCGACCTGTCCTGGCAGTCTTTGATGGGGACAGTTTAGAGGGATGTGGAATCTCTACCTAACCCCCATGATGTACTTTTGCTAACAGTGTTTGATGGAGATTCTCAATCTTGAATTCAGAAATTCTGTTTGTCTCCCCATCTCTCTCTGGGAATCTGGTTCAACAAATCCACCGTCAGCAGTCAGTCATTTGAACTGACTTCATGGTGGGACATTTCACGTGAGCACAACACTGAGGCGATTCGCACACTTGTCCCACTTAAGTGTCAAACAAAGACTGAAGGAAAGAGTCGGATTTAAACCGTCATATGTTGGGGGCAATGTGGATGGACAAATGGAGCTTGTACACCAGTCGCTCAAAGCGGGCGCAGCAAGCAGTGAAGAAGGTCAATGATAAGTTGGCCTTCATTGCCAGAGGGATTTAAATTCACAAGTGCAGATGCCTCACTGCAGTTCGACAAGGTGTCGGTGAGGCCACACCTGGAGTGCTGGGTGCAGTTGGAACCTCTCCCTGACATAGAAAGGATACAGTTGCCAGAGAGGGAGTGCAGCCAAGGGTCAGCCGGCTGACAGGCAGATTGCCCGACTGTCCTAGGGGCGAGAGAGATTGGTTCAGTAGGGACTGAATCAGCCCTGTTTCTCCAACCGAACCCTGAGTCTGCAAAGGGAAACACTTGGCCTGCCTCTGCTCATGTTTCATTCAGCAAGCAGGCAGGCAGGCAAGCAGCAGATTCTGTCCTGTCCTTATTTCTGGCTTTGCTTTCACATTGCTGCTTTCCCTCTCCATTTCTGACATGTTGGGAATGGCCATTCGTCTGTCGCCTGAGGGAGGCTTTCCACAAGAATGAGTCAAAAAGCAGCAAGAAATCACCAGTTAAACACCACTTCATTTCTGCCTCCATTTGGAGAGAAGATTCCTGGCTGGGCCACAAAAACAAAGCTCACTGCAAAGTTTCACTTCAGATTGGACATCTTGTATTGTTCACACACACACACACAGGCTTTTCACTCCAATCCTCGGATTGGAATTTCTCATCAAACAGTTGGCATGCGATGAAAACGGTCAGTTTTTAATAACCCAGCGTCCTGACTGCCTCACGTCCTGGCACCCTCACCTGGCAAGTTTGAAACTTCAATTTCTGCTGACTTCCAGTCGTCGCAAAGTGCTGCTGCCAATTCAAGTCAAAGTGTACAACTCGGAATGGAAATGGCCTCCAATTCAGGCTCCTGCCCACTTGGCAGCATTCGCCATTTGGGCAGACAGGCAGGCAGATGAAGCAAAAGTGTGTGTGTGTGTGGGGGGGGGGGGGCAGGCGCTGCTTCCAGTGCTGCCAGCAGGTATCTTCAAGCTCATTCCAGCCACGCTTTCACTCTCCACTCGTCTCCTGTCGTTACTGACGGTCCCTCCGTCTCCCGGGGTGGGGGTCGGGCAGCGCTTCAGGCCGCCCGCCGGCTGTTTGCGTGCACCCGACCCCGACCCCCGCGCAGCTTGCGGTAGGCGGCCACCCCCAGCCAGCCGCAGGCGGCCACGGCCGCCCCCAGCGAGCCGCAGACGGCCGCCGCCACCACGGACCCCGCAGTCGACGCGGCGGGCGGTGGGCTCGATCCGCTCGATGACCTGAGGGGGGGGGGGGGGGAGAGAGGTGACAGAGAAGAGGCACGTTAGCAGGTCAAAACAGGCAACGTCATCAGTGGCTCAATACACGTTCCAGGTGTCCAAAGAGGGTCAAACCTCAGCTCGCCTTCACACTCGCTCTGTGTCTGACCCCGTGCTGTACCTGTCCTGGGAGTGTTTGATGGGGACAGTGCGGAGGGAGCTTTACTCTGTGTCTAACCCCGTGCTGTACCTGTCCTGGGAGTGTTTGATGGGGACAGTGCGGACGGAGCTTTACTCTGTATCTAACACCGTGCTGTACCTGTCCCGGCAGTGTTTGATGGGGACAGTGCGGACGGAGCTTTACTCTGTATCTAACCCCGTGCTGTACCTGTCCTGGGAGTGTTTGATGGGGACAGTGTCGAGGGAGCTTTACTCTGTATCTAACCCCGTGCTGTACCTGTCCCGGCAGTGTTTGATGGGGACAGTGCGGACGGAGCTTTACTCTGTATCTAACACCGTGCTGTACCTGTCCCGGCAGTGTTTGATGGGGACAGTGCGGACGGAGCTTTACTCTGTATCTAACCCCGTGCTGTACCTGTCCTGGGAGTGTTTGATGGGGACAGTGTCGAGGGAGCTTTACTCTGTATCTAACACCGTGCTGTACCTGTCCCGGCAGTGTTTGATGGGGACAGTGCGGACGGAGCTTTACTCTGTATCTAACCCCGTGCTGTACCTGTCGTGGGAGTGTTTGATGGGGACAGTGCGGACGGAGCTTTACTCTGTATCTAACCCCGTGCTGTACCTGTCCCGGCAGTGTTTGATGGGGACAGTGCGGACGGAGCTTTACTCTGTACCTGATGCTGACGGTCGTACAGGTTTTGCCAGCAATCTTCAGTTGTACATTCCCCGCTCTGATCATCTTTTCCAGACGCTGTAGAAGTGACGGGACGGAATGTTGGGAACACCCGGCATATTCCCAGAGTTCGAGGCACAGTTCCAAGCTGCTGCACGTGTGTGGGTTCCGTATGTGGCACCTGAGGAGAGGGACAGGCAGAATCTTTCACCGCTCAGCTCCTCCTGATGTGCCACCCAGTGCTCTCTGCCCTTGTCACGGTCCCGACCCTCCGCCCTGTCGCCTGGTTTACCTGTGAATCGCGGTCACGTTGGCCAGGCCGTCGGCCGCCCCTTCTGCCTCCCGTTCCTCCATCTCCGCGCACTCGGCGCTCTCCCGCACACGGATGCCCACCTGGATCCGGCCTCCAGGCTGGCCGCCCTGGCCGCCCCCTCCCGCAGGAGGAGGAGGAGGGGCGGCGGCGGAGGAGGAGGAGGAGGCCGGGCCCGTCCCGGGGGCTCTCGGCGTCCGGGCCTCGGGGAGCGGCGGCCGGCCGTCGTCACGGCGGCAGAGGCGCCCGCCCGGGCAAGCGAGGACGCCTCGGAATCCCGGCACCTGGAACCCAGAAAGAGGGGGTGGGGAAACGGGGGGGGGGGGGGGGTGAAGTAACCAGTTAAGTCGTGCATTAAGAGGCATCGCAATCAGTGGTCTGGTCAGAACCAGGAGCAGGAGTAGGCCACCTGGCCCCTCCATTCAAGGACATCTTTTGTGGACTCGGCTCCACTTTCCAGCCCAAACACCACAACCCTTAATCCTCCCCAAAAAGACGATCCGTCTTGATCTTAAAAACATTTCACCCAGGAGTCCCACAGATTCACAACCCTTTGGGCGAGCGGGTTCCTCCTAAACTCGCTCAGTCCTAAATCTACTTCCCCTCGTTTTGAGGCTATGCCCCCCCCCCCCCCCCAGCGGAAACAACCCTTGGTCCCCCAACTCCAAACCATCCATGTAAATCGTCAACGGGTGGCGGGGCCCAACACGGATCCCCCCCCCCCCCCGAGGGACGCCGCTGGCTGCTGATTGCCACGAGCAGAGAAACGCCCATCAATCCCCCACTCTTTGCTTTCTACTCGTCAACCAACCCTCCATCCGCGCTGCTCCTTTCCCCCTCGGTGCCGGGCGCCTTTACCTCAGGCCAAGTGCCGGGGATCGGCGCCGACGTGTCAAGGGTCGGCCCCCCCCACCCCGGGCCTACCTGAACGCTCTCGCCCGCCCTGCACGGCAGCCATGGCGAACCTTGAACTTGGACCTGAAACTCCTTCTCCGCCCCCGCCAAGCGATGGAGGTAGCAGCGTCCGCCCATTGGCTCCGAGGCGTCCGACGTCTGATTCTGAGGGAGGGAGGCGAGGTCAGCGCTTCAGTACCGTCACCCCCCCCCCCCCCCCCCCCACACAGCGAGGCCCTTTTCCTGTCTCGGTGCCCCCCCCCACCCTTGCCCAGACTCACCGCCCTGGTCAGGTTGGCCAAGAAGCATCGGCTCCGCCGCCCGTAGATCTCCCCGCTCCGGCTGGCGCCGCCGGCCCTCCTCCCCTCCTCCTCCTCCTCCTCCTCCTCCTCCCTCCAACATTCGCTCTGCCGGACGGAAAGACGGGAATCAGAACCCCAGGCCAGGCAGACAGCTGGAGGTGACCCCCCCCCCCACCCCCGGAGAAGGGTGGGCGAGTCAATTTGCAGGCGACACTCGAGTGTCGGTGGAGTGAATCTCGTGTTACAAGTCACACACAGGGAAGCTGCAGAGCTGGGCTGGGAGGTGGCAAGTGGGAGTCTCAAGGGTGAGCTGATTCATTTTGGAAGGGATAACAGGAAGACAGAGTCACTGGGCTCATCAGCTAAGATTGCGGGCGGTGCGGGTGAGCAGAGAGATCTACCGGTGTCCTCCTCGGTGTACGTGGATCCCTGAAAGTCGGCACCCAGGTTGAGAGGGTCGTGGAGAAGGCGTGACGGCGTGTTGGCTCTTTTGTTGGCACAGGGATTGAGGTCACCTTGCAGCTGTGCAACACTCTGGTGCCGGGGGGGGGGGGCCGCATTTGGAGGACTGCGGGCAATTCTGGCCGCCGCATTCTAGCAAGGACGTGTGTGTGTGTGGCAGCATTGGAAAGGCTGCAGAGGAGATTGACCGCAAGGTTGCCTGGTACGCAGGCAAGATCTCATGAGGAAAGGCTGAGGGACTTGAGGCTGTTTCCCGTTGGAGAGAAGAAGAAGGTTAAGAGGTGACTTAATTGAGGCATACAAGATGATCAGAGGATTGGACAGGGTGGACAGTGAGAGCCTTTTTCCTTGGATGGTGATGTCTAGCACGAGGGGACATAGCTTTAAATTGAGGGCAGATAGATATCGGACAGATGTCAGAGGTAGGTTCTTTCATCATAGGGCATGGAATGCCCTGCATGCAACAATAGTGGACTCGCCAACACTAAGGCTATTCAAATGGTCATTGGAGAGACTGGTTGCGGGGGACAGGACAGCCAGTGATGTGTGCCTCTCTCCGACTAGACGCTTTGAGGAATGAATGAGTTCAGCTTGGTTTACCGGACGAGGGGGGTCTCCCGATCTTGACCTGCCAAACCAGACACACGCTCACCCCATTGACCAGTGGTTTATAAACTCTGCATCCATCCAGAAACTCATCCGATGCACAGTGTCCTTTGTTCAGGTACAAATAGTGACATCCCATTCCGCTGTCGGGGAGAGACGGAGAGAGTCAGCTCAAGAGGGAACAACCAACACTCCCAATGGACCCAAACCCCCTCCCGTTCACTCCCACTCTACACAATCGCAATGGACTCAAACCCCTTCCCGTTCACTCCCACTGTACACAATCCCAATGGACCCAAACCCCTTCCTGTTCACTCCCACTGTACACAATCCCAATGGACCCAAACCCCTTCCCGTTCACTCCCACTGTACACAATCCCAATGGACCCAAACCCCTTCCCGTTCACTCCCACTGTACACAATCCCAATGTACCCAAACCCCTTCCCATTCACTCCCACTCTACACAATCCCAATGGACCCAAACCCCTTCCTGTTCACTCCCACTGTACACAATCCCAATGGACCCAAACCCCTTCCCATTCACTCCCACTCTACACAATCCCAATGGACCCAAACCCCTTCCCGTTCACTCCCACTGTACACAATCCCAATGGACCCAAACCCCTTCCCGTTCACACCCACTGTGCACAATCCCAATGGACCCAAACCCCTTCCCGTTCACTCCCACTGTACACAATCCCAATGGACCCAAACCCCTTCCCGTTCACTCCCACTGTACACAATCCCAATGGACCCAAACCCCTTCCCGTTCACTCCCATTCTACACAATCCCAATGGACTCAAACCCCTTCCCGTTCACTCCCACTGTCCACAATCCCAATGGACCCAAACCCCTTCCCGTTCACTCCCACTGTACACAATCCCAATGGACCCAAACCCCCTTCCCGTTCACTCCCACTGTACACAATCCCAATGGACCCAAACCCCCTTCCCGTTCACTCCCACTGTACACAATCCCAATGGACCCAAACCCCTTCCCGTTCACTCCCACTCTACACAATCCCAATGTACCCAAACCCCTTCCCGTTCACTCCCACTGTGCACAATCCCATTGGACCCAAACCCCTTCCCGTTCACTCCCACTGTACACAATCCCAATGGACCCAAACCCCTTCCCGTTCACTCCCATTCTACACAATCACAATGGACTCAAACCCCTTCCCGTTCACTCCCACTGTCCACAATCCCAATGGACCCAAACCCCTTCCCGTTCACTCCCACTGTACACAATCCCAATGGACCCAAACCCCCTTCCCGTTCACTCCCACTGTACACAATCCCAATGGACCCAAACCCCCTTCCCGTTCACTCCCACTGTACACAATCCCAATGGACCCAAACCCCTTCCCGTTCACTCCCACTCGACACAATCCCAATGGACCCAAACCCCTTCCCGTTCACTCCCACTGTACACAATCCCAATGGACTCAAACCCCTTCCCGTTCACTCCCACTCTACACAATCCCAATGGACCAAACCCCTTCCTGTTCACTCTCACTGTACACAATCCCAATGGACTCAAACCCCTTCCCGTTCACTCCCACTCTATACAATCCCAATGGACTCAAACACCTTCCCGTTCACTCCCACTGTACACAATCCCAATGGACCCAAACCCCTTCCCGTTCACTCCCACTGTACACAATCCCAATGGACCCAAACCCCTTCCTGTTCACTCTCACTGTACACAATCCCAATGGACCCAAACCCCTTCCCGTTCACTCCCATTGGACACAATCCCAATGGACCCAAACCCCTTCCCGTTCACTCCCACTGTACACAATCCCAATGGACCCAAACCCCTTCCCGTTCACTCCCACTGTACACAATCCCAATGGACCCAAACCCCTTCCCGTTCACTCCCACTCTACACAATCCCAATGGACCCAAACCCCTTCCCGTTCACTCCCACTGTACACAATCCCAATGGACCCAAATCCCTTCTCGTTCACTCCCACTGTACACAATCCCAATGGACCCAAACCCTTTCCCGTTCACTGCCACTGTACACAATCCCAATGGACTCAAACCCCTTCCCGTTCACACCCACTGTGCACATTCCCAATGGACCCAAACCCCTTCCCGTTCACTCCCACTCTACACAATCCCAATGGACCCAAACCCCTTCCCGTTCACTCCCACTCTACACAATCCCAATGGACTCAAACCCCTTCCCGTTCACTCCCATTCTACACAATCCCAATGGACTCAAACCCCTTCCCGTTCACTCCCACTGTACACAATTCCAATGGACCCAAACCCCTTCTCGTTCACTCCCACTGTACACAATTCCAATGGAACCAAACCCCTTCCCGTTCACTCCCACTGTACACAATCCCAATGGACCCAAACCCTTTCCCGTTCACTGCCACTCTACACAATTCCAATGGACCCAAACCCCTTCCCGTTCACTCCCACTGTACACAATTCCAATGGACCCAAACCCCTTCTCGTTCACTCCCACTGTACACAATTCCAATGGAACCAAACCCCTTCCCGTTCACTCCCACTGTACACAATCCCAATGGACCCAAACCCCTTCCCGTTCACTCCCACTGTACACAATCCCAATGGACCCAAACCCCTTCCCGTTCACTCCCTCTGTACACAATCCCAATGGACCCAAACCCCTTCCCGTTCACTCCCACTCTACACAATCCCAATGGACCCAAACCCCTTCACGTTCACTCCCACTCTACACAATCCCAATGGACCCAAACCCCTTCCCGTTCACTCCCACTCTACACAATTCCAATGGACCCAAACCCCTTCCCGTTCACTCCCACTGTACACAATCCCAATGGACCCAAACCCCTTCCCGTTCACTCCCACTGTACACAATCCCAATGGACCCAAACCCCTTTCCGTTCACTCTCACTGTACACAATCCCAATGGACCCAAACCCCTTCCCGTTCACTCCCACTGTACACAATCCCAATGGACCCAAACCCCTTCCCATTCACTCCCACTGTACACAATCCCAATGGACCCAAACCCCTTCCCATTCACTCCCACTCTACACAATCCCAATGGACCCAAACACCTTCCCGTTCACTCCCACTCTACACAATTCCAATGGACCCAAACCCCTTCCTGTTCACTCCCACTGTGCACAATCCCAATGGACCCAAACCCCTTCCCGTTCACTCCCACTGTACACAATCCCAATGGACCCAAACCCCTTCCCGTTCACTCCCACTCTACACAATCCCAATGGACCCAAACCCTTTCCCGTTCACTCCCACTGTGCACAATCCCAATGGACCCAAACCCCTTCCCGTTCACTCCCACTCTACACAATCCCAATGGACCCAAACCCCTTCCTGTTCACTCCCACTGTACACAATCCCAATGGACCCAAACTCCTTCCCGTTCACTCCCACTGTACACAATCCCAATGGACCCAAACCCCTTCCCGTTCACTCCCACTCTACACAATCCCAATGGACCCAAACCGCTTCCCGTTCACTCCCACTCTACACAATCCCAATGGACCCAAACCCCTTCCCGTTCACTCCCACTGTACACAATCCCAATGGACCCAAACCCCTTCCCGTTCACTCCCACTGTGCACAATCCCAATGGACCCACACCCCTTCCCGTTCACTCCCACTCTACACAATCCCAATGGACCCAAACCCCTTCCCGTTCACTCCCACTGTACACAATCCCAATGGACCCAAACTCCTTCCCGTTCACTCCCACTGTACACAATCCCAATGGACCCAAACCCCTTCCCGTTCACTCCCACTGTACAAAATTCCAATGGACCCAAACCCCTTCCTGTTCACTCCCACTGTACACAATCCCAATGGACCCAAACCGCTCCCCGTTCACTCCCACTGTACACAATTCCAATGGACCCAAACCCCTTTCCATTCACTCCCACTGTGCACAATCCCAATGGACCCAAACCCCTTCCGGTTCACACCCACTCTACACAATCCCAATGGACCCAAATTCCTTCCCGTTCACTCCCACTGTACACAATCCCAATGGACCCAAACCCCTTCCCGTTCACTCCCACTGTACACAATCCCAATGGACCCAAACCCCTTCCCGTTCACTCCCACTGTGCACAATCCCAATGGACCCAAACCCCTTCCCGTTCACTCCCACTGTACACAATCCCAATGGACCCAAACCCCTTCCCGTTCACTCCCACTGTACACAATCCCAATGGACCCAAACCCCTTCCCGTTCACTCCCACTCTACACAATCCCAATGGACCCAAACCCCTTCCCGTTCACTCCCACTGTACACAATTCCAATGGACCCAAACCCCTTCCTGTTCACTCCCACTGTACACAATCCAAATGGACCCAAACCCCTTCCCGTTCACTCCCACTCTACACAATCCCAATGGACCCAAACCCCTTCACGTTCACTCCCACTCTACACAATCCCAATGGACCCAAACCCCTTCCCGTTCACTCCCACTCTACACAATTCCAATGGACCCAAACCCCTTCCCGTTCACTCCCACTGTACACAATCCCAATGGACCCAAACCCCTTCCCGTTCACTCCCACTGTACACAATCCCAATGGACCCAAACCCCTTTCCGTTCACTCTCACTGTACACAATCCCAATGGACCCAAACCCCTTCCCGTTCACTCCCACTCTACACAATCCCAATGGACCCAAACCCCTTCCCGTTCACTCCCACTGTACACAATTCCAATGGACCCAAACCCCTTCCTGTTCACTCCCACTGTACACAATCCCAATGGACCCAAACCCCTTCCCGTTCACTCCCACTGTACACAATTCCAATGGACCCAATCCCCTTCCCGTTCACTCCCACTGTGCACAATCCCAATGGACCCAAACCCCTTCCCATTCACTCCCACTGTACACAATCCCAATGGACCCAAACCCCTTCCCGTACACTCCCACTGTACTCAATCCTATTGGACCCAAACCCCTTCCCGTTCACTCCCATTGTGCACAATCCCAATGGACCCAAACTCCTTCCCGTTCACTCCCACTGTACACAATCCCAATGGACCCAAACCCCTTCCCATTCACTCCCACTGTACACAATCCCAATGGACCCAAACCCCTTCCCGTTCACTCCCACTGTACACAATCCCAATGGACACAAACCCCTTCCCGTTCACTCCCACTGTACACAATCCCATTGGACCCAAACCCCTTCCCGTTCACTCTCACTGTACACAATCCCAATGGACCCAAACCCCTTCCCGTTCACTCCCACTCTTCTCTAATGGGTTACCTTCCTGTGCAGAAATACTCGGAGGAATTATCGTGACAGCTGCTGGTCAGCCCGAAGGTGTCTCCTTGTCCTGTGGGAAGGAACGGAATTCGATAGTAACAAGGTGGACAATGTTAACAGGGCCACGCAGAGAGGGACGAGTCAGCACTTGCTCAGATATCCCTGAGATACACAGTCCACCTGAGAGTCTGATCCAATTCCCCAAGGCGCACACAGCCTGGTGAAGGCTGTCTCACTCCATCTCTCTCTCTCTCTCTAACCCAGGGATGACTGGACAGTGATCAGGAGCAGGAACCCTGGCTGATTTCCCCTCTCTCTCTAACCCAGGGCTCACTGGACAGGGATCAGGAGCAGGAACCCTGGCTGATTTCCCCTCTCTCTCTAACCCAGGGATCACTGGACAGTGATCAGGAGCAGGAACCCTGGCTGATTTCCCCTCTCTCTCTAACCCAGGGATCACTGGACAGTGATCAGGAGCAGGAACCCTGGCTGATTTCCCCTCTCTCTCTCTAACCCAGGAATCACTGGACAGTGATCAGGAGCAGGGGCCCTGGCTGATTTCTCCTCTTTCTCTTCCTCTCTTTCCCTTTCTCTCTCTCTCCCTGTCTCTCTCTCTCCCTGTCTCTCTTTCTCCCTGTGTCTCTCTCTCTCTCTCTCTATCCCTGTCTCTCTCTCTCTATCCCTGTCTCTCTCTATCCCTGTCTCTCTCTCTCTCTATCCCTGTCTCTCTGTCTCGCTCTCTGTCTCGGTCTCTGATCGCAGGCGCACACTCACTCACCTTGCCCCCATACCAATGGCTGGGTGGTGTCGTATGTCACTTGGTACCAGCCTGTATCGGACATGGCTGCCAGTGTTATGGGGTCGATGAAGGTGTGTTCCGGCGCTCCCATTGCTGCTGTCATTATTGATCCCTGCAGAAACCGCGATTCCCAGTGGGAAGAAGGGAATCCAGGCTGTACCTGAAACAGACACCGATGAGTTAGTTCATCTTCATTTGAAATATTTTGGATCATGGGGCCTCGAAGCGGAAAGCAGCATTCACAATAATAATCTTTATGTCACAAGCAGGCTTACATTAACACTGCAATGAAGTTACTGTGAAAAGCCCCTAGTCGCCACATTCCGGCGTCTGTTCGGGTACGAGGTGTATTAGCGAGAGGCAGCATGGTTTTGTGAAGGGGAGGTCGTGTCTCACTAACTTGATAGAGTTTTTCGAGGAGGTCACAAAGATGATTGATGCAGGTAGGGCAGTGGATGTTGTCTATATGGACTTCAGTCAGGCCTTTGACAAGGTCCCTCATGGTAGACTGGTACAAAAGGTGAAGTCACACGGGATCAGGGGTGAACTGGCAAGATGGATACAGAACTGGCTAGGCCATAGAAGGCAGAGGGTAGCAATGGAAGGATGCTTTTCTAATTGGAGGGCAGTGACCAGTGGTGTTCCACAGGGATCAGTGCTGGGACCTTTGCTCTTTGTAGTATAGATAAACAATTTGGAGGAAAATGTAACTGGTCTGATTAGTAAGTTTGCAGACGACACAAAGGTTGGTGGAATTGCGGATAGCGGTGAAGACTGTCAGAGGATACAGCAGGATTTAGATCGTTTGGAGACTTGGGCGGAGAGATGGCAGATGGGGTTTAATCCGGACAAATGTGAGGTAATACATTTTGGAAGGTCTAATGCAGGTAGAGAATATACAGTGAATGGTAGAACCCTCAAGAGTATTGAAAGTCAAAGAGACCTAGGAGTACAGGTCCACAGGTCACTGAAAGGGGTAACACAGGTAGAGAAGGTAGTCAAGAAGGCATACGGCATGCTTGCCTTCATTGGCCGGGGCATTGAGTATAAGAATTGGCAAGTCATGTTGCAGCTGTATAGAATCTTAGTTAGGCCACACTTGGAATATAGTGTTCAATTCTGGTCGCCACACTACCTTTAGAGAGGGTGCAGAAGAGATTTACCAGGATGTTGCCTGGTATGGAGGGCATTAGCTATGAGGAGCGGTTGAATAAACTCGGTTTGTTCTCACTGGAACGACGGAGGTTGAGGGGCGACCTGATAGAGGTCTACAACATGATGAGGGGCATAGACAGAGTGGATAGTCAGAGGCTTTTCCCCGGGGTAGAGGGGTCAATTACTAGGGGGCATAGGTTTAAGGTTCGAGGGGCAAGGTTTAGAGGAGATGTACGAGGCAAGTTTTTTACACAGAGGGTAGTGGGTGCCTGGAACTCGCTGCCGGAGGAGGTGGTGGAAGCAGGGACGATAGGGACATTTAAGGGGCATCTTGACAAATATATGAATAGGATGGGAATAGAGGGATACGGACCCAGGAAGTGTAGAAGATTGTAGTTTAGTCGGGCAGCATGGTCGGCACGGGCTTGGAGGGCCGAAGGGCCTGTTCCTGTGCTGCACTTTTCTTTGTTCTTTGTACACAGAGGGAGAATTCAGAATGTCCAAATGACCTAACAGCACGTCTTTCGGGACTTGTGGGAGGAAACTGGTAGGAAACCCACGCAGACACTGGGAGAACGTGCAGACTCCACACAGACAGTGACCCGAACCTGGGACCTTCTGACATTCATCACAAGCGAGTGAGAGAAACCGGGGCCGGGTCTTGCGGACACTCACCCCGTTCTCCAACGGTCCCCCGAGCTCGGGTGAGCTGGAATTGAAGTGTTGCTGCATCTTCTGGATCACGGTGCGAGTGTAGATCCTCACCGATCCCTGATCGTCCGTGTTAGTTACCGAGGACCTGGAGGAGCAGTTCATTCCGACTGAAAGCAGGACATGTTCGTTAGCAGTGACCAGCAAACAGTAATCAGGAAATTGGGAGCAGGGAATCTGGAGCCTGCAACCTAGGCCTCGTGCCTGCATCCCAGGACTCGTGCCTGTGCCCGAGCCCTCAGGCCTGCATCCAAGGCTTCATGCCTGCATCCTAGGCCTCAGGCCTGCATCCTAGGCCTCAGGCCTGCGCCTTGGGCCTGGCGCCTGCGCCTTGGGCCTGGGACCTGCGCCTTGGGCCTGGGGCCTACGCCTTGGACCTGGGGCCTGCGCCTTGGGCCTGGGGCTTGCGCCTTGGGCCTGGGGCTTGCGCCTTGGGCCTGGGGCCTGCGCCTTGGGCCTGGGGCCTGCGCCTTGGGCCTGGGGCCTGCGCCTTGGGCCTGGGGCCTGCGTCTTGGGCCTGGGGCCTGCGCCTTGGGCCTGGCGCCTGCGTCTTGGGCCTGGCGCCTGCGTCTTGGGCCTGGGGCTTGCGCCTTGGGCCTGGGGCCTGCGCCTTGGGCCTGGGGCCTGCGCCTTGGGCCTGGGGCCTGCGCCTTGGGCCTGGGGCCTGCGTCTTGGGCCTGGGGCCTGCGCCTTGGGCCTGGCGCCTGCGTCTTGGGCCTGGCGCCTGCGTCTTGGGCCTGGCGCCTGCGCCTTGGACCTGGCGCCTGCGTCTTGGGCCTGGCGCCTGCGTCTTGGGCCTGGCGCCTGCGCCTTGGGCCTGGGGCCTGCTCCCTAGGCCTGGTGCCTGTGCCTTAGGCATCGTGCCTGCCCACTTGGCCTTGTGCATACACCCCAGGCTTCAAGCCTGCACCATATGCCACAGGCCTGCATCCCATGCCTCGGGCCTGTGCCCCAGGCCTCCTTGAGCCAAAGACCTGCATTGGGCCTGCACCCTTAGGCCTGGACCCTAACCTCTCCAACCTGCGCTACAGGAACCAAGCACTCGGGATTGATATAATCGAGGATGAAGCAGTCAGGAGAGAGTGGGGGGGGGTACGTACTGGAGGGAGCAGAGGCACAATCCAGCCAGGTGTTGTACAGATCCTTGGAAAACCCCAACACGTGAAGCAGCTCATGGACTGTCGTCTGCAACAGAAAACGGGGGAAAGGTCAGAGTGCGTGACCTGAGAACAACGAGACACACATCAGGGCCCCCTTTAAGATCAGCACCCTCAACACAGTCCGAGCCTTTCTATATAACACATACCATAAAATATAGGAGCAGACGTAGGCCACATTAGGTGTCCCTTATCCCCCCTGCTCTTCGCGCTGGCGATTGAACCCCTGGCTATGGCACTGAGGGAGTCGAGGAACTGGAGGGGGCTGGTGCGGGGTGGGGAGGAGCATAGGGTGTCAACATGGGGCAGAGTGAGCTGTTCATGGTTCACTCAGGGGACCAGGAGAGGGGGATTGGCGAGCTCCCACTAAAAAGGGCGGAGAGGAGCTTCAGGTATTTGGGGGTCCAGGTGGCCAGGGGCTGGGGGGCCCTGCATAGGCTTAATTTCACAAGGCTGGTGGAGCAAGTGGAGGAGGAGTTCAAGAGGTGGGACGCGTTGCCGCTGTCCCTGGCGGGTAGGGTGCAGTCAGTCAAAATGACGGTGCTCCCAAGGTTTTTGTTCCTGTTCCAGCGCCTCCCCGTGTTTATCCCGAAGGCCTTCTTTGGGCGGGTCAACAGGAGCATAACGGGGTTTGTGTGGGCGCGAGGGACTCCGAGGGTGAGAAGGGTGTTCCTGGAGCGGAATGGAGATAGGGGGAGGGGGGGGCTGGCGCTGCCCAACCTCTGTGGGCATTACTGGGCCGCCAATGTGGCGATGGTGCGTAAGTGGGAGTGGAGAAGATCTCGGATACTTACCAGCTGATGCAGGAGGAGGAGGAGGCCTCGATGGTGGAGGTGAAAGGTAAGTGGGAGGAGGAGTTGGGAGAGGAAATTGATGAGGGGATGTGGGCGGATGCCCAGAGAGAGAGAGAGAGCGGGAGACAGAGAGAGAGACCGGGAGACAGAGAGAGAGAGAGAGCGGGAGACAGAGAGAGATGGACAGAGAGCGGGAGACAGAGAGAAACAGAGAGAGACCGAGAGAGATGGGCAGAGAGCGGGAGACAGAGCCAAGAGAGAGACGTACAGAGAGCGGGAGACAGAGAGAGATGGACTGAGAGCGGGAGACAGAGAGAGATGGACTGAGAGCGGGAGACAGAGAGAGACAGAGAGACGGACAGAGAGCGGGAGACAGAGAGAGACGGACAGAGAGCGGGAGACAGAGAGAGAGACGGACAGAGAGCGCGAGAGAGAGAGACAGAGAGAGACGGACAGAGAGCAGGAGACCGAGAGACAGAGAGAGAGACGGGCAAAGAGCGGGAGACAGAGAGAGACGGGTAGAGAGCGGGAGACAGAGAGAGACGGACAGGGAGCGGGAGACAGAGAGAGACGGACAGAGAGCGAGAGACAGAGAGAGATGGACAGAGAGTGGGAGACAGAGGGAGACGGACAGAGAGTGGGAGACAGAGAGAGCGGGAGACAGAGAGAGACAGAGAGAGACGGACAGAGAGCGGGAGACAGAGAGAGACGGACAGAGAGCGGGAGACGGAGAGAGATGGACAGAGAGCGGGAGACAGAGAGACGGAGAGAGAGCGGGAGACAGAGAGAGACGGACAGAGAGCGGGAGACAGAGAGAGATGGACTGAGAGCGGGAGACAGAGAGAGACGGGCAGAGAGCGGGAGACAGAGAGAGACGGGCAGAGAGCGGGAGACAGAGAGAGACGGACAGAGAGCGGGAGACAGAGAGAGAGACGGACAGAGAGCGCGAGACAGAGAGACAGAGAGAGACGGACAGAGAGCAGGAGACCGAGAGACAGAGAGAGAGACGGGCAAAGAGCGGGAGACAGAGAGAGACGGGTAGAGAGCAGGAGACAGAGAGAGACGGACAGGGAGCGGGAGACAGAGAGAGACGGACAGAGAGCGGGAGACCGAGAGAGACGGACAGAGAGCGCGAGACAGAGAGAGATGGACAGAGAGTGGGAGACAGAGAGACAGAGAGAGACGGACAGAGAGCGGGAGACAGAGAGAGACGGACAGAGAGCGGGAGACAGAGAGACAGAGAGAGAGACGGACAGAGAGCGGGAGACAGAGAGAGACGGACAGAGAGCGGGAGACAGAGAGAGACGGACAGAGAGCGGGAGACAGAGAGACGGAGAGAGAGCGGGAGACAGAGAGAGACGGACAGAGAGCGGGAGACAGAGAGACAGAGAGAGAGACGGACAGAGAGTGGGAGACAGAGAGAGACGGGCAGAGAGCGGGAGACAGAGAGAGACGGACAGAGAGCGGGAGACAGAGAGACGGAGAGAGAGCGGGAGACAGAGAGAGACGGACAGAGAGCGGGAGACAGAGAGACGGAAAGAGAGCGGGAGACAGAGAGACGGAGAGAGAGCGGGATACAGAGAGAGACGGACAGAGAGTGGGAGACAGAGAGAGACAGAGAGAGATGGGCAGAGAGCGGGAGACAGAGAGCCAGAGAGAGACGGACAGAGAGCGGGAGACAGAGAGAGACGGACAGAGAGCGGGAGACAGAGAGAGAGACGGACAGAGAGCGCGAGACAGAGAGAGACGGACAGAGAGCAGGAGACAGAGAGAGACGGACAGAGAGCGCGAGACAGAGAGACAGAGAGAGACGGACAGAGAGCGGGAGATAGAGAGACGGAGAGAGAGCGGGAGACAGAGAGAGACGGACAGAGAGCGGGAGACAGAGAGACGGAGAGAGAGCGGGAGACAGAGAGACGGAGAGAGAGCGGGAGACAGAGAGAGACGGACAGAGAGTGGGAGACAGAGAGACAGAGAGAGACGGACAGAGAGTGGGAGACAGAGAGAGACAGAGAGAGATGGGCACAGAGCGGGAGACAGAGAGCCAGAGAGAGACGGACAGAGAGCGGGAGACAGAGAGAGACGGACAGAGAGCGGGAGACAGAGAGAGAGACGGACAGAGAGCGCGAGACAGAGAGACAGAGAGAGACGGACAGAGAGCAGGAGACAGAGAGAGACGGACAGAGAGCGAGAGACCGAGAGACAGAGAGAGAAACGGGCAGAGAGTGGGAGACAGAGAGAGACAGAGCGAGACAGAGAGAGACGGGTAGAGAGCGGGAGACAGAGAGAGACGGACAGGGAGCGGAGAACAGAGAGAGAGACGGACAGAGAGCGGGAGACAGAGAGACAGAGAGAGACGGACAGAGAGTGAGAGACAGAGAGAGATGGACAGAGAGACAGAGAGAGATGGGTAGAGAGCTGGAGACAGAGAGAGACAGAGAGAGACAGACAGAGAGCGGGAGACAGAGAGAGACGGACAGAGAGCGGGAGACAGAGAGACGGAGAGAGAGCGGGAGACAGAGAGACGGAGAGAGAGCGGGAGACAGAGAGAGACGGACAGAGAGTGGGAGACAGAGAGACAGAGAGAGACGGACAGAGAGTGGGAGACAGAGAGAGACAGAGAGAGATGGGCACAGAGCGGGAGACAGAGAGCCAGAGAGAGACGGACAGAGAGCGGGAGACAGAGAGAGACGGACAGAGAGCGGGAGACAGAGAGAGAGACGGACAGAGAGCGCGAGACAGAGAGACAGAGAGAGACGGACAGAGAGCGAGAGACCGAGAGACAGAGAGAGAAACGGGCAGAGAGTGGGAGTCAGAGAGAGACAGAGAGAGACGGGTAGAGAGCGGGAGACAGAGAGAGACGGACAGGGAGCGGAGAACAGAGAGAGAGACGGACAGAGAGCGGGAGACAGAGAGACAGAGAGAGACGGACAGAGAGTGAGAGACAGAGAGAGATGGACAGAGAGACAGAGAGAGATGGGTAGAGAGCTGGAGACAGAGAGAGACAGAGAGAGACAGACAGAGAGCGGGAGACAGAGAGAGACGGGCAGAAAGTGGGAGACAGAGAGAGACAGAGAGAGAAAGACAGAGAGCGGGAGACAGAGAGAGACGGACAGAGAGCGGGAGACAGAGAGAGACGGGCAGAGAGCGGGGGACAGAGAGACGGAGAGAGAGCGGGAGACAGAGAGACAGAGAGAGAGCAGGAGACAGAGAGAGACGGACAGAGAGTGGGAGACAGAGAGAGACAGAGAGAGATGGGCAGAGAGCGGGAGACAGAGAGCCAGAGAGAGACAGACAGAGAGAGGGAGACAGAGAGAGACGGACAGAGAGCGGGAGACAGAGAGAGAGACGGACAGAGAGCGCGAGACAGAGAGAGACGGACAGAGAGCAGGAGACAGAGAGAGACGGACAGAGATCGGGAGACAGGGAGAGACAGAGAGAGACGGACAGAGAGCGGGAGACAGAGAGAGACAGAGAGAGACGGGCAGAGAGCGGGAGACAGAGAGAGACGGACAGAGAGCGGGAGACAGAGAGACGGAGAGAGATCGGGAGACAGAGAGACGGAGAGAGAGCGGGAGACAGAGAGAGACGGACAGAGAGTGGAGACAGAGAGAGACAGAGAGAGATGGGCAGAGAGCGGGAGACAGAGCGAAGAGAGAGACGGACAGAGAGCGGGAGACAGAGAGAGACGGACAGAGAGCGGGAGACAGAGAGACAGAGAGAGAGACGGACAGAGAGCGGGAGACAGAGAGACAGAGAGAGACGGATAGGGAGTGGGAGACAGAGAGACAGAGAGAGACGGGCAGAGAGCGGGAGACAGAGAGAGACAGACAGAGAGCGGGAGACAGAGAGACAGAGAGAGACGGATAGGGAGTGGGAGACAGAGAGAGACGGACAGCGAGCCGGAGACCGAGAGACGGACAGAGAGCGGGAGACAGAGAGACAGAGAGACGGGCAGAGAGCGGGAGAGAGAGAGACGGGCAGAGAGTGGGAGACAGAGAGAAACGGATAGACAGAGATGGACAGAGAGCGGGAGACAGAGAGACAGAGAGACGGGCAGAGAGCGGGAGACAGAGAGAGACAGACAGAGAGAGATGGACAGAGAGCGTGAGACAGAGAGACAGAGAGAGACGGACAGAGAGCGGGAGACGGAGAGAGACGGACAGAGAGCGGGAGACAGAGAGAGACGGACAGAGAGAGATGGACAGAGAGCGGGAGACAGAGAGAGACGGACAGAGAGCGGGAGACGGAGAGAGACGGACAGAGAGCGGGAGACAGAGAGAGACAGAGAGAGACGGACAGAGAGAGGGAGACAGAGAGACAGAGAGAGACGGACAGAGAGCGGGAGACAGAGAGACAGAGAGAGACGGACAGAGAGCGGGAGACAGAGAGAGACGGACAGAGAGCGGGAGACAGAGAGAGACGGACAGAGAGCGGGAGACAGAGAGAGACGGACAGAGAGCGGGACACAGAGAGACAGAGAGAGACGGACAGAGAGCGGGAGACGGAGAGACAGAGAGAGACGGACAGAGAACGGGAGACAGAGAGACAGAGAGAGACGGACAGAGAGCGGGAGACCGAGAGACAGAGAGAGACGGGCAGAGAGTGGGAGACAGAGACAGACGGGTAGAGAGCGGGAGACAGAGAGAAACGGACAGGGAGCGAGAGACAGAGAGAGATGGACAGAGAGTGGGAGACAGAGAGAGACGGGTAGAGAGCGGTAGACAGAGAGAGACACAGAGACGGACAGAGAGCGGGAGACAGAGAGACAGAGAGAGACGGACAGAGAGTGAGAGACAGAGAGAGATGGACAGAGAGACAGAGAGAGATGGGTAGAGAGCTGGAGACAGAGAGAGACAGACAGAGAGCGGGAGACAGAGAGAGACGGGCAGAAAGTGGGAGACAGAGAGAGACAGAGAGAGAAAGACAGAGAGCAGGAGACAGAGAGAGACGGGCAGAGAGCGGGGGACAGAGAGACGGAGAGAGACGGACAGAGAGACAGAGAGAGAGCGGGAGACAGAGAGACAGAGAGAGAGCGGGAGACAGAGAGAGACGGACAGAGAGTGGGAGACAGAGAGAGACAGAGAGAGATGGGCAGAGAGCGGGAGACAGAGCGAGACGGACAGAGAGAGATGGACAGAGAGCGGGAGACAGAGAGAGACGGACAGAGAGCGGGAGACGGAGAGAGACGGACAGAGAGCGGGAGACAGAGAGACAGAGAGAGACGGACAGAGAGCGGGAGACAGAGAGAGGGACGGACAGAGAGCGCGAGACAGAGAGACAGAGAGAGACGGACAGAGAACGGGAGACAGAGAGACAGAGAGAGACGGACAGAGAGCGGGAGACCGAGAGACAGAGAGAGACGGACAGAGAGCGGGAGACAGAGAGAGCCGGACAGAGAGCGGGAGACAGAGAGACAGAGAGAGACGGACAGAGAGCGGGAGACAGAGAGACAGAGAGAGACGGACAGAGAGCGGGAGACCGAGAGACAGAGAGAGACGGGCAGAGAGTGGGAGACAGAGACAGACGGGTAGAGAGCGGGAGACAGAGAGAAACGGACAGGGAGCGAGAGACAGAGAGAGATGGACAGAGAGTGGGAGACAGAGAGAGACGGGTAGAGAGCGGTAGACAGAGAGAGACACAGAGACGGACAGAGAGCGGGAGACAGAGAGACAGAGAGAGACGGACAGAGAGTGAGAGACAGAGAGAGATGGACAGAGAGACAGAGAGAGATGGGTAGAGAGCTGGAGACAGAGAGAGACAGAGAGAGACAGACAGAGAGCGGGAGACAGAGAGAGACGGGCAGAGAGCGGGGGACAGAGAGACGGAGAGAGAGCGGGAGACAGAGAGACAGAGAGAGAGCGGGAGACAGAGAGAGACGGGCAGAGAGCGGGAGACAGAGAGAGAGAGAGAGATGGACAGAGAGTGGGAGACAGAGAGACAGAAAGAGAAGGACAGAGAGCGGGAGACAGAGAGTCGGGTAGCGAGCGGGAGACAGAGAGAGACAGAGAGAGACGGACAGAGAGAGATGGACAGAGAGCGGGAGACAGAGAGAGACGGACAGAGAGCTGGAGACAGAGAGCAGGAGACAGAGAGACAGAGAGAGACGGACAGAGAGCGGGAGACAGAGAGACGGACAGAGAGCGGGAGACAGAGAGAGACGGACAGTGAGCGGGAGACAGAGAGGGAGACGGACAGAGAGCGCGAGACAGAGAGACAGAGAGAGACGGACAGAGAGCAGGAGACAGAGAGAGACGGACAGAGAGCGGGAGACAGAGAGACAGAGAGAGACGGACAGAGAGCGGGAGACAGAGAGAGAGAGAGAGATGGACAGAGAGACAGAGAGAGTAACGGGCAGAGAGCGGGAGACAGAGAGAACGGGTAGAGAGCGGGAGACGGACAGTGAGCGGGAGACAGAGAGAGATGGACAGAGAGCGGGAGACAGAGAGAAACGGACAGGGAGCGGGAGACAGAGAGACAGAGAGAGACGGACAGAGAGCGGGAGACCGAGAGACAGAGAGAGACGGACAGAGAGCGGGAGACAGAGAGAGACAGAGAGAGGCGGACAGAGAGCGGGAGACAGAGCGAGACGGACAGAGAGCGGGAGACAGAGAGAGACAGAGAGAGACGGACAGAGAGCGGGAGACAGAGAGAGACGGACAGAGAGCGGGAGACAGAGAGAGAGACGGACAGAGAGCGCGAGACAGAGAGACAGAGAGAGACGGACAGAGAGCGGGAGACAGAGAGACAGAGAGAGACGGGTAGAGAGCTGGAGACAGAGAGAGACAGACAGAGAGCGGGAGACAGAGAGAGACGGGAAGAGAGCGGGAACAGAGAAACAGAGAGAGGCGGACAGAGAGCGGGAGACAGAGAGACAGTGAGAGACGGACAGAGAGCGGGAGACAGAGAGACAGAGAGAGATGGACAGAGAACGGGAGACAGAGAGAGACGGACAGAGAGCGGGAGACAGAGAGACAGAGAGAGACGGGTAGAGAGCTGGAGACAGAGAGAGACAGACAGAGAGCGGGAGACAGAGAGAGACGGGAAGAGAGCGGGAACAGAGAAACAGAGAGAGGCGGACAGAGAGCGGGAGACAGAGAGACAGTGAGAGACGGACAGAGAGCGGGAGACAGAGAGACAGAGAGAGATGGACAGAGAGCGGGAGACAGAGAGAGACAGAGAGAGACCGAGAGAGACGGGCAGAGAGCGGGAGACAGAGAGAGATGGACTGAGAGCGGGAGACAGAGAGAGACGGGCAGAGAGCGGGAGACAGAGAGAGAGACGGACAGAGAGCGGGAGACAGAGAGACAGAGAGAGACGGACAGAGAGCAGGAGACCGAGAGACAGAGAGAGAGACGGGCAAAGAGCGGGAGACAGAGAGAGACGGACAGGGAGCGGGAGACAGAGAGACAGAGAGAGAGACGGACAGAGAGCGGGAGACAGAGAGACAGAGAGAGATGGACAGAGAGTGGGAGACAGAGAGAGACGGACAGAGAGCGGGAGACAGAGAGAGAGGGACAGAGAGCGGGAGACAGAGAGAGACGGACAGAGAGACGGACAGAGAGTGGGAGACAGAGAGAGACGGACAGAGAGTGGGAGACAGAGAGAGCGGGAGACAGAGAGAGACAGAGAGAGACGGACAGAGAGCGGGAGACTGAGAGAGACAGAGAGAGACGGGCAGAGAGCGGGAGACAGAGAGAGACGGACAGAGAGCGGGAGACAGAGAGACGGAAAGAGAGCGGGAGACAGAGAGACGGAGAGAGAGCGGGATACAGAGAGAGACGGACAGAGAGTGGGAGACAGAGAGAGATGGGCAGAGAGCGGGAGACAGAGAGCCAGAGAGAGACGGACAGAGAGCGGGAGACAGAGAGAGACGGACAGTGAGCGGGAGACAGAGAGAGAGACGGACAGAGAGCGCGAGACAGAGAGACAGAGAGAGACGGACAGAGAGCAGGAGACAGAGAGAGACGGACAGAGAGCGCAAGACAGAGAGACAGAGAGAGACGGACAGAGAGCGGGAGACAGAGAGACGGAGAGAGAGCGGGAGACAGAGAGAGACGGTCAGAGAGCGGGAGACAGAGAGACGGAGAGAGAGCGGGAGACAGAGAGACGGAGAGAGAGCGGGAGACAGAGAGAGACGGACAGAGAGTGGGAGACAGAGAGACAGAGAGAGACGGACAGAGAGCGGGAGACAGAGAGACAGAGAGAGACGGACAGAGAGCGGGAGACAGAGAGAGACAGAGAGAGATGGGCACAGAGCGTGAGACAGAGAGCCAGAGAGAGACGGACAGAGAGCGGGAGACAGAGAGAGACGGACAGAGAGCGGGAGACAGAGAGAGAGACGGACAGAGAGCGCGAGACAGAGAGACAGAGAGAGACGGACAGAGAGCAGGAGACAGAGAGAGACGGACAGAGAGCGGAGAACAGAGAGAGACGGACAGAGAGCGGGAGACCGAGAGACAGAGAGAGAAACGGGCAGAGAGTGGGAGACAGAGAGAGACAGAGAGAGACAGAGAGAGACGGGTAGAGAGCGGGAGACAGAGAGAGACGGACAGGGAGCGGAGAACAGAGAGAGACGGACAGAGAGCGGGAGACAGAGAGACAGAGAGAGACGGACAGAGAGTGAGAGACAGAGAGAGATGGACAGAGAGACAGAGAGAGATGGGTAGAGAGCTGGAGACAGAGAGAGACAGAGAGAGACAGACAGAGAGCGGGAGACAGAGAGAGACGGGCAGAAAGTGGGAGACAGAGAGAGACGGGCAGAAAGTGGGAGACAGAGAGAGACAGAGAGAGAAAGACAGAGAGCGGGAGACAGAGAGAGACGGACAGAGAGCGGGAGACAGAGAGAGACGGGCAGAGAGCGGGGGACAGAGAGACGGAGAGAGAGCGGGAGACAGAGAGACAGAGAGAGAGCAGGAGACTGAGAGAGACGGACAGAGAGTGGGAGACAGAGAGAGACAGAGAGAGATGGGCAGAGAGCGGGAGACAGAGAGCCAGAGAGAGACAGACAGAGAGAGGGAGACAGAGAGAGACGGACAGAGAGCGGGAGACAGAGAGAGAGACGGACAGAGAGCGCGAGACAGAGAGAGACGGACAGAGAGCAGGAGACAGAGAGAGACGGACAGAGAGCGGGAGACAGGGAGAGACAGAGAGAGACGGACAGAGAGCGGGAGACAGAGAGAGACAGAGAGAGACGGGCAGAGAGCGGGAGACAGAGAGAGACGGACAGAGAGCGGGAGACAGAGAGACGGAGAGAGATCGGGAGACAGAGAGACGGAGAGAGAGCGGGAGACAGAGAGAGACGGACAGAGAGTGGAGACAGAGAGAGACAGAGAGAGATGGGCAGAGAGCGGGAGACAGAGCGAAGAGAGAGACGGACAGAGAGCGGGAGACAGAGAGAGACGGACAGAGAGCGGGAGACAGAGAGACAGAGAGAGAGACGGACAGAGAGCGGGAGACAGAGAGACAGAGAGAGACGGATAGGGAGTGGGAGACAGAGAGACAGAGAGAGACGGGCAGAGAGCGGGAGACAGAGAGAGACAGACAGAGAGCGGGAGACAGAGAGACAGAGAGAGACGGATAGGGAGTGGGAGACAGAGAGAGACGGACAGCGAGCCGGAGACCGAGAGACGGACAGAGAGCGGGAGACAGAGAGACAGAGAGACGGGCAGAGAGCGGGAGAGAGAGAGACGGGCAGAGAGTGGGAGACAGAGAGAAACGGATAGACAGAGATGGACAGAGAGCGGGAGACAGAGAGACAGAGAGACGGGCAGAGAGCGGGAGACAGAGAGAGACAGACAGAGAGAGATGGACAGAGAGCGTGAGACAGAGAGACAGAGAGAGACGGACAGAGAGCGGGAGACGGAGAGAGACGGACAGAGAGCGGGAGACAGAGAGAGACGGACAGAGAGAGATGGACAGAGAGCGGGAGACAGAGAGAGACGGACAGAGAGCGGGAGACGGAGAGAGACGGACAGAGAGCGGGAGACAGAGAGAGACAGAGAGAGACGGACAGAGAGAGGGAGACAGAGAGACAGAGAGAGACGGACAGAGAGCGGGAGACAGAGAGACAGAGAGAGACGGACAGAGAGCGGGAGACAGAGAGAGACGGACAGAGAGCGGGAGACAGAGAGAGACGGACAGAGAGCGGGAGACAGAGAGAGACGGACAGAGAGCGGGACACAGAGAGACGGACAGAGAGCGGGAGACGGAGAGACAGAGAGAGACGGACAGAGAACGGGAGACAGAGAGACAGAGAGAGACGGACAGAGAGCGGGAGACCGAGAGACAGAGAGAGACGGGCAGAGAGTGGGAGACAGAGACAGACGGGTAGAGAGCGGGAGACAGAGAGAAACGGACAGGGAGCGAGAGACAGAGAGAGATGGACAGAGAGTGGGAGACAGAGAGAGACGAGTAGAGAGCGGTAGACAGAGAGAGACGGGTAGAGAGCGGTAGACAGAGAGAGACACAGAGACGGACAGAGAGCGGGAGACAGAGAGACAGAGAGAGACGGACAGAGAGTGAGAGACAGAGAGAGATGGACAGAGAGACAGAGAGAGATGGGTAGAGAGCTGGAGACAGAGAGAGACAGACAGAGAGCGGGAGACAGAGAGAGACGGGCAGAAAGTGGGAGACAGAGAGAGACAGAGAGAGAAAGACAGAGAGCAGGAGACAGAGAGAGACGGGCAGAGAGCGGGGGACAGAGAGACGGAGAGAGAGCGGGAGACAGAGAGACAGAGAGAGAGCGGGAGACAGAGAGAGACGGACAGAGAGTGGGAGACAGAGAGAGACAGAGAGAGATGGGCAGAGAGCGGGAGACAGAGCGAGACGGACAGAGAGAGATGGACAGAGAGCGGGAGACAGAGAGACAGAGAGAGACGGACAGAGAGCGGGAGACGGAGAGAGACGGACAGAGAGCGGGAGACAGAGAGACAGAGAGAGACGGACAGAGAGCGGGAGACAGAGAGAGGGACGGACAGAGAGCGCGAGACAGAGAGACAGAGAGAGACGGACAGAGAACGGGAGACAGAGAGACAGAGAGAGACGGACAGAGAGCGGGAGACCGAGAGACAGAGAGAGACGGACAGAGAGCGGGAGACAGAGAGAGCCGGACAGAGAGCGGGAGACAGAGAGACAGAGAGAGACGGACAGAGAGCGGGAGACAGAGAGACAGAGAGAGACGGACAGAGAGCGGGAGACCGAGAGACAGAGAGAGACGGGCAGAGAGTGGGAGACAGAGACAGACGGGTAGAGAGCGGGAGACAGAGAGAAACGGACAGGGAGCGAGAGACAGAGAGAGATGGACAGAGAGTGGGAGACAGAGAGAGACGGGTAGAGAGCGGTAGACAGAGAGAGACACAGAGACGGACAGAGAGCGGGAGACAGAGAGACAGAGAGAGACGGACAGAGAGTGAGAGACAGAGAGAGATGGACAGAGAGACAGAGAGAGATGGGTAGAGAGCTGGAGACAGAGAGAGACAGAGAGAGACAGACAGAGAGCGGGAGACAGAGAGAGACGGGCAGAGAGCGGGGGACAGAGAGACGGAGAGAGAGCGGGAGACAGAGAGACAGAGAGAGAGCGGGAGACAGAGAGAGACGGGCAGAGAGCGGGAGACAGAGAGAGAGAGAGAGATGGACAGAGAGTGGGAGACAGAGAGACAGAAAGAGAAGGACAGAGAGCGGGAGACAGAGAGTCGGGTAGCGAGCGGGAGACAGAGAGAGACAGAGAGAGACGGACAGAGAGAGATGGACAGAGAGCGGGAGACAGAGAGAGACGGACAGAGAGCTGGAGACAGAGAGCAGGAGACAGAGAGACAGAGAGAGACGGACAGAGAGCGGGAGACAGAGAGACGGACAGAGAGCGGGAGACAGAGAGAGACGGACAGTGAGCGGGAGACAGAGAGGGAGACGGACAGAGAGCGCGAGACAGAGAGACAGAGAGAGACGGACAGAGAGCAGGAGACAGAGAGAGACGGACAGAGAGCGGGAGACAGAGAGACAGAGAGAGACGGACAGAGAGCGGGAGACAGAGAGAGAGAGAGAGATGGACAGAGAGACAGAGAGAGTAACGGGCAGAGAGCGGGAGACAGAGAGAACGGGTAGAGAGCGGGAGACGGACAGTGAGTGGGAGACAGAGAGAGATGGACAGAGAGCGGGAGACAGAGAGAAACGGACAGGGAGCGGGAGACAGAGAGACAGAGAGAGACGGACAGAGAGCGGGAGACCGAGAGACAGAGAGAGACGGACAGAGAGCGGGAGACAGAGAGAGACAGAGAGAGACGGACAGAGAGCGGGAGACAGAGCGAGACGGACAGAGAGCGGGAGACAGAGAGAGACAGAGAGAGACGGACAGAGAGCGGGAGACAGAGAGAGACGGACAGAGAGCGGGAGACAGAGAGAGAGACGGACAGAGAGCGCGAGACAGAGAGACAGAGAGAGACGGACAGAGAGCGGGAGACAGAGAGACAGAGAGAGACGGGTAGAGAGCTGGAGACAGAGAGAGACAGACAGAGAGCGGGAGACAGAGAGAGACGGGAAGAGAGCGGGAACAGAGAAACAGAGAGAGGCGGACAGAGAGCGGGAGACAGAGAGACAGTGAGAGACGGACAGAGAGCGGGAGACAGAGAGACAGAGAGAGATGGACAGAGAACGGGAGACAGAGAGACAGAGAGAGACGGACAGAGAGCGGGAGACAGAGAGACAGAGAGAGACGGGTAGAGAGCTGGAGACAGAGAGAGACAGACAGAGAGCGGGAGACAGAGAGAGACGGGAAGAGAGCGGGAAAAGAGAAACAGAGAGAGGCGGACAGAGAGCGGGAGACAGAGAGACAGTGAGAGACGGACAGAGAGCGGGAGACAGAGAGACAGAGAGAGATGGACAGAGAGCGGGAGACAGAGAGAGACAGAGAGAGACCGAGAGAGACGGGCAGAGAGCGGGAGACAGAGAGAGATGGACTGAGAGCGGGAGACAGAGAGAGACGGGCAGAGAGCGGGAGACAGAGAGAGAGACGGACAGAGAGCGGGAGACAGAGAGACAGAGAGAGACGGACAGAGAGCAGGAGACCGAGAGACAGAGAGAGAGACGGGCAAAGAGCGGGAGACAGAGAGAGACGGACAGGGAGCGGGAGACAGAGAGACAGAGAGAGAGACGGACAGAGAGCGGGAGACAGAGAGACAGAGAGAGATGGACAGAGAGTGGGAGAAAGTGAGAGACGGACAGAGAGCGGGAGACAGAGAGACAGAGAGAGAGGGACAGAGAGCGGGAGACAGAGAGAGACGGACAGAGAGACGGACAGAGAGTGGGAGACAGAGAGAGACGGACAGAGAGTGGGAGACAGAGAGAGCGGGAGACAGAGAGAGACAGAGAGAGACGGACAGAGAGCGGGAGACTGAGAGAGACAGAGAGAGACGGGCAGAGAGCGGGAGACAGAGAGAGACGGACAGAGAGCGGGAGACAGAGAGACGGAAAGAGAGCGGGAGACAGAGAGACGGAGAGAGAGCGGGATACAGAGAGAGACGGACAGAGAGTGGGAGACAGAGAGAGATGGGCAGAGAGCGGGAGACAGAGAGCCAGAGAGAGACGGACAGAGAGCGGGAGACAGAGAGAGACGGACAGAGAGCGGGAGACAGAGAGAGAGACGGACAGAGAGCGCGAGACAGAGAGACAGAGAGAGACGGACAGAGAGCAGGAGACAGAGAGAGACGGACAGAGAGCGCAAGACAGAGAGACAGAGAGAGACGGACAGAGAGCGGGAGACAGAGAGACGGAGAGAGAGCGGGAGACAGAGAGAGACGGACAGAGAGCGGGAGACAGAGAGACGGAGAGAGAGCGGGAGACAGAGAGACGGAGAGAGAGCGGGAGACAGAGAGAGACGGACAGAGAGTGGGAGACAGAGAGACAGAGAGAGACGGACAGAGAGCGGGAGACAGAGAGACAGAGAGAGACGGACAGAGAGCGGGAGACAGAGAGAGACAGAGAGAGATGGGCACAGAGCGTGAGACAGAGAGCCAGAGAGAGACGGACAGAGAGCGGGAGACAGAGAGAGACGGACAGAGAGCGGGAGACAGAGAGAGAGACGGACAGAGAGCGCGAGACAGAGAGACAGAGAGAGACGGACAGAGAGCAGGAGACAGAGAGAGACGGACAGAGAGCGGAGAACAGAGAGAGACGGACAGAGAGCGGGAGACCGAGAGACAGAGAGAGAAACGGGCAGAGAGTGGGAGACAGAGAGAGACAGAGAGAGACAGAGAGAGACGGGTAGAGAGCGGGAGACAGAGAGAGACAGGGAGCGGAGAACAGAGAGAGACGGACAGAGAGCGGGAGACAGAGAGACAGAGAGAGACGGACAGAGAGTGAGAGACAGAGAGAGATGGACAGAGAGACAGAGAGAGATGGGTAGAGAGCTGGAGACAGAGAGAGACAGAGAGAGACAGACAGAGAGCGGGAGACAGAGTGAGACGGGCAGAAAGTGGGAGACAGAGAGAGACAGAGAGAGAAAGACAGAGAGCGGGAGACAGAGAGAGACGGGCAGAGAGCGGGGGACAGAGAGACGGAGAGAGAGCGGGAGACAGAGAGACAGAGAGAGAGCGGGAGACAGAGAGAGACGGACAGAGAGTGGGAGACAGAGAGAGACAGAGAGAGATGGGCAGAGAGCGGGAGACAGAGAGCCAGAGAGAGACAGACAGAGAGAGGGAGACAGAGAGAGACGGACAGAGAGCGGGAGACAGAGAGAGAGACGGACAGAGAGCGCGAGACAGAGAGAGACGGACAGAGAGCAGGAGACAGAGAGAGACGGACAGAGAGCGGGAGACAGGGAGAGACAGAGAGAGACGGACAGAGAGCGGGAGACAGAGAGAGACAGAGAGAGACGGGCAGAGAGCGGGAGACAGAGAGAGACGGACAGAGAGCGGGAGACAGAGAGACGGAGAGAGAGCGGGAGACAGAGAGAGACGGACAGAGAGCGGGAGACAGAGAGACGGAGAGAGATCGGGAGACAGAGAGACGGAGAGAGAGAGCGGGAGACAGAGAGAGACGGACAGAGAGTGGGAGACAGAGCGAAGAGAGAGACGGACAGAGAGCGGGAGACAGAGAGAGACAGAGAGAGACGGGCAGAGAGCGGGAGACAGAGCGAAGAGAGAGACGGACAGAGAGCGGGAGACAGAGAGAGACGGACAGAGAGTGGGAGACAGAGAGAGACAGAGAGAGATGGGCAGAGAGCGGGAGACAGAGCGAAGAGAGAGACGGACAGAGAGCGGGAGACAGAGAGACAGAGAGAGACGGATAGGGAGTGGGAGACAGAGAGAGACGGACAGCGAGCGGGAGACAGAGAGACGGACAGAGAGCGCGAGACAGAGAGACAGAGAGAGACGGACAGGGAGCGGGAGACAGAGAGAGACGGACAGAGAGTGGGCGACAGAGAGAGACGGACAGAGAGACAGAGAGAGACGGACAGAGAGCGGGAGACAGAGAGACGGAGAGAGAGCGGGAGACAGAGCGAGACGGACAGAGAGCGGGAGACAGAGAGACGGAGAGAGAGCGGGAGACAGAGAGACGGAGAGAGAGCGGGAGACAGAGAGAGACGGACAGAGAGTGGGAGACAGAGAGACAGAGAGAGACGGACAGAGAGTGGGAGACAGAGAGAGACAGAGAGAGATGGGCACAGAGCGGGAGACAGAGAGCCAGAGAGAGACGGACAGAGAGCGGGAGACAGAGAGAGACGGACAGAGAGCGGGAGACAGAGAGAGAGACGGACAGAGAGCGCGAGACAGAGAGACAGAGAGAGACGGACAGAGAGCAGGAGACAGAGAGAGACGGACAGAGAGCGGAGAACAGAGAGAGACGGGCAGAGAGTGGGAGACAGAGAGAGACAGAGAGAGACAGAGAGAGACGGGTAGAGAGCGGGAGACAGAGAGAGACGGACAGAGAGCGGGAGACAGAGAGACAGAGAGAGACGGACAGAGAGTGAGAGACAGAGAGAGATGGACAGAGAGACAGAGAGAGATGGGTAGAGAGCTGGAGACAGAGAGAGACAGAGAGAGACAGACAGAGAGCGGGAGACAGAGAGAGACGGGCAGAAAGTGGGAGACAGAGAGAGACAGAGAGAGAAAGACAGAGAGCGGGAGACAGAGAGAGACGGGCAGAGAGCCGGGGACAGAGAGACAGAGAGAGAGCGGGAGACAGAGAGACAGAGAGAGAGCGGGAGACAGAGAGAGACGGACAGAGAGTGGGAGACAGAGAGAGACAGAGAGAGATGGGCAGAGAGCGGGAGACAGAGAGCCAGAGAGAGACAGACAGAGAGAGGGAGACAGAGAGAGACGGACAGAGAGCGGGAGACAGAGAGAGAGACGGACAGAGAGCGCGAGACAGAGAGAGACGGACAGAGAGCAGGAGACAGAGAGAGACGGACAGAGAGCGGGAGACAGGGAGAGACAGAGAGAGACTGACAGAGAGCAGGAGACAGAGAGAGACAGAGAGAGACAGAGAGAGACGGACAGGGAGCGGGAGACAGAGAGAGACGGACAGAGAGCGGGAGACAGAGAGAGACAGAGAGAGACGGGCAGAGAGCGGGAGACAGAGAGAGACGGACAGAGAGCGGGAGACAGAGAGACGGAGAGAGAGCGGGAGACAGAGAGAGACGGACAGAGAGCGGGAGACAGAGAGACGGAGAGAGATCGGGAGACAGAGAGACGGAGAGAGAGCGGGAGACAGAGAGAGACGGACAGAGAGTGGGATAGAGAGAGAGACAGAGAGAGACGGGCAGAGAGCGGGAGACAGAGCGAAGAGAGAGACGGACAGAGAGCGGGAGACAGAGAGAGACGGACAGAGAGTGGGAGACAGAGAGAGACAGAGAGAGATGGGCAGAGAGCGGGAGACAGAGCGAAGAGAGAGACGGACAGAGAGCGGGAGACAGAGAGACAGAGAGAGACGGATAGGGAGTGGGAGACAGAGAGAGACGGACAGAGAGCCGGAGACCGAGAGACGGACAGAGAGCGGGAGACAGAGAGACAGAGAGAGACGGACAGAGAGCGGGAGAGAGAGAGATGGGCAGAGAGTGGGAGACAGAGAGAAACGGATAGACAGAGACGGACAGAGAGCGGGAGACAGAGAGACACAGAGAGACGGACAGAGAGCGGGAGAGAGAGAGACGGGCAGAGAGTGGGAGACAGAGAGAAACGGATAGACAGAGATGGACAGAGAGCGGGAGACAGAGAGACAGAGAGACGGGCAGAGAGCGGGAGACAGAGAGAGACGGACAGAGAGAGATGGACAGAGAGCGTGAGACAGAGAGACAGAGAGAGACGGGCAGAGAGCGGGAGACGGAGAGAGACGGACAGAGAGACGGACAGAGAGCGGGAGACAGAGAGAGACGGACAGAGAGCGGGAGACAGAGAGAGACGGACAGAGAGCGGGAGACAGAGAGACAGAGAGAGACGGACAGAGAGCGGGAGACAGCGAGAGACGGACAGAGAGCGGGAGACAGCGAGAGACGGACAGAGAGCGGGAGACAGAGAGAGAGAGAGAGACGGACAGAGAGTGCGAGACAGAGAGACAGAGAGAGACGGACAGAGAACGGGAGACAGAGAGACAGAGAGAGAAGGACAGAGAGCGGGAGACCGAGAGACAGAGAGAGACGGACAGAGAGCGGGAGACAGAGAGACAGAGAGAGACGGACAGAGAGCGGGAGACAGAGAGACAGAGAGAGACGGACAGAGAGCGGGAGACCGAGAGACAGAGAGAGACGGACAGAGAGCGGGAGACAGAGAGACAGAGAGAGACGGACAGAGAGCGCGAGACAGAGAGACAGAGAGAGACGGACAGAGAGCGGGAGACAGAGAGAGACGGACAGAGAGCGGGAGACAGAGAGAGAGACGGACAGAGAGCGGGAGACAGAGAGACAGAGAGAGACGGACAGAGAGCGGGAGACCGAGAGACAGAGAGAGACGGACAGAGAGCGGGAGACAGAGAGAGACGGACAGAGAGCGGGAGACAGAGAGAGAGACGGACAGAGAGCGGGAGACAGAGAGACAGAGAGAGACGGACAGAGAGCTGGAGACAGAGAGAGACGGGCAGAGAGCGGGAGACAGAGAGACAGAGAGAGACGGACAGAGAGCGGGAGACAGAGAGAGACGGACAGAGAGCGGGAGACCGAGAGACAGAGAGAGACGGGCAGAGAGTGGGAGACAGAGAGAGACGGACAGAGAGCGGGAGACAGAGAGACAGAGAGAGAGCGGGAGACAGAGAGACAGAGAGAGCGGGAGACAGAGAGAGACGGACAGAGAGTGGGAGACAGAGAGAGACAGAGAGAGATGGGCAGAGAGCGGGAGACAGAGCGAGACGGACAGAGAGAGATGGACAGAGAGCGGGAGACAGAGAGACAGAGAGAGACGGACAGAGAGCGGGAGACGGAGAGAGACGGACAGAGAGCGGGAGACAGAGAGACAGAGAGAGACGGACAGAGAGCGGGAGACAGAGAGAGGGACGGACAGAGAGCGCGAGACAGAGAGACAGAGAGAGACGGACAGAGAACGGCAGACAGAGAGACAGAGAGAGACGGACAGAGAGCGGGAGACCGAGAGACAGAGAGAGACGGACAGAGAGCGGGAGACAGAGAGAGCCGGACAGAGAGCGGGAGACAGAGAGACAGAGAGAGACGGACAGAGAGCGGGAGACAGAGAGACAGAGAGAGACGGACAGAGAGCGGGAGACAGAGAGAGACGGGCAGAGAGTGGGAGACAGAGACAGACGGGTAGAGAGCGGGAGACAGAGAGAAACGGACAGGGAGCGAGAGACAGAGAGAGATGGACAGAGAGTGGGAGACAGAGAGAGACGGGTAGAGAGCGGTAGACAGAGAGAGACACAGAGACGGACAGAGAGCGGGAGACAGAGAGACAGAGAGAGACGGACAGAGAGTGAGAGACAGAGAGAGATGGACAGAGAGACAGAGAGAGATGGGTAGAGAGCTGGAGACAGAGAGAGACAGAGAGAGACAGACAGAGAGCGGGAGACAGAGAGAGACGGGCAGAGAGCGGGGGACAGAGAGACGGAGAGAGAGCGGGAGACAGAGAGACAGAGAGAGAGCGGGAGACAGAGAGAGACGGGCAGAGAGCGGGAGACAGAGAGAGAGAGAGAGATGGACAGAGAGTGGAAGACAGAGAGACAGAAAGAGAAGGACAGAGAGCGGGAGACAGAGAGTCGGGTAGCGAGCGGGAGACAGAGAGAGACAGAGGGAGACGGACAGAGAGAGATGGACAGAGAGCGGGAGACAGAGAGAGACGGACAGAGAGCTGGAGACAGAGAGCAGGAGACAGAGAGACAGAGAGAGACGGACAGAGAGCGGGAGACAGCGAGACGGACAGAGAGCGGGAGACAGAGAGAGACGGACAGTGAGCGGGAGACAGAGAGGGAGACGGACAGAGAGCGCGAGACAGAGAGACAGAGAGAGACGGACAGAGAGCAGGAGACAGAGAGAGACGGACAGAGAGCGGGAGACAGAGAGACAGAGAGAGACGGACAGAGAGCGGGAGACAGAGTGAGAGAGAGAGATGGACAGAGAGACAGAGAGAGTAACGGGCAGAGAGCGGGAGACAGAGAGAACGGGTAGAGAGCGGGAGACGGACAGTGAGCGGGAGACAGAGAGAGATGGACAGAGAGCGGGAGACAGAGAGAAACGGACAGGGAGCGGGAGACAGAGAGACAGAGAGAGACGGACAGAGAGCGGGAGACCGAGAGACAGAGAGAGACGGACAGAGAGCGGGAGACAGAGAGAGACAGAGAGAGACGGACAGAGAGCGGGAGACAGAGAGAGACGGACAGAGAGCGGGAGACAGAGAGAGACAGAGAGAGACGGACAGAGAGCGGGAGACAGAGAGAGACGGACAGAGAGCGGGAGACAGAGAGAGAGACGGACAGAGAGCGCGAGACAGAGAGACAGAGAGAGACGGACAGAGAGCGGGAGACAGAGAGACAGAGAGAGACGGGTAGAGAGCTGGAGACAGAGAGAGACAGACAGAGAGCGGGAGACAGAGAGAGACGGGAAGAGAGCGGGAACAGAGAAACAGAGAGAGGCGGACAGAGAGCGGGAGACAGAGAGACAGTGAGAGACGGACAGAGAGCGGGAGACAGAGAGACAGAGAGAGATGGACAGAGAACGGGAGACAGAGAGACAGAGAGAGACGGACAGAGAGCGGGAGACAGAGAGACAGAGAGAGACGGGTAGAGAGCTGGAGACAGAGAGAGACAGACAGAGAGCGGGAGACAGAGAGAGACGGGAAGAGAGCGGGAACAGAGAAACAGAGAGAGGCGGACAGAGAGCGGGAGACAGAGAGACAGTGAGAGACGGACAGAGAGCGGGAGACAGAGAGACAGAGAGAGATGGACAGAGAGCGGGAGACAGAGAGAGACAGAGTGAGACCGAGAGAGACGGGCAGAGAGCGGGAGACAGAGAGAGATGGACTGAGAGCGGGAGACAGAGAGAGACGGGCAGAGAGCGGGAGACAGAGAGAGAGACGGACAGAGAGCGGGAGACAGAGAGACAGAGAGAGACGGACAGAGAGCAGGAGACCGAGAGACAGAGAGAGAGACGGGCAAAGAGCGGGAGACAGAGAGAGACGGACAGGGAGCGGGAGACAGAGAGACAGAGAGAGAGACGGACAGAGAGCGGGAGACAGAGAGACAGAGAGAGATGGACAGAGAGTGGGAGACAGAGAGAGACGGACAGAGAGCGGGAGACAGAGAGACAGAGAGAGAGGGACAGAGAGCGGGAGACAGAGAGAGACGGACAGAGAGACGGACAGAGAGTGGGAGACAGAGAGAGACGGACAGAGAGTGGGAGACAGAGAGAGCGGGAGACAGAGAGAGACAGAGAGAGACGGACAGAGAGCGGGAGACAGAGAGAGACAGAGAGAGACGGGCAGAGAGCGGGAGACAGAGAGAGACGGACAGAGAGCGGGAGACAGAGAGACGGAAAGAGAGCGGGAGACAGAGAGACGGAGAGAGAGCGGGATACAGAGAGAGATGGACAGAGAGTGGGAGACAGAGAGAGATGGGCAGAGAGCGGGAGACAGAGAGCCAGAGAGAGACGGACAGAGAGCGGGAGACAGAGAGAGACGGACAGAGAGCGGGAGACAGAGAGAGAGACGGACAGAGAGCGCGAGACAGAGAGACAGAGAGAGACGGACAGAGAGCAGGAGACAGAGAGAGACGGACAGAGAGCGCAAGACAGAGAGACAGAGAGAGACGGACAGAGAGCGGGAGACAGAGAGACGGAGAGAGAGCGGGAGACAGAGAGAGACGGACAGAGAGCGGGAGACAGAGAGACGGAGAGAGAGCGGGAGACAGAGAGACGGAGAGAGAGCGGGAGACAGAGAGAGACGGACAGAGAGTGGGAGACAGAGAGACAGAGAGAGACGGACAGAGAGCGGGAGACAGAGAGACAGAGAGAGACGGACAGAGAGCGGGAGACAGAGAGAGACAGAGAGAGATGGGCACAGAGCGGGAGACAGAGAGCCAGAGAGAGACGGACAGAGAGCGGGAGACAGAGAGAGACGGACAGAGAGCGGGAGACAGAGAGAGAGACGGACAGAGAGCGCGAGACAGAGAGACAGAGAGAGACGGACAGAGAGCAGGAGACAGAGAGAGACGGACAGAGAGCGGAGAACAGAGAGAGACGGACAGAGAGCGGGAGACCGAGAGACAGAGAGAGAAACGGGCAGAGAGTGGGAGACAGAGAGAGACAGAGAGAGACGGGTAGAGAGCGGGAGACAGAGAGAGACGGACAGGGAGCGGAGAACAGAGAGAGACGGACAGAGAGCGGGAGACAGAGAGACAGAGAGAGACGGACAGAGAGTGAGAGACAGAGAGAGATGGACAGAGAGACAGAGAGAGATGGGTAGAGAGCTGGAGACAGAGAGAGACAGAGAGAGACAGACAGAGAGCGGGAGACAGAGAGAGACGGGCAGAAAGTGGGAGACAGAGAGAGACAGAGAGAGAAAGACAGAGAGCGGGAGACAGAGAGAGACGGGCAGAGAGCGGGGGACAGAGAGACGGAGAGAGAGCGGGAGACAGAGAGACAGAGAGAGAGCGGGAGACAGAGAGAGACGGACAGAGAGTGGGAGACAGAGAGAGACAGAGAGAGATGGGCAGAGAGCGGGAGACAGAGAGCCAGAGAGAGACAGACAGAGAGAGGGAGACAGAGAGAGACGGACAGAGAGCGGGAGACAGAGAGAGAGACGGACAGAGAGCGCGAGACAGAGAGAGACGGACAGAGAGCAGGAGACAGAGAGAGACGGACAGAGAGCGGGAGACAGGGAGAGACAGAGAGAGACGGACAGAGAGCGGGAGACAGAGAGAGACAGAGAGAGACGGGCAGAGAGCGGGAGACAGAGAGAGACGGACAGAGAGCGGGAGACAGAGAGACGGAGAGAGAGCGGGAGACAGAGAGAGACGGACAGAGAGCGGGAGACAGAGAGACGGAGAGAGATCGGGAGACAGAGAGACGGAGAGAGAGCGGGAGACAGAGAGAGACGGACAGAGAGTGGGAGACAGAGCGAAGAGAGAGACGGACAGACAGCGGGAGACAGAGAGAGACAGAGAGAGACGGGCAGAGAGCGGGAGACAGAGCGAAGAGAGAGACGGACAGAGAGCGGGAGACAGAGAGAGACGGACAGAGAGTGGGAGACAGAGAGAGACAGAGAGAGATGGGCAGAGAGCGGGAGACAGAACGAAGAGAGAGACGGACAGAGAGCGGGAGACAGAGAGACAGAGAGAGACGGATAGGGAGTGGGAGACAGAGAGAGACGGACAGCGAGCGGGAGACAGAGAGACGGACAGAGAGCGCGAGACAGAGAGAGACGGACAGGGAGCGGGAGACAGAGAGAGACGGACAGAGAGTGGGAGACAGAGAGAGACGGACAGAGAGACAGAGAGAGACGGACAGAGAGCGGGAGACAGAGAGACGGAGAGAGAGCGGGAGACAGAGAGAGACGGACAGAGAGCGGGAGACAGAGAGACGGAGAGAGAGCGGGAGACAGAGAGACGGAGAGAGAGCGGGAGACAGAGAGAGACGGACAGAGAGTGGGAGACAGAGAGACAGAGAGAGACGGACAGAGAGTGGGAGACAGAGAGAGACAGAGAGAGATGGGCACAGAGCGGGAGACAGAGAGCCAGAGAGAGACGGACAGAGAGCGGGAGACAGAGAGAGACGGACAGAGAGCGGGAGACAGAGAGAGAGACGGACAGAGAGCGCGAGACAGAGAGACAGAGAGAGACGGACAGAGAGCAGGAGACAGAGAGAGACGGACAGAGAGCGGAGAACAGAGAGAGACGGACAGAGAGCGGGAGACCGAGAGACAGAGAGAGAAACGGGCAGAGAGTGGGAGACAGAGAGAGACAGAGAGAGACGGGTAGAGAGCGGGAGACAGAGAGAGACGGACAGAGAGCGGGAGACAGAGAGACAGAGAGAGACGGACAGAGAGTGAGAGACAGAGAGAGATGGACAGAGAGACAGAGAGAGATGGGTAGAGAGCTGGAGACAGAGGGAGACAGAGAGAGACAGACAGAGAGCGGGAGACAGAGAGAGACGGGCAGAAAGTGGGAGACAGAGAGAGACAGAGAGAGAAAGACAGAGAGCGGGAGACAGAGAGAGACGGGCAGAGAGCGGGGGACAGAGAGACGGAGAGAGAGCGGGAGACAGAGAGAGAGCGGGAGACAGAGAGAGACGGACAGAGAGTGGGAGACAGAGAGAGACAGAGAGAGATGGGCAGAGAGCGGGAGACAGAGAGCCAGAGAGAGACAGACAGAGAGAGGGAGACAGAGAGAGACGGACAGAGAGCGGGAGACAGAGAGAGAGACGGACAGAGTGCGCGAGACAGAGAGAGACGGACAGAGAGCAGGAGACAGAGAGAGACGGACAGAGAGCGGGAGACAGGGAGAGACAGAGAGAGACGGACAGGGAGCGGGAGACAGAGAGAGACGGACAGAGAGCGGGAGACAGAGAGAGACAGAGAGAGACGGGCAGAGAGCGGGAGACAGAGAGAGACGGACAGAGAGCGGGAGACAGAGAGACGGAGAGAGAGCGGGAGACAGAGAGAGACGGACAGAGAGCGGGAGACAGAGAGACGGAGAGAGATCGGGAGACAGAGAGAGACGGACAGAGAGTGGGAGACAGAGAGAGACAGAGAGAGACGGGCAGAGAGCGGGAGACAGAGCGAAGAGAGAGACGGACAGAGAGCGGGAGACAGAGAGAGACGGACAGAGAGTGGGAGACAGAGAGAGACAGAGAGAGATGGGCAGAGAGCGGGAGACAGAGCGAAGAGAGAGACGGACAGAGAGCGGGAGACAGAGAGACAGAGAGAGACGGATAGGGAGTGGGAGACAGAGAGAGACGGACAGAGAGCCGGAGACCGAGAGACGGACAGAGAGCGGGAGACAGAGAGACAGAGAGAGACGGACAGAGAGCGGGAGAGAGAGAGACGGGCAGAGAGTGGGAGACAGAGAGAAACGGATAGACAGAGACGGACAGAGAGCGGGAGACAGAGAGACACAGAGAGACGGACAGAGAGCGGGAGAGAGAGAGACGGGCAGAGAGTGGGAGACAGAGAGAAACGGATAGAAAGAGATGGACAGAGAGCGGGAGACAGAGAGACAGAGAGACGGGCAGAGAGCGGGAGACAGAGAGAGACGGACAGAGAGAGATGGACAGAGAGCGTGAGACAGAGAGACAGAGAGAGACGGGCAGAGAGCGGGAGACGGAGAGAGACGGACAGAGAGACGGACAGAGAGCGGGAGACAGAGAGAGACGGACAGAGAGCGGGAGACAGAGAGAGACGGACAGAGAGCGGGAGACAGAGAGACAGAGAGAGACGGACAGAGAGCGGGAGACAGCGAGAGACGGACAGAGAGCGGGAGACAGCGAGAGACGGACAGAGAGCGGGAGACAGAGAGAGAGAGAGAGACGGACAGAGAGCGCGAGACAGAGAGACAGAGAGAGACGGACAGAGAACGGGAGACAGAGAGACAGAGAGAGACGGACAGAGAGCGGGAGACCGAGAGACAGAGAGAGACGGACAGAGAGCGGGAGACAGAGAGACGGAGAGAGAGCGGGAGACAGAGAGAGACGGACAGAGAGCGGGAGACAGAGAGACGGAGAGAGAGCGGGAGACAGAGAGACGGAGAGAGAGCGGGAGACAGAGAGAGACGGACAGAGAGTGGGAGACAGAGAGACAGAGAGAGACGGACAGAGAGCGGGAGACAGAGAGACAGAGAGAGACGGACAGAGAGCGGGAGACAGAGAGAGACAGAGAGAGATGGGCACAGAGCGGGAGACAGAGAGCCAGAGAGAGACGGACAGAGAGCGGGAGACAGAGAGAGACGGACAGAGAGCGGGAGACAGAGAGAGAGACGGACAGAGAGCGCGAGACAGAGAGACAGAGAGAGACGGACAGAGAGCAGGAGACAGAGAGAGACGGACAGAGAGCGGAGAACAGAGAGAGACGGACAGAGAGCGGGAGACCGAGAGACAGAGAGAGAAACGGGCAGAGAGTGGGAGACAGAGAGAGACAGAGAGAGACGGGTAGAGAGCGGGAGACAGAGAGAGACGGACAGGGAGCGGAGAACAGAGAGAGACGGACAGAGAGCGGGAGACAGAGAGACAGAGAGAGACGGACAGAGAGTGAGAGACAGAGAGAGATGGACAGAGAGACAGAGAGAGATGGGTAGAGAGCTGGAGACAGAGAGAGACAGAGAGAGACAGACAGAGAGCGGGAGACAGAGAGAGACGGGCAGAAAGTGGGAGACAGAGAGAGACAGAGAGAGAAAGACAGAGAGCGGGAGACAGAGAGAGACGGGCAGAGAGCGGGAGACAGAGAGACGGAGAGAGAGCGGGAGACAGAGAGAGACGGACAGAGAGCGGGAGACAGAGAGACGGAGAGAGATCGGGAGACAGAGAGACGGAGAGAGAGCGGGAGACAGAGAGAGACGGACAGAGAGTGGGAGACAGAGAGAGACAGAGAGAGACGGGCAGAGAGCGGGAGACAGAGCGAAGAGAGAGACGGACAGAGAGCGGGAGACAGAGAGAGACGGACAGAGAGTGTGAGACAGAGAGAGACAGAGAGAGATGGGCAGAGAGCGGGAGACAGAGCGAAGAGAGAGACGGACAGAGAGCGGGAGACAGAGAGACAGAGAGAGACGGATAGGGAGTGGGAGACAGAGAGAGACGGACAGAGAGCCGGAGACCGAGAGACGGACAGAGAGCGGGAGACAGAGAGACAGAGAGAGACGGACAGAGAGCGGGAGAGAGAGAGACGGGCAGAGAGTGGGAGACAGAGAGAAACGGATAGACAGAGACGGACAGAGAGCGGGAGACAGAGAGACACAGAGAGACGGACAGAGAGCGGGAGAGAGAGAGACGGGCAGAGAGTGGGAGACAGAGAGAAACGGATAGAAAGAGATGGACAGAGAGCGGGAGACAGAGAGACAGAGAGACGGGCAGAGAGCGGGAGACAGAGAGAGACGGACAGAGAGAGATGGACAGAGAGCGTGAGACAGAGAGACAGAGAGAGACGGGCAGAGAGCGGGAGACGGAGAGAGACGGACAGAGAGACGGACAGAGAGCGGGAGACAGAGAGAGACGGACAGAGAGCGGGAGACAGAGAGAGACGGACAGAGAGCGGGAGACAGAGAGACAGAGAGAGACGGACAGAGAGCGGGAGACAGCGAGAGACGGACAGAGAGCGGGAGACAGCGAGAGACGGACAGAGAGCGGGAGACAGAGAGAGAGAGAGAGACGGACAGAGAGCGCGAGACAGAGAGACAGAGAGAGACGGACAGAGAACGGGAGACAGAGAGACAGAGAGAGACGGACAGAGAGCGGGAGACCGAGAGACAGAGAGAGACGGACAGAGAGCGGGAGACAGAGAGACGGAGAGAGAGCGGGAGACAGAGAGAGACGGACAGAGAGCGGGAGACAGAGAGACGGAGAGAGAGCGGGAGACAGAGAGACGGAGAGAGAGCGGGAGACAGAGAGAGACGGACAGAGAGTGGGAGACAGAGAGACAGAGAGAGACGGACAGAGAGCGGGAGACAGAGAGACAGAGAGAGACGGACAGAGAGCGGGAGACAGAGAGAGACAGAGAGAGATGGGCACAGAGCGGGAGACAGAGAGCCAGAGAGAGACGGACAGAGAGCGGGAGACAGAGAGAGACGGACAGAGAGCGGGAGACAGAGAGAGAGACGGACAGAGAGCGCGAGACAGAGAGACAGAGAGAGACGGACAGAGAGCAGGAGACAGAGAGAGACGGACAGAGAGCGGAGAACAGAGAGAGACGGACAGAGAGCGGGAGACCGAGAGACAGAGAGAGAAACGGGCAGAGAGTGGGAGACAGAGAGAGACAGAGAGAGACGGGTAGAGAGCGGGAGACAGAGAGAGACGGACAGGGAGCGGAGAACAGAGAGAGACGGACAGAGAGCGGGAGACAGAGAGACAGAGAGAGACGGACAAAGAGTGAGAGACAGAGATAGATGGACAGAGAGACAGAGAGAGATGGGTAGAGAGCTGGAGACAGAGAGAGACAGAGAGAGACAGACAGAGAGCGGGAGACAGAGAGAGACGGGCAGAAAGTGGGAGACAGAGAGAGACAGAGAGAGAAAGACAGAGAGCGGGAGACAGAGAGAGACGGGCAGAGAGCGGGGGACAGAGAGACGGAGAGAGAGCGGGAGACAGAGAGACAGAGAGAGAGCGGGAGACAGAGAGAGACGGACAGAGAGTGGGAGACAGAGAGAGACAGAGAGAGATGGGCAGAGAGCGGGAGACAGAGAGCCAGAGAGAGACAGACAGAGAGAGGGAGACAGAGAGAGACGGACAGAGAGCGGGAGACAGAGAGAGAGACGGACAGAGAGCGCGAGACAGAGAGAGACGGACAGAGAGCAGGAGACAGAGAGAGACGGACAGAGAGCGGGAGACAGGGAGAGACAGAGAGAGACGGACAGAGAGCGGGAGACAGAGAGAGACAGAGAGAGACGGGCAGAGAGCGGGAGACAGAGAGAGACGGACAGAGAGCGGGAGACAGAGAGACGGAGAGAGAGCGGGAGACAGAGAGAGACGGACAGAGAGCGGGAGACAGAGAGACGGAGAGAGATCGGGAGACAGAGAGACGGAGAGAGAGCGGGAGACAGAGAGAGACGGACAGAGAGTGGGAGACAGAGCGAAGAGAGAGACGGACAGAGAGCGGGAGACAGAGAGAGACAGAGAGAGACGGGCAGAGAGCGGGAGACAGAGCGAAGAGAGAGACGGACAGAGAGCGGGAGACAGAGAGAGACGGACAGAGAGTGGGAGACAGAGAGAGACAGAGAGAGATGGGCAGAGAGCGGGAGACAGAGCGAAGAGAGAGACGGACAGAGAGCGGGAGACAGAGAGACAGAGAGAGACGGATAGGGAGTGGGAGACAGAGAGAGACGGACAGCGAGCGGGAGACAGAGAGACGGACAGAGAGCGCGAGACAGAGAGACAGAGAGAGACGGACAGGGAGCGGGAGACAGAGAGAGACGGACAGAGAGTGGGAGACAGAGAGAGACGGACAGAGAGACAGAGAGAGACGGACAGAGAGCGGGAGACAGAGAGACGGAGAGAGAGCGGGAGACAGAGAGAGACGGACAGAGAGCGGGAGACAGAGAGACGGAGAGAGAGCGGGAGACAGAGAGACGGAGAGAGAGCGGGAGACAGAGAGAGACGGACAGAGAGTGGGAGACAGAGAGACAGAGAGAGACGGACAGAGAGTGGGAGACAGAGAGAGACAGAGAGAGATGGGCACAGAGCTGGAGACAGAGAGCCAGAGAGAGACGGACAGAGAGCGGGAGACAGAGAGAGACGGACAGAGAGCGGGAGACAGAGAGAGAGACGGACAGAGAGCGCGAGACAGAGAGACAGAGAGAGACGGACAGAGAGCAGGAGACAGAGAGAGACGGACAGAGAGCGGAGAACAGAGAGAGACGGACAGAGAGCGGGAGACCGAGAGACAGAGAGAGAAACGGGCAGAGAGTGGGAGACAGAGAGAGACAGAGAGAGACAGAGAGAGACGGGTAGAGAGCGGGAGACAGAGAGAGACGGACAGAGAGCGGGAGACAGAGAGACAGAGAGAGACGGACAGAGAGTGAGAGACAGAGAGAGATGGACAGAGAGACAGAGAGAGATGGGTAGAGAGCTGGAGACAGAGAGAGACAGAGAGAGACAGACAGAGAGCGGGAGACAGAGAGAGACGGGCAGAAAGTGGGAGACAGAGAGAGACAGAGAGAGAAAGACAGAGAGCGGGAGACAGAGAGAGACGGGCAGAGAGCGGGGGACAGAGAGACGGAGAGAGAGCGGGAGACAGAGAGACAGAGAGAGAGCAGGAGACAGAGAGAGACGGACAGAGAGTGGGAGACAGAGAGAGACAGAGAGAGATGGGCAGAGAGCGGGAGACAGAGAGCCAGAGAGAGACAGACAGAGAGAGGGAGACAGAGAGAGACGGACAGAGAGCGGGAGACAGAGAGAGAGACGGACAGAGAGCGCGAGACAGAGAGAGACGGACAGAGAGCAGGAGACAGAGAGAGACGGACAGAGAGCGGGAGACAGGGAGAGACAGAGAGAGACGGACAGAGAGCAGGAGACAGAGAGAGACAGAGAGAGACAGAGAGAGACGGACAGGGAGCGGGAGACAGAGAGAGACGGACAGAGAGCGGGAGACAGAGAGAGACAGAGAGAGACGGGCAGAGAGCGGGAGACAGAGAGAGACGGACAGAGAGCGGGAGACAGAGAGACGGAGAGAGATCGGGAGACAGAGAGACGGAGAGAGAGCGGGAGACAGAGAGAGACGGACAGAGAGTGGGAGACAGAGAGAGACAGAGAGAGACGGGCAGAGAGCGGGAGACAGAGCGAAGAGAGAGACGGACAGAGAGCGGGAGACAGAGAGAGACGGACAGAGAGTGGGAGACAGAGAGAGACAGAGAGAGATGGGCAGAGAGCGGGAGACAGAGCGAAGAGAGAGACGGACAGAGAGCGGGAGACAGAGAGACAGAGAGAGACGGATAGGGAGTGGGAGACAGAGAGAGACGGACAGAGAGCCGGAGACCGAGAGACGGACAGAGAGCGGGAGACAGAGAGACAGTGAGAGACGGACAGAGAGCGGGAGAGAGAGAGACGGGCAGAGAGTGGGAGACAGAGAGAAACGGATAGACAGAGACGGACAGAGAGCGGGAGACAGAGAGACACAGAGAGACGGACAGAGAGCGGGAGAGAGAGAGACGGGCAGAGAGTGGGAGACAGAGAGAAACGGATAGACAGAGATGGACAGAGAGCGGGAGACAGAGAGACAGAGAGACGGGCAGAGAGCGGGAGACAGAGAGAGACGGACAGAGAGAGATGGACAGAGAGCGTGAGACAGAGAGACAGAGAGAGACGGGCAGAGAGCGGGAGACGGAGAGAGACGGACAGAGAGACGGACAGAGAGCGGGAGACAGAGAGAGACGGACAGAGAGCGGGAGACAGAGAGAGACGGACAGAGAGCGGGAGACAGAGAGACAGAGAGAGACGGACAGAGAGCGGGAGACAGCGAGAGACGGACAGAGAGCGGGAGACAGCGAGAGACGGACAGAGAGCGGGAGACAGAGAGAGAGAGAGAGACGGACAGAGAGCGCGAGACAGAGAGACAGAGAGAGACGGACAGAGAACGGGAGACAGAGAGACAGAGAGAGACGGACAGAGAGCGGGAGACCGAGAGACAGAGAGAGACGGACAGAGAGCGGGAGACAGAGAGACAGAGAGAGACGGACAGAGAGCGGGAGACAGAGAGACAGAGAGAGACGGACAGAGAGCGGGAGACAGGGAGAGACAGAGAGAGACGGACAGAGAGCGGCGGACAGAGAGAGACGGACAGAGAGCGGGAGACAGAGAGAGAGACGGACAGAGAGCGGGAGACAGAGAGACAGAGAGAGACGGACAGAGAGCGGGAGACCGAGAGACAGAGAGAGACGGACAGAGAGCGGGAGACAGAGAGAGACGGACAGAGAGCGGGAGACAGAGAGAGAGACGGACAGAGAGCGGGAGACAGAGAGACAGAGAGAGACGGACAGAGAGCTGGAGACAGAGAGAGACGGGCAGAGAGCGGGAGACAGAGAGACAGAGAGAGACGGACAGAGAGCGGGAGACAGAGAGAGACGGACAGAGAGCGGGAGACCGAGAGACAGAGAGAGACGGGCAGAGAGTGGGAGACAGAGAGAGACGGACAGAGAGCGGGAGACAGAGAGACAGAGAGAGACGGGCAGAGAGCGGGAGACAGAGACAGACGGGTAGAGAGCGGGAGACAGAGAGAAACGGACAGGGAGCGAGAGACAGAGAGAGATGGACAGAGAGTGGGAGACAGAGAGAGACGGGTAGAGAGCGGTAGACAGAGAGAGACACAGAGACGGACAGAGAGCGGGAGACAGAGAGACAGAGAGAGACGGGCAGAGAGCGGGAGACAGAGAGAGAGAGAGAGACGGACAGAGAGTGAGAGACAGAGAGAGATGGACAGAGAGACAGAGAGAGATGGGTAGAGAGCTGGAGACAGAGAGACAGAGAGAGACAGAGGGTGAGCGGGAGACAGAGAGAGACGGGCAGAAAGTGGGAGACAGAGAGAGACAGAGAGAGAAAGACAGAGAGCGGGAGACAGAGAGAGACGGGCAGAGAGCGGGGGACAGAGAGACGGAGAGAGAGCGGAAGACAGAGAGACAGAGAGAGAGCGGGAGACAGAGAGAGACGGACAGAGAGTGGGAGACAGAGAGAGACAGAGAGAGATGGGCAGAGAGCGGGAGACAGAGAGAGACGGACAGAGAGAGATGGACAGACAGCGGGAGACAGAGAGACAGAGAGAGACGGACAGAGAGCGGGAGGCAGAGAGAGGGACGGACAGAGAGCGCGAGACAGAGAGACAGAGAGAGACGGACAGAGAACGGGAGACAGAGAGACAGAGAGAGACGGACAGAGAGCGGGAGACAGAGAGACAGAGAGACGGGCAGAGAGCGGGAGACAGAGAGAGACGGACAGAGAGAGATGGACAGACAGCGGGAGACAGAGAGACAGAGAGAGACGGACAGAGAGCGGGAGACGGAGAGAGACGGACAGAGAGCGGGAGACAGAGAGAGACGGACAGAGAGCGCGAGACAGAGAGACAGAGAGAGACGGACAGAGAGCGGGAGACCGAGAGACAGAGAGAGACGGACAGAGAGCGGGAGACAGAGAGACAGAGAGAGACGGACAGAGAGCGGGAGACAGAGAGACAGAGAGAGACGGACAGAGAGCGGGAGACCGAGAGACAGAGAGAGAAGGGCAGAGAGTGGGAGACAGAGACAGACGGGTAGAGAGCGGGAGACAGAGAGAAACGGACAGGGAGCGAGAGACAGAGAGAGATGGACAGAGAGTGGGAGACAGAGAGAGACGGGTAGAGAGCGGTAGACAGAGAGAGACACAGAGACGGACAGAGAGCGGGAGACAGAGAGACAGAGAGAGACGGACAGAGAGTGAGAGACAGAGAGAGATGGACAGAGAGACAGAGAGAGATGGGTAGAGAGCTGGAGACAGAGAGAGACAGAGAGAGACAGACAGAGAGCGGGAGACAGAGAGAGACGGGCAGAAAGTGGGAGACAGAGAGAGACAGAGAGAGAAAGACAGAGAGCGGGAGACAGAGAGAGACGGGCAGAGAGCGGGGGACAGAGAGAGACGGAGAGAGAGCGGGAGACAGAGAGACAGAGAGAGAGCGGGAGACAGAGAGAGACGGACAGAGAGTGGGAGACAGAGAGAGACAGAGAGAGATGGGCAGAGAGCGGGAGACAGAGAGCCAGAGAGAGACAGACAGAGAGAGGGAGACAGAGAGAGACGGACAGAGAGCGGGAGACAGAGAGAGAGACGGACAGAGAGCGCGAGACAGAGAGAGACGGACAGAGAGCAGGAGACAGAGAGAGACGGACAGAGAGCGGGAGACAGGGAGAGACAGAGAGAGACGGACAGAGAGCGGGAGACAGAGAGAGACGGACAGAGAGCGGGAGACAGAGAGACGGAGAGAGAGCGGTAGACAGAGAGAGACGGACAGAGAGCGGGAGACAGAGAGACGGAGAGAGATCGGGAGACAGAGAGACGGAGAGAGAGCGGGAGACAGAGAGAGACGGACAGAGAGTGGGAGACAGAGAGAGACAGAGAGAGATGGGCAGAGAGCGGGAGACAGAGCGAAGAGAGAGACGGACAGAGAGTGGGAGACAGAGAGAGACAGAGAGAGATGGGCAGAGAGCGGGAGACAGAGCGAAGAGAGAGACGGGCAGAGAGCGGGGGACAGAGAGACGGAGAGAGAGCGGGAGACAGAGAGACAGAGAGAGAGCAGGAGACAGAGAGAGACGGACAGAGAGTGGGAGACAGAGAGAGACAGAGAGAGATGGGCAGAGAGCGGGAGACAGAGAGCCAGAGAGAGACAGACAGAGAGAGGGAGACAGAGAGAGACGGACAGAGAGCGGGAGACAGAGAGAGAGACGGACAGAGAGCGCGAGACAGAGAGAGACGGACAGAGAGCAGGAGACAGAGAGAGACGGACAGAGAGCGGGAGACAGGGAGAGACAGAGAGAGACGGACAGAGAGCAGGAGACAGAGAGAGACAGAGAGAGACAGAGAGAGACGGACAGGGAGCGGGAGACAGAGAGAGACGGACAGAGAGCGGGAGACAGAGAGAGACAGAGAGAGACGGGCAGAGAGCGGGAGACAGAGAGAGACGGACAGAGAGCGGGAGACAGAGAGACGGAGAGAGATCGGGAGACAGAGAGACGGAGAGAGAGCGGGAGACAGAGAGAGACGGACAGAGAGTGGGAGACAGAGAGAGACAGAGAGAGACGGGCAGAGAGCGGGAGACAGAGCGAAGAGAGAGACGGACAGAGAGCGGGAGACAGAGAGAGACGGACAGAGAGTGGGAGACAGAGAGAGACAGAGAGAGATGGGCAGAGAGCGGGAGACAGAGCGAAGAGAGAGACGGACAGAGAGCGGGAGACAGAGAGACAGAGAGAGACGGATAGGGAGTGGGAGACAGAGAGAGACGGACAGAGAGCCGGAGACCGAGAGACGGACAGAGAGCGGGAGACAGAGAGACAGTGAGAGACGGACAGAGAGCGGGAGAGAGAGAGACGGGCAGAGAGTGGGAGACAGAGAGAAACGGATAGACAGAGACGGACAGAGAGCGGGAGACAGAGAGACACAGAGAGACGGACAGAGAGCGGGAGAGAGAGAGACGGGCAGAGAGTGGGAGACAGAGAGAAACGGATAGACAGAGATGGACAGAGAGCGGGAGACAGAGAGACAGAGAGACGGGCAGAGAGCGGGAGACAGAGAGAGACGGACAGAGAGAGATGGACAGAGAGCGTGAGACAGAGAGACAGAGAGAGACGGGCAGAGAGCGGGAGACGGAGAGAGACGGACAGAGAGACGGACAGAGAGCGGGAGACAGAGAGAGACGGACAGAGAGCGGGAGACAGAGAGAGACGGACAGAGAGCGGGAGACAGAGAGACAGAGAGAGACGGACAGAGAGCGGGAGACAGCGAGAGACGGACAGAGAGCGGGAGACAGCGAGAGACGGACAGAGAGCGGGAGACAGAGAGAGAGAGAGAGACGGACAGAGAGCGCGAGACAGAGAGACAGAGAGAGACGGACAGAGAACGGGAGACAGAGAGACAGAGAGAGACGGACAGAGAGCGGGAGACCGAGAGACAGAGAGAGACGGACAGAGAGCGGGAGACAGAGAGACAGAGAGAGACGGACAGAGAGCGGGAGACAGAGAGACAGAGAGAGACGGACAGAGAGCGGGAGACAGGGAGAGACAGAGAGAGACGGACAGAGAGCGGCGGACAGAGAGAGACGGACAGAGAGCGGGAGACAGAGAGAGAGACGGACAGAGAGCGGGAGACAGAGAGACAGAGAGAGACGGACAGAGAGCGGGAGACCGAGAGACAGAGAGAGACGGACAGAGAGCGGGAGACAGAGAGAGACGGACAGAGAGCGGGAGACAGAGAGAGAGACGGACAGAGAGCGGGAGACAGAGAGACAGAGAGAGACGGACAGAGAGCTGGAGACAGAGAGAGACGGGCAGAGAGCGGGAGACAGAGAGACAGAGAGAGACGGACAGAGAGCGGGAGACAGAGAGAGACGGACAGAGAGCGGGAGACCGAGAGACAGAGAGAGACGGGCAGAGAGTGGGAGACAGAGAGAGACGGACAGAGAGCGGGAGACAGAGAGACAGAGAGAGACGGGCAGAGAGCGGGAGACAGAGACAGACGGGTAGAGAGCGGGAGACAGAGAGAAACGGACAGGGAGCGAGAGACAGAGAGAGATGGACAGAGAGTGGGAGACAGAGAGAGACGGGTAGAGAGCGGTAGACAGAGAGAGACACAGAGACGGACAGAGAGCGGGAGACAGAGAGACAGAGAGAGACGGGCAGAGAGCGGGAGACAGAGAGAGAGAGAGAGACGGACAGAGAGTGAGAGACAGAGAGAGATGGACAGAGAGACAGAGAGAGATGGGTAGAGAGCTGGAGACAGAGAGACAGAGAGAGACAGAGGGTGAGCGGGAGACAGAGAGAGACGGGCAGAAAGTGGGAGACAGAGAGAGACAGAGAGAGAAAGACAGAGAGCGGGAGACAGAGAGAGACGGGCAGAGAGCGGGGGACAGAGAGACGGAGAGAGAGCGGAAGACAGAGAGACAGAGAGAGAGCGGGAGACAGAGAGAGACGGACAGAGAGTGGGAGACAGAGAGAGACAGAGAGAGATGGGCAGAGAGCGGGAGACAGAGAGAGACGGACAGAGAGAGATGGACAGACAGCGGGAGACAGAGAGACAGAGAGAGACGGACAGAGAGCGGGAGGCAGAGAGAGGGACGGACAGAGAGCGCGAGACAGAGAGACAGAGAGAGACGGACAGAGAACGGGAGACAGAGAGACAGAGAGAGACGGACAGAGAGCGGGAGACAGAGAGACAGAGAGACGGGCAGAGAGCGGGAGACAGAGAGAGACGGACAGAGAGAGATGGACAGACAGCGGGAGACAGAGAGACAGAGAGAGACGGACAGAGAGCGGGAGACGGAGAGAGACGGACAGAGAGCGGGAGACAGAGAGAGACGGACAGAGAGCGCGAGACAGAGAGACAGAGAGAGACGGACAGAGAGCGGGAGACCGAGAGACAGAGAGAGACGGACAGAGAGCGGGAGACAGAGAGACAGAGAGAGACGGACAGAGAGCGGGAGACAGAGAGACAGAGAGAGACGGACAGAGAGCGGGAGACCGAGAGACAGAGAGAGAAGGGCAGAGAGTGGGAGACAGAGACAGACGGGTAGAGAGCGGGAGACAGAGAGAAACGGACAGGGAGCGAGAGACAGAGAGAGATGGACAGAGAGTGGGAGACAGAGAGAGACGGGTAGAGAGCGGTAGACAGAGAGAGACACAGAGACGGACAGAGAGCGGGAGACAGAGAGACAGAGAGAGACGGACAGAGAGTGAGAGACAGAGAGAGATGGACAGAGAGACAGAGAGAGATGGGTAGAGAGCTGGAGACAGAGAGAGACAGAGAGAGACAGACAGAGAGCGGGAGACAGAGAGAGACGGGCAGAAAGTGGGAGACAGAGAGAGACAGAGAGAGAAAGACAGAGAGCGGGAGACAGAGAGAGACGGGCAGAGAGCGGGGGACAGAGAGAGACGGAGAGAGAGCGGGAGACAGAGAGACAGAGAGAGAGCGGGAGACAGAGAGAGACGGACAGAGAGTGGGAGACAGAGAGAGACAGAGAGAGATGGGCAGAGAGCGGGAGACAGAGAGCCAGAGAGAGACAGACAGAGAGAGGGAGACAGAGAGAGACGGACAGAGAGCGGGAGACAGAGAGAGAGACGGACAGAGAGCGCGAGACAGAGAGAGACGGACAGAGAGCAGGAGACAGAGAGAGACGGACAGAGAGCGGGAGACAGGGAGAGACAGAGAGAGACGGACAGAGAGCGGGAGACAGAGAGAGACGGACAGAGAGCGGGAGACAGAGAGACGGAGAGAGAGCGGTAGACAGAGAGAGACGGACAGAGAGCGGGAGACAGAGAGACGGAGAGAGATCGGGAGACAGAGAGACGGAGAGAGAGCGGGAGACAGAGAGAGACGGACAGAGAGTGGGAGACAGAGAGAGACAGAGAGAGATGGGCAGAGAGCGGGAGACAGAGCGAAGAGAGAGACGGACAGAGAGAGGGAGACAGAGAGACAGAGAGAGACGGATAGGGAGTGGGAGACAGAGAGAGACGGACAGCGAGCCGGAGACCGAGAGACGGACAGAGAGCGGGAGACAGAGAGACAGAGAGAGACGGATAGGGAGTGGGAGACAGAGAGAGACGGACAGCGAGCCGGAGACCGAGAGACGGACAGAGAGCGGGAGACAGAGAGAAACGGATAGACAGAGATGGTCAGAGAGCGGGAGACAGAGAGACAGAGAGACGGGCAGAGAGCGGGAGACAGAGAGAGACGGACAGAGAGAGATGGACAGAGAGCGGGAGACAGAGAGACAGAGAGAGACGGACAGAGAGCGGGAGACGGAGAGAGACGGACAGAGAGCGGGAGGCAGAGAGAGGGACGGACAGAGAGCGGGAGACAGGGAGAGACAGAGAGAGACGGACAGAGAGCGGCGGACAGAGAGAGACGGACAGAGAGCGGGAGACAGAGAGAGAGACGGACAGAGAGCGGGAGACAGAGAGACAGAGAGAGACGGACAGAGAGCGGGAGACCGAGAGACAGAGAGAGACGGACAGAGAGCGGGAGACAGAGAGAGACGGACAGAGAGCGGGAGACAGAGAGAGAGACGGACAGAGAGCGGGAGACAGAGAGACAGAGAGAGACGGACAGAGAGCTGGAGACAGAGAGAGACGGGCAGAGAGCGGGAGACAGAGAGACAGAGAGAGACGGACAGAGAGCGGGAGACAGAGAGAGACGGACAGAGAGCGGGAGACCGAGAGACAGAGAGAGACGGGCAGAGAGTGGGAGACAGAGAGCGACGGACAGAGAGCGGGAGACAGAGAGACAGAGAGAGACGGGCAGAGAGCGGGAGACAGAGACAGACGGGTAGAGAGCGGGAGACAGAGAGAAACGGACAGGGAGCGAGAGACAGAGAGAGATGGACAGAGAGTGGGAGACAGAGAGAGACGGGTAGAGAGCGGTAGACAGAGAGAGACACAGAGACGGACAGAGAGCGGGAGACAGAGAGACAGAGAGAGACGGGCAGAGAGCGGGAGACAGAGAGAGAGAGAGAGACGGACAGAGAGTGAGAGACAGAGAGAGATGGACAGAGAGACAGAGAGAGATGGGTAGAGAGCTGGAGACAGAGAGACAGAGAGAGACAGAGGGTGAGCGGGAGACAGAGAGAGACGGGCAGAAAGTGGGAGACAGAGAGAGACAGAGAGAGAAAGACAGAGAGCGGGAGACAGAGAGAGACGGGCAGAGAGCGGGGGACAGAGAGACGGAGAGAGAGCGGGAGACAGAGAGACAGAGAGAGAGCGGGAGACAGAGAGAGACGGACAGAGAGTGGGAGACAGAGAGAGACAGAGAGAGATGGGCAGAGAGCGGGAGACAGAGAGAGACGGACAGAGAGAGATGGACAGACAGCGGGAGACAGAGAGACAGAGAGAGACGGACAGAGAGCGGGAGGCAGAGAGAGGGACGGACAGAGAGCGCGAGACAGAGAGACAGAGAGAGACGGACAGAGAACGGGAGACAGAGAGACAGAGAGAGACGGACAGAGAGCGGGAGACAGAGAGACAGAGAGACGGGCAGAGAGCGGGAGACAGAGAGAGACGGACAGAGAGAGATGGACAGACAGCGGGAGACAGAGAGACAGAGAGAGACGGACAGAGAGCGGGAGACGGAGAGAGACGGACAGAGAGCGGGAGACAGAGAGAGACGGACAGAGAGCGCGAGACAGAGAGACAGAGAGAGACGGACAGAGAGCGGGAGACCGAGAGACAGAGAGAGACGGACAGAGAGCGGGAGACAGAGAGACAGAGAGAGACGGACAGAGAGCGGGAGACAGAGAGACAGAGAGAGACGGACAGAGAGCGGGAGACCGAGAGACAGAGAGAGAAGGGCAGAGAGTGGGAGACAGAGACAGACGGGTAGAGAGCCGGAGACAGAGAGAACGGACAGGGAGCGAGAGACAGAGAGAGATGGACAGAGAGTGGGAGACAGAGAGAGACGGGTAGAGAGCGGTAGACAGAGAGAGACACAGAGACGGAGAGAGAGCGGGAGACAGAGAGACAGAGAGAGACGGACAGAGAGTGAGAGACAGAGAGAGATGGACAGAGAGACAGAGAGAGATGGGTAGAGAGCTGGAGACAGAGAGAGACAGAGAGAGACAGACAGAGAGCGGGAGACAGAGAGAGACGGGCAGAAAGTGGGAGACAGAGAGAGACAGAGAGAGAAAGACAGAGAGCGGGAGACAGACAGAGACGGGCAGAGAGCGGGGGACAGAGAGAGACGGAGAGAGAGCGGGAGACAGAGAGACAGAGAGAGAGCGGGAGACAGAGAGAGACGGACAGAGAGTGGGAGACAGAGAGAGACAGAGAGAGATGGGCAGAGAGCGGGAGACAGAGAGCCAGAGAGAGACAGACAGAGAGAGGGAGACAGAGAGAGACGGACAGAGAGCGGGAGACAGAGAGAGAGACGGACAGAGAGCGCGAGACAGAGAGAGACGGACAGAGAGCAGGAGACAGAGAGAGACGGACAGAGAGCGGGAGACAGGGAGAGACAGAGAGAGACGGACAGAGAGCGGGAGACAGAGAGAGACGGACAGAGAGCGGGAGACAGAGAGACGGAGAGAGAGCGGGAGACAGAGAGAGACGGACAGAGAGCGGGAGACAGAGAGACGGAGAGAGATCGGGAGACAGAGAGACGGAGAGAGAGCGGGAGACAGAGAGAGACGGACAGAGAGTGGGAGACAGAGAGAGACAGAGAGAGATGGGCAGAGAGCGGGAGACAGAGCGAAGAGAGAGACGGACAGAGAGAGGGAGACAGAGAGACAGAGAGAGACGGATAGGGAGTGGGAGACAGAGAGAGACGGACAGCGAGCCGGAGACCGAGAGACGGACGGAGAGCGGGAGACAGAGAGACAGAGAGAGACGGATAGGGAGTGGGAGACAGAGAGAGACGGACAGCGAGCCGGAGACCGAGAGACGGACAGAGAGCGGGAGACAGAGAGAAACGGATAGACAGAGATGGTCAGAGAGCGGGAGACAGAGAGACAGAGAGACGGGCAGAGAGCGGGAGACAGAGAGAGACGGACAGAGAGAGATGGACAGAGAGCGGGAGACAGAGAGACAGAGAGAGACGGACAGAGAGCGGGAGACGGAGAGAGACGGACAGAGAGCGGGAGGCAGAGAGAGGGACTGACAGAGAGCGCGAGACAGAGAGACAGAGAGAGACGGACAGAGAACGGGAGACAGAGAGACAGAGAGAGACGGACAGAGAGCGGGAGACCGAGAGACAGAGAGAGACGGACAGAGAGCGGGAGACAGAGAGACAGAGAGAGACGGACAGAGAGCGGGAGACAGAGAGACAGAGAGAGACGGACAGAGAGCGGGAGACCGAGAGACAGAGAGAGACGGGCAGAGAGTGGGAGACAGAGACAGACGGGTAGAGAGCGGGAGACAGAGAGAAACGGACAGGGAGCGAGAGACAGAGAGAGATGGACAGAGAGTGGGAGACAGGGAGAGACGGGTAGAGAGCGGTAGACAGAGAGAGACACAGAGACGGACAGAGAGCGGGAGAGAGAGAGAGACAGAGAGAGACACAGAGACGGGCAGAGAGCGGGAGACAGAGAGAGACGGACAGAGAGCAGGAGACAGAGAGAGACGGACAAAGAGCGGGAGACAGAGAGAGACGGACAGAGAGCGGGAGACAGAGAGAAAGAGAGAGAGACGGACAGAGAGCGGGAGACAGAGAGACAGAGAGAGACGGACAGAGAGCGGGAGACAGAGAGAGACGGACAGAGAGCGGGAGACAGAGAGAGACGGACAGAGAGCGGGAGACAGAGAGAAAGAGAGAGAGACGGACAGAGAGCGGGAGACAGAGAGACAGAGAGAGACGGACAGAGAGCGGGAGACAGAGAGAGACGGGTAGAGAGCGGGAGACAGAGAGAGAGAGAGAGACGGACAGAGAGCGGGAGACAGAGAGAGGGACGGACAGAGAGCGGGAGACAGAGAGACAGAGAGAGACGGACAGAGAGCGGGACACAGAGAGAGACGGACAGAGAGCGGCAGACAGAGAGACAGAGAGAGAGGGACAGAGAGCGGGAGACAGAGAGAGAGACGGACAGAGAGCGGCAGACAGAGAGACAGAGAGAGAGGGACAGAGAGCGGGAGACAGAGAGAGACGGACAGAGAGCGGGAGGCAGAGAGAGAGAGAGAGACGGGCAGAGAGCGGGAGGCAGAGAGAGACGGACAGAGAGCGGGAGACAGAGAGAGAGAGAGAGACGGACAGAGAGCGGGAGACAGAGAGAGAGACGGACAGAGAGCGGGAGACAGAGAGAGACGGGCAGAGAGCGCGAGAGAGAGAGACAGAGAGAGACGGACAGAGAGCGGGAGACAGAGAGAGAGACGGACAGAGAGCGGCAGACAGAGAGACAGAGAGAGAGGGACAGAGAGCGGGAGACAGAGAGAGACGGACAGAGAGAGATGGACAGAGAGCGGGAGACAGAGAGACGGGCAGAGAGCGGGAGACAGAGAGAGACGGACAGAGAGCGGGAGACAGAGAGAGACGGACAGAGAGCGGGAGACAGAGAGAGACGGGCAGAGAGCGGGAGACAGAGAGAGACAGACAGAGAGTGGGAGACCGAGAGACAGAGAGAGACGGATAGGGAGTGGGAGACAGAGATAGACGGACAGCGAGCCGGAGACCGAGAGACGGACAGAGAGCGGGAGACAGAGAGACAGAGAGACGGGCAGAGAGCGGGAGAGAGAGAGACAGAGAGAGAGGGACAGAGAGCGGGAGACAGAGAGAGACGGACAGAGAGAGATGGACAGACAGCGGGAGACAGAGAGACAGAGAGACGGCAGAGAGCGGAAGACAGAGAGAGACAGAGAGAGAGACAGAGAGAGAGACAGAGAGAGACGGACAGAGAGAGATGGACAGAGAGCGTGAGACAGAGAGACAGAGAGAGACGGGCAGAGAGTGGGAGACAGAGAGAGATGGACAGAGAGAGATGGACAGAGAGCGGGAGACAGAGAGACAGAGAGAGACGGACAGAGAGCGGGAGACGGAGAGAGACACAGAGAGACGGACAGAGAGCGGGAGGCAGAGAGAGGGACGGACAGAGAGCGGGAGACAGAGAGACAGAGAGAGACGGGCAGAGAGTGGGAGACAGAGAGAGATGGACAGAGAGAGAGAGACGGACAGAGAGTGGGAGACAGAGATAGACGGACAGCGAGCCGGAGACCGAGAGACGGACAGGGAGCGGGAGACAGAGAGAGACGGACAGAGAGCGGGAGACAGAGAGACAGAGAGAGACGGATAGGGAGTGGGAGACAGAGATAGACGGACAGCGAGCCGGAGACCGAGAGACGGACAGAGAGCGGGAGACAGAGAGACAGAGAGACGGGCAGAGAGCGGGAGAGAGAGAGACAGAGAGAGAGGGACAGAGAGCGGGAGACAGAGAGAGACGGACAGAGAGAGATGGACAGACAGCGGGAGACAGAGAGACAGAGAGACGGGCAGAGAGCGGAAGACAGAGCGAGACAGAGAGAGAGACAGAGAGAGAGACAGAGAGAGACGGACAGAGAGAGATGGACAGAGAGCGTGAGACAGAGAGACAGAGAGAGACGGGCAGAGAGTGGTAGACAGAGAGAGATGGACAGAGAGCGGGAGACAGAGAGAGGGACGGACAGAGAGCGGGAGACAGAGAGACAGAGAGAGACGGACAGAGAGCGGGAGACGGAGAGAGACACAGAGAGACGGACAGAGAGCGGGAGGCAGAGAGAGGGACGGACAGAGAGCGGGAGACAGAGAGACAGAGAGAGACGGGCAGAGAGTGGGAGACAGAGAGAGATGGACAGAGAGAGAGAGACGGACAGAGAGTGGGAGACAGAGAGAGACGGACAGAGAGCGGGAGACAGAGAGAAAGAGAGAGAGACGGACAGAGAGCGGGAGACAGAGAGACAGAGAGAGACGGACAGAGAGCGGGAGACAGAGAGAGACGGGCAGAGAGCGGGAGACAGAGAGAGAGAGAGAGACGGACAGAGAGCGGGAGACAGAGAGAGAGACGGACAGAGAGCGGGAGACAGAGAGACAGAGAGAGACGGACAGAGAGCGGGAGACAGAGAGAGACAGAGAGAGACGGACAGAGAGCGGGAGACAGAGAGAGACGGGCAGAGAGCGGGAGACAGAGAGAGAGAGAGAGACGGACAGAGAGCGGGAGACAGAGAGAGAGACGGACAGAGAGCGGGACACAGAGAGAGACGGACAGAGAGCGGCAGACAGAGAGACAGAGAGAGAGGGACAGAGAGCGGGAGACAGAGAGAGACGGACAGGGAGCGGGAGGCAGAGAGAGACGGACAGAGAGCGGGAGACAGAGAGACAGAGAGAGACGGACAGAGAGCGGGAGACAGAGAGAGACAGAGACACAGAGAGATGGACAGAGAGACGGACAGAGAGAGACGGACAGAGAGCGGGAGACAGAGAGAGAGACGGACAGAGAGCGGGAGACAGAGAGACAGAGAGAGACGGACAGAGAGCGGGAGACAGAGAGACAGAGAGAGACGGACAGAGAGCGGGAGACAGAGAGAGAGACAGAGAGAGACGGACAGAGAGAGGGAGACAGAGAGAGACGGCCAGAGTGCGGGAGACAGAGAGAGACGGACAGAGAGCGGGAGACAGAGAGAGACGGACAGAGAGCGGGAGACAGAGAGACAGAGAGAGACGGACAGAGAGCGGGAGAGAGAGAGAGACAGAGAGAGACGGACAGAGAGCGGGAGACAGAGAGAGACGGACAGAGAGACGGACAGAGAGAGACGGACAGAGAGCGGGAGACAGAGAGACAGAGAGAGACGGACAGAGAGCGGGAGACAGAGAGAGGCGGACAGAGAGCGGGAGACAGAGAGAGACAGGTAGAGAGCGGGAGACAGAGAGAGACGGACAGAGAGCGGGAGACAGAGAGAGACAGGTAGAGAGCGGGAGACAGAGAGAGACGGACAGAGAGCGGGAGACAGAGAGAGACAGGTAGAGAGCGGGAGACAGAGAGAGACGGACAGAGAGCGGGAGACAGAGAGACAGAGAGAGACGGACAGAGAGCGGGAGACAGAGAGACAGAGAGAGACGGACAGAGAGCGGGAGACAGAGAGAGAGACAGAGAGAGACGGACAGAGAGAGGGAGACAGAGAGAGACGGCCAGAGTGCGGGAGACAGAGAGAGACGGACAGAGAGCGGGAGACAGAGAGAGACGGACAGAGAGCGGGAGACAGAGAGACAGAGAGAGACGGACAGAGAGCGGGAGAGAGAGAGAGACAGAGAGAGACGGACAGAGAGCGGGAGACAGAGAGAGACGGACAGAGAGACGGACAGAGAGAGACGGACAGAGAGCGGGAGACAGAGAGACAGAGAGAGACGGACAGAGAGCGGGAGACAGAGAGAGGCGGACAGAGAGCGGGAGACAGAGAGAGACAGGTAGAGAGCGGGAGACAGAGAGAGACGGACAGAGAGCGGGAGACAGAGAGAGACAGGTAGAGAGCGGGAGACAGAGAGAGACGGACAGAGAGCGGGAGACAGAGAGAGACAGGTAGAGAGCGGGAGACAGAGAGAGACGGACAGAGAGCGGGAGACAGAGAGAGACAGGTAGAGAGCGGGAGACAGAGAGAGACAGAGAGAGACCGAGAGAGACGGGCAGAGAGCGGGAAACAGAGAGAGACAGGTAGAGAGCGGGAGACAGAGAGAGACGGACTGAGAGCGGGAGACAGAGAGAGACGGACAGAGAGCGGGAGACAGAGAGAGACGGACAGAGAGCGGGAGACAGAGAGAGACGGACAGAGAGCGGGAGACAGAGAGACGGAGAGAGACGGACAGAGAGCAGGAGACAGAGAGACAGAGAGAGAGACGGGCAAAGAGCGGGAGACAGAGAGAGACGGGTAGAGAGCGGGAGACAGAGAGACAGAGAGAGAGACGGACAGAGAGTGGGAGACAGAGAGAGACGGACAGAGAGCGGGAGACAGAGAGAGAGACGGACAGAGAGCGGGAGACAGAGAGAGACGGACAGAGAGCGCGAGACAGAGAGACAGAGAGAGACGGACAGAGAGCAGGAGACAGAGAGACAGAGAGAGAGACGGGCAAAGAGCGGGAGACAGAGAGAGACGGGTAGAGAGCGGGAGACAGAGAGACAGAGAGAGACGGACAGAGAGCGGGAGACAGAGAGACAGAGAGAGAGACGGACAGAGAGCGCGAGACAGAGAGAGACGGACAGAGAGCGGGAGACCGAGACGGACAGAGAGCGGGAGAGAGAGAGAGACGGACAGAGAGCGAGAGACAGAGAGAGATGGACAGAGAGTGGGAGACAGAGAGAGACGGACAGAGAGCGAGAGACAGAGAGAGTTGGACAGAGAGTGGGAGACAGAGAGAGACGGACAGAGAGTGGGAGACAGAGAGAGCGGGAGACAGAGAGAGACAGAGAGAGACGGACAGAGAGCGGGAGACAGAGAGAGACGGACAGAGAGCGGGAGACAGAGAGAGACGGACAGAGAGCGGGAGACAGAGAGAGACACAGAGACGGACAGAGACCGAGAGACAGAGAGAGACGGACAGAGAACGGGAGACAGAGAGAGATGGACAGAGAGCGGGAGACAGAGAGAGATGGACAGAGAGTGGGAGACAGAGAGAGACGGACAGAGAGTGGGAGACAGAGAGAGCGGGAGACAGAGAGAGGCAGAGAGAGACGGACAGAGAGCGGGAGACAGAGAGAGACGGACAGAGAACGGGAGACAGAGAGAGATGGACAGAGAGTGGGAGACAGAGAGAGACGGACAGAGAGTGGGAGACAGAGAGAGCGGGAGACAGAGAGAGACAGAGAGAGACGGACAGAGAACGGGAGACAGAGAGACAGAGAGAGACGGGCAGAGAGCAGGAGACAGAGAGACAGAGAGAGACGGACAGAGAGTGGGAGACAGAGAGAGACAGAGAGAGGCGGGCAGAGAGCGGGAGACAGAGAGACAGAGAGAGACGGACAGAGAGTGGGAGACAGAGAGAGACAGAGAGAGACGGGCAGAGAGCAGGAGACAGAGAGACAGAGAGAGACGGACAGAGAGTGGGAGACAGAGAGACAGAGAGAGACGGACAGAGAGCGGGACACAGAGAGAGACGGACAGAGAGCGGCAGACAGAGAGACAGAGAGAGAGGGACAGAGAGCGGGAGACAGAGAGAGAGACGGACAGAGAGCGGCAGACAGAGAGACAGAGAGAGAGGGACAGAGAGCGGGAGACAGAGAGAGACGGACAGAGAGCGGGAGGCAGAGAGAGAGAGAGAGACGGGCAGAGAGCGGGAGGCAGAGAGAGACGGACAGAGAGCGGGAGACAGAGAGAGAGAGAGAGACGGACAGAGAGCGGGAGACAGAGAGAGAGACGGACAGAGAGCGGGAGACAGAGAGAGACGGGCAGAGAGCGCGAGAGAGAGAGACAGAGAGAGACGGACAGAGAGCGGGAGACAGAGAGAGAGACGGACAGAGAGCGGCAGACAGAGAGACAGAGAGAGAGGGACAGAGAGCGGGAGACAGAGAGAGACGGACAGAGAGAGATGGACAGAGAGCGGGAGACAGAGAGACGGGCAGAGAGCGGGAGACAGAGAGAGACGGACAGAGAGCGGGAGACAGAGAGAGACGGACAGAGAGCGGGAGACAGAGAGAGACGGGCAGAGAGCGGGAGACAGAGAGAGACAGACAGAGAGTGGGAGACCGAGAGACAGAGAGAGACGGATAGGGAGTGGGAGACAGAGATAGACGGACAGCGAGCCGGAGACCGAGAGACGGACAGAGAGCGGGAGACAGAGAGACAGAGAGACGGGCAGAGAGCGGGAGAGAGAGAGACAGAGAGAGAGGGACAGAGAGCGGGAGACAGAGAGAGACGGACAGAGAGAGATGGACAGACAGCGGGAGACAGAGAGACAGAGAGACGGCAGAGAGCGGAAGACAGAGAGAGACAGAGAGAGAGACAGAGAGAGAGACAGAGAGAGACGGACAGAGAGAGATGGACAGAGAGCGTGAGACAGAGAGACAGAGAGAGACGGGCAGAGAGTGGGAGACAGAGAGAGATGGACAGAGAGAGATGGACAGAGAGCGGGAGACAGAGAGACAGAGAGAGACGGACAGAGAGCGGGAGACGGAGAGAGACACAGAGAGACGGACAGAGAGCGGGAGGCAGAGAGAGGGACGGACAGAGAGCGGGAGACAGAGAGACAGAGAGAGACGGGCAGAGAGTGGGAGACAGAGAGAGATGGACAGAGAGAGAGAGACGGACAGAGAGTGGGAGACAGAGATAGACGGACAGCGAGCCGGAGACCGAGAGACGGACAGGGAGCGGGAGACAGAGAGAGACGGACAGAGAGCGGGAGACAGAGAGACAGAGAGAGACGGATAGGGAGTGGGAGACAGAGATAGACGGACAGCGAGCCGGAGACCGAGAGACGGACAGAGAGCGGGAGACAGAGAGACAGAGAGACGGGCAGAGAGCGGGAGAGAGAGAGACAGAGAGAGAGGGACAGAGAGCGGGAGACAGAGAGAGACGGACAGAGAGAGATGGACAGACAGCGGGAGACAGAGAGACAGAGAGACGGGCAGAGAGCGGAAGACAGAGCGAGACAGAGAGAGAGACAGAGAGAGAGACAGAGAGAGACGGACAGAGAGAGATGGACAGAGAGCGTGAGACAGAGAGACAGAGAGAGACGGGCAGAGAGTGGGAGACAGAGAGAGATGGACAGAGAGCGGGAGACAGAGAGAGGGACGGACAGAGAGCGGGAGACAGAGAGACAGAGAGAGACGGACAGAGAGCGGGAGACGGAGAGAGACACAGAGAGACGGACAGAGAGCGGGAGGCAGAGAGAGGGACGGACAGAGAGCGGGAGACAGAGAGACAGAGAGAGACGGGCAGAGAGTGGGAGACAGAGAGAGATGGACAGAGAGAGAGAGACGGACAGAGAGTGGGAGACAGAGAGAGACGGACAGAGAGCGGGAGACAGAGAGAAAGAGAGAGAGACGGACAGAGAGCGGGAGACAGAGAGACAGAGAGAGACGGACAGAGAGCGGGAGACAGAGAGAGACGGGCAGAGAGCGGGAGACAGAGAGAGAGAGAGAGACGGACAGAGAGCGGGAGACAGAGAGAGAGACGGACAGAGAGCGGGAGACAGAGAGACAGAGAGAGACGGACAGAGAGCGGGAGACAGAGAGAGACAGAGAGAGACGGACAGAGAGCGGGAGACAGAGAGAGACGGGCAGAGAGCGGGAGACAGAGAGAGAGAGAGAGACGGACAGAGAGCGGGAGACAGAGAGAGAGACGGACAGAGAGCGGGACACAGAGAGAGACGGACAGAGAGCGGCAGACAGAGAGACAGAGAGAGAGGGACAGAGAGCGGGAGACAGAGAGAGACGGACAGGGAGCGGGAGGCAGAGAGAGACGGACAGAGAGCGGGAGACAGAGAGACAGAGAGAGACGGACAGAGAGCGGGAGACAGAGAGAGACAGAGACACAGAGAGATGGACAGAGAGACGGACAGAGAGAGACGGACAGAGAGCGGGAGACAGAGAGAGAGACGGACAGAGAGCGGGAGACAGAGAGACAGAGAGAGACGGACAGAGAGCGGGAGACAGAGAGACAGAGAGAGACGGACAGAGAGCGGGAGACAGAGAGAGAGACAGAGAGAGACGGACAGAGAGAGGGAGACAGAGAGAGACGGCCAGAGTGCGGGAGACAGAGAGAGACGGACAGAGAGCGGGAGACAGAGAGAGACGGACAGAGAGCGGGAGACAGAGAGACAGAGAGAGACGGACAGAGAGCGGGAGAGAGAGAGAGACAGAGAGAGACGGACAGAGAGCGGGAGACAGAGAGAGACGGACAGAGAGACGGACAGAGAGAGACGGACAGAGAGCGGGAGACAGAGAGACAGAGAGAGACGGACAGAGAGCGGGAGACAGAGAGAGGCGGACAGAGAGCGGGAGACAGAGAGAGACAGGTAGAGAGCGGGAGACAGAGAGAGACGGACAGAGAGCGGGAGACAGAGAGAGACAGGTAGAGAGCGGGAGACAGAGAGAGACGGACAGAGAGCGGGAGACAGAGAGAGACAGGTAGAGAGCGGGAGACAGAGAGAGACGGACAGAGAGCGGGAGACAGAGAGACAGAGAGAGACGGACAGAGAGCGGGAGACAGAGAGACAGAGAGAGACGGACAGAGAGCGGGAGACAGAGAGAGAGACAGAGAGAGACGGACAGAGAGAGGGAGACAGAGAGAGACGGCCAGAGTGCGGGAGACAGAGAGAGACGGACAGAGAGCGGGAGACAGAGAGAGACGGACAGAGAGCGGGAGACAGAGAGACAGAGAGAGACGGACAGAGAGCGGGAGAGAGAGAGAGACAGAGAGAGACGGACAGAGAGCGGGAGACAGAGAGAGACGGACAGAGAGACGGACAGAGAGAGACGGACAGAGAGCGGGAGACAGAGAGACAGAGAGAGACGGACAGAGAGCGGGAGACAGAGAGAGGCGGACAGAGAGCGGGAGACAGAGAGAGACAGGTAGAGAGCGGGAGACAGAGAGAGACGGACAGAGAGCGGGAGACAGAGAGAGACAGGTAGAGAGCGGGAGACAGAGAGAGACGGACAGAGAGCGGGAGACAGAGAGAGACAGGTAGAGAGCGGGAGACAGAGAGAGACGGACAGAGAGCGGGAGACAGAGAGAGACAGGTAGAGAGCGGGAGACAGAGAGAGACAGAGAGAGACCGAGAGAGACGGGCAGAGAGCGGGAAACAGAGAGAGACAGGTAGAGAGCGGGAGACAGAGAGAGACGGACTGAGAGCGGGAGACAGAGAGAGACGGACAGAGAGCGGGAGACAGAGAGAGACGGACAGAGAGCGGGAGACAGAGAGAGACGGACAGAGAGCGGGAGACAGAGAGACGGAGAGAGACGGACAGAGAGCAGGAGACAGAGAGACAGAGAGAGAGACGGGCAAAGAGCGGGAGACAGAGAGAGACGGGTAGAGAGCGGGAGACAGAGAGACAGAGAGAGAGACGGACAGAGAGTGGGAGACAGAGAGAGACGGACAGAGAGCGGGAGACAGAGAGAGAGACGGACAGAGAGCGGGAGACAGAGAGAGACGGACAGAGAGCGCGAGACAGAGAGACAGAGAGAGACGGACAGAGAGCAGGAGACAGAGAGACAGAGAGAGAGACGGGCAAAGAGCGGGAGACAGAGAGAGACGGGTAGAGAGCGGGAGACAGAGAGACAGAGAGAGACGGACAGAGAGCGGGAGACAGAGAGACAGAGAGAGAGACGGACAGAGAGCGCGAGACAGAGAGAGACGGACAGAGAGCGGGAGACCGAGACGGACAGAGAGCGGGAGAGAGAGAGAGACGGACAGAGAGCGAGAGACAGAGAGAGATGGACAGAGAGTGGGAGACAGAGAGAGACGGACAGAGAGCGAGAGACAGAGAGAGTTGGACAGAGAGTGGGAGACAGAGAGAGACGGACAGAGAGTGGGAGACAGAGAGAGCGGGAGACAGAGAGAGACAGAGAGAGACGGACAGAGAGCGGGAGACAGAGAGAGACGGACAGAGAGCGGGAGACAGAGAGAGACGGACAGAGAGCGGGAGACAGAGAGAGACACAGAGACGGACAGAGACCGAGAGACAGAGAGAGACGGACAGAGAACGGGAGACAGAGAGAGATGGACAGAGAGCGGGAGACAGAGAGACAGAGAGAGATGGACAGAGAGTGGGAGACAGAGAGAGACGGACAGAGAGTGGGAGACAGAGAGAGACGGACAGAGAACGGGAGACAGAGAGAGATGGACAGAGAGTGGGAGACAGAGAGAGACGGACAGAGAGTGGGAGACAGAGAGAGCGGGAGACAGAGAGAGACAGAGAGAGACGGACAGAGAACGGGAGACAGAGAGACAGAGAGAGACGGGCAGAGAGCAGGAGACAGAGAGACAGAGAGAGACGGACAGAGAGTGGGAGACAGAGAGAGACAGAGAGAGGCGGGCAGAGAGCGGGAGACAGAGAGACAGAGAGAGACGGACAGAGAGTGGGAGACAGAGAGAGACAGAGAGAGACGGGCAGAGAGCAGGAGACAGAGAGACAGAGAGAGACGGACAGAGAGTGGGAGACAGAGAGAGACAGAGAGAGGCGGGCAGAGAGCGGGAGACAGAGAGAGACAGAGAGAGACGGACAGAGAGCAGGAGACAGAGAGAGACGGACAGAGAGACAGAGAGAGATGGACAGAGAGTGGGAGACAGAGAGAGACGGACAGAGAGTGGGAGACAGAGAGAGCGGGAGACAGAGAGACAGAGAGAGACGGGCAGAGAGCGGGAGACAGAGAGACGGACAGAGAGCGGGAGACAGAGAGACAGAGAGAGACGGACAGAGAGCGGGAGACAGAGAGAGACAGAGAGAGAGGGACAGAGAGCGGGAGACAGAGAGAGACAGAGAGAGGCGGGCAGAGAGCGGGAGACAGAGAGAGACGGACAGAGAGCGGGAGACAGAGAGTCGGAGAGAGAGAGAGACGGACAGAGAGTGGGAGACAGAGAGAGCGGGAGACAGAGAGACAGAGAGAGACGGGCAGAGAGCGGGAGACAGAGAGACGGACAGAGAGCGGGAGACAGAGAGACAGAGAGAGACGGACAGAGAGCGGGAGACAGAGAGAGACAGAGAGAGAGGGACAGAGAGCGGGAGACAGAGAGAGACAGAGAGAGGCGGGCAGAGAGCGGGAGACAGAGAGAGACGGACAGAGAGCGGGAGACAGAGAGTCGGAGAGAGAGAGAGACGGACAGAGAGCGGGAGACAGAGAGACAGAGAGAGAGAGAGACGGACAGAGAGCGGGAGACAGAGAGAGACGGACAGAGAGCGGGAGACAGAGAGAGAGACGGACAGAGAGCGGGAGACAGAGAGAGAGACGGACAGAGAGCGGGAGACAGAGAGACAGAGAGAGACGGACAGAGAGCGGGAGACAGAGAGATATGGACAGAGAGTGGGAGACAGAGAGACAGAGAGAGACGGACAGAGAGACAGAGAGAGAAACGGGCAGAGAGCGGGAGACAGAGAGAACGGGTAGAGAGCGGGAGACGGACAGTGAGCGGGAGACAGAGAGAGACGGACAGGGAGCGGGAGACAGAGAGAGACGGACAGGGAGCGCGAGACAGAGAGAGACGGGCAGGGAGCGGGAGACAGAGTGAAACGGACAGAGAGCGGGATACAGAGAGACAGAGAGAGAGACGGGCAGAGAGCTGGAGACAGAGAGAGACAGACAGAGAGCGGGCGACAGAGAGAGACGGGAAGAGAGCGGGAACAGAGAAACAGAGAGAGGCGGACAGAGAGCGGGAGACAGAGAGACAGAGAGAGACGGACAGAGAGCGGGAGACAGAGAGAGGCGGACAGAGAGCGGGAGACAGAGAGAGACGGACAGAGAGCGGGAGACAGAGAGACAGAGAGAGACGGACAGAGAGCGGGAGACAGAGAGAGACGGACAGAGAGCGGGAGACAGAGAGACAGAGAGAGACGGACAGAGAGAGACGGGAAGAGAGCGGGAACAGAGAAACAGAGAGAGGCGGACAGAGAGACAGAGAGAGACGGACAGGGAGCGGGAGAGAGAGAGAGACAGAGAGAGACGGACAGAGAGCGGGAGACAGAGAGACAGAGAGAGACGGACAGAGAGCGGGAGACAGAGAGAGAGAGAGAGACGGACAGAGAGCGGGAGACAGAGAGACAGAGAGAGACGGACAGAGAGCGGGAGACAGAGAGACAGAGAGAGACGGACAGAGAGCGGGAGACAGAGAGAGACGGACAGAGAGCGGGAGACAGAGAGAGACGGACAGAGAGCGGGAGACAGAGAGACAGAGAGAGACGGACAGAGAGAGACGGGAAGAGAGCGGGAACAGAGAAACAGAGAGAGGCGGACAGAGAGACAGAGAGAGACGGACAGGGAGCGGGAGAGAGAGAGAGACAGAGAGAGACGGACAGAGAGCGGGAGACAGAGAGAGACAGAGAGAGACGGACAGAGAGCGGGAGACAGAGAGAGACAGAGACACAGAGAGATGGACAGAGAGACGGACAGAGAGAGACGGACAGAGAGCGGGAGACAGAGAGAGAGACGGACAGAGAGCGGGAGACAGAGAGACAGAGAGAGACGGACAGAGAGCGGGAGACAGAGAGACAGAGAGAGACGGACAGAGAGCGGGAGACAGAGAGAGAGACAGAGAGAGACGGACAGAGAGAGGGAGACAGAGAGAGACGGCCAGAGTGCGGGAGACAGAGAGAGACGGACAGAGAGCGGGAGACAGAGAGAGACGGACAGAGAGCGGGAGACAGAGAGACAGAGAGAGACGGACAGAGAGCGGGAGAGAGAGAGAGACAGAGAGAGACGGACAGAGAGCGGGAGACAGAGAGAGACGGACAGAGAGACGGACAGAGAGAGACGGACAGAGAGCGGGAGACAGAGAGACAGAGAGAGACGGACAGAGAGCGGGAGACAGAGAGAGGCGGACAGAGAGCGGGAGACAGAGAGAGACAGGTAGAGAGCGGGAGACAGAGAGAGACGGACAGAGAGCGGGAGACAGAGAGAGACAGGTAGAGAGCGGGAGACAGAGAGAGACGGACAGAGAGCGGGAGACAGAGAGAGACAGGTAGAGAGCGGGAGACAGAGAGAGACGGACAGAGAGCGGGAGACAGAGAGAGACAGGTAGAGAGCGGGAGACAGAGAGAGACAGAGAGAGACCGAGAGAGACGGGCAGAGAGCGGGAGACAGAGAGAGACAGGTAGAGAGCGGGAGACAGAGAGAGACGGACTGAGAGCGGGAGACAGAGAGAGACGGACAGAGAGCGGGAGACAGAGAGAGACGGACAGAGAGCGGGAGACAGAGAGAGACGGACAGAGAGCGGGAGACAGAGAGACGGAGAGAGACGGACAGAGAGCAGGAGACAGAGAGACAGAGAGAGAGACGGGCAAAGAGCGGGAGACAGAGAGAGACGGGTAGAGAGCGGGAGACAGAGAGACAGAGAGAGAGACGGACAGAGAGTGGGAGACAGAGAGAGACGGACAGAGAGCGGGAGACAGAGAGAGAGACGGACAGAGAGCGGGAGACAGAGAGAGACGGACAGAGAGCGCGAGACAGAGAGACAGAGAGAGACGGACAGAGAGCAGGAGACAGAGAGAGAGACGGGCAAAGAGCGGGAGACAGAGAGAGACGGGTAGAGAGCGGGAGACAGAGAGACAGAGAGAGACGGACAGAGAGCGGGAGACAGAGAGACAGAGAGAGAGACGGACAGAGAGCGCGAGACAGAGAGAGACGGACAGAGAGCGGGAGACCGAGACGGACAGAGAGCGGGAGAGAGAGAGAGACGGACAGAGAGCGAGAGACAGAGAGAGATGGACAGAGAGTGGGAGACAGAGAGAGACGGACAGAGAGCGAGAGACAGAGAGAGATGGACAGAGAGTGGGAGACAGAGAGAGACGGACAGAGAGTGGGAGACAGAGAGAGCGGGAGACAGAGAGAGACAGAGAGAGACGGACAGAGAGCGGGAGACAGAGAGACAGAGAGAGACGGACAGAGAGCGGGAGACAGAGAGAGACAGAGAGAGACGGGCAGAGAGCGGGAGACAGAGAGAGACAGAGAGAGACGGACAGAGAGCGGGAGACAGAGAGAGACGGACAGAGAGCGGGAGACAGAGAGACAGACAGAGAGCGGGAGTCCGAGAGACAGAGAGAGAGACGGACAGAGAGCGGGAGACAGAGAGAGATGGACAGAGAGACACAGAGAGACGGACAGAGAGCGGGAGACAGAGAGACAGAGAGAGACGGACAGAGAGCGGGAGACAGCGAGAGACTGACAGAGAGTGGGAGACAGAGAGACAGAGAGAGACGGACAGAGAGCGGGAGAGAGAGAGAGACAGAGAGAGACGGGTAGAGAGCGGGAGACAGAGAGACAGAGAGAGACAGGTAGAGAGCGGGAGACAGAGAGACAGAGAGAGACGGACAGAGAGCGAGAGACAGAGAGAGACGGACAGAGAGCGGGAGACAGAGAGAGACGGACAGAGAGCGGGAGACAGAGAGACAGAGAGAGACGGACAGAGAGCGGGAGACAGAGAGAGACGGACAGAGTGCGGGAGACCGAGACAGAGAGAGACAGAGAGAGACGGACAGAGAGCGGGAGACAGAGAGACAGAGAGAGACGGACAGAGAGCGAGAGACAGAGAGAGACGGACAGAGAGCGGGAGACAGAGAGAGACGGACAGAGAGCGGGAGACAGAGAGACAGAGAGAGACGGACAGAGAGCGGGAGACAGAGAGAGACGGACAGAGAGCGGGAGACCGAGACAGAGAGAGACAGAGAGAGACGGGCAGAGAGCGGGAGACAGAGAGACGGACAGAGAGCGGGAGACAGAGAGAGACGGACAGAGAGCGGGAGACAGAGAGAGACGGACAGAGAGCGGGAGACAGAGAGAGACGGACAGAGAGCGGGAGACAGAGAGACAGAGAGAGACGGACAGAGAGCGGGAGACAGAGAGAGACGGACAGAGAGCGGGAGACAGAGAGACAGAGAGAGACGGACAGAGAGCGGGAGACAGAGAGAGACGGACAGAGAGCGGGAGACAGAGAGACAGAGAGAGACGGACAGAGAGCGGGAGACAGAGAGAGACAGAGAGAGATGGACAGAGAGCGGGAGACAGAGAGAGACGGGCAGAGAGCGGGAGACAGAGAGAGACGGACAGAGAGCGGGAGACAGAGAGACAGAGAGAGACGGACAGAGAGCGGGAGACAGAGAGAGACGGACAGAGAGCGGGAGACAGAGAGAGACAGAGAGAGACGGACAGAGAGCGCGAGACAGAGAGACAGAGAGAGACGGACAGAGAGCGGGAGACAGAGAGAGACGGACAGAGAGCGGGAGACAGAGAGAGACAGAGAGAGACGGACAGAGAGCGGGAGACAGAGAGAGACGGACAGAGAGCGGGAGACAGAGAGAGACGGACAGAGAGCGGGAGACAGAGAGAGACGGACAGAGAGCGGGAGACAGAGAGACAGAGTGAGACGGACAGAGAGCGGGAGACAGAGAGAGACGGACAGAGAGCGGGAGACAGAGAGACAGAGTGAGACGGACAGAGAGCGGGAGACAGAGAGAGACGGACAGAGAGCGGGAGACAGAGAGACGGGCAGAGAGCGGGAGGCAGAGAGAGACGGACAGAGAGCGGGAGACAGAGAGACAGAGAGAGACGGACAGAGAGCGGGAGACAGAGAGACAGAGAGAGACGGACAGAGAGCGGGAGACAGAGAGAGACTGCAGTCTGCAGAGACTGGTTAATGAACCAGACGCCCGTTTGTAACTGCCCTTCTGGATCGAAGGTAGAACCACTACGGCAGCCCCACCACGATGACTACATTTCTTGCCCGTTCTTGTCGGTTGCTCAGGCAGTGGAGAAACGGCATTGGACCCGCCCTGCCTGGAACCCCCCCTCTGGTCAACTACGCTCGGGTAGGGGAGACACGGCATTGGTAGCCGTCCTACCCAGGGACTCCATCCAACTCTTACCCGTTGCGGCCCATACGCACCTCATTTTGGCACTTTCAGTTCAAAGAGTTTTGTTTTGTTTAGGTCACCTTTAGGTTGCCGACCACATGCTATTTACATCCTGGAACATTTGGATGGTAAATTGTACAGTCTGCGAGACGGCTCGCACTGGTTCATTATTGGGAAGAGTGTCGATTTTTGCAAAAAAAAATGAGGGAGTCACACATACTGACCAATTATAAAGGGAGTAATTGGCACTACAGGACAGACACACTATCGTACGAGATATTAAACAAAGATAGTTACAGACACTATGCTTGTTTCCACAGAAGCTCCAGGACCGGAGAAGAGAAGAAAGAAAAGGAAAGAGAAGAGCCACGAGGACTTCCTCCACATGGATCAGCATCATCTTTATGGACTTTTGGTTGCGCGTGAACGCGAACCCCATGACTTCAAGCCCCCCAGCCGTTAATGTTTCACTTCCCCGCAGTACACAGAGCCCAGTCACCAGCGACACCACATCATCCTGGTGTGCCAGGTTTATAACCTGGTCCTCTCTGTCCGATGTAATCGAAACATTACTGGTATTAGCGATACTCTGCTGCTTAGTGCCGACCATGCGTCTACGGAACTGGAGAAGGAGAGCGTACCGCGCTCAAACCCTGGTATATAGGATCAGATCCCCTATGTTCGGATACGACCAGACCCCCCGACCCCCGCGATCTATAATAAAGTGCATTCACTTGCGTTCATTGTAAATAAAGTAGCGTAAAGAACTGTTCATGAGTAAATTGTACGATCCAGAGCTTGACTGCCAAGCCAGGTAAGACTGATGTATAAAATGCTATGATTTTGTTTGTATGGTTGAGGAAGTTAGGGTGATGAAATGTTTAAGTGAGTGTAGTATACTAAGAATAGTTAGTGGTTCCCAGTTTATTGTTTTGTAATGCATGTCCCTGTTTGACATAGCGCCCTTAGAATTGTTAGTTAAAGATTTTTTGCATAGCTATGGTCAGTGCAGAGGCCATGAAGGAAGTGTCCCCCCCAGGTCAGGGAATGGAAAGCAATATAGTTATATGATCCTTCACGCTTCGCGTTAGGATCACAAGGAGGGAATGTAGCCAGTTAAAATGGCTAACTCCCGATTTAGAATGGCTAACTCCCGATTTAAAATGGCGAACGGCAAAGGCTGATGGGAAAGTCAGCCAACAGGACACAAACGAGCAGCTGCAGGTTGCGTGTGTATTTACCTCTGGAAAGGCCAGACAAGATCGATACCGGCAACCATCAGCATAACAAAACACCAGCCATCTGCATACTAATGAGCAATCCCCGGGAACAATCAGCAACATTTAGACACATAAAGCCAACCCAGACTTGTCGGCGCCAGCAGAAGCCTACACAATGGGAGGTAAACGACCACCTCAGGGCCGCCCATCGATCAGGGAACCGCTCCAGCATTGGAGAAAATCGAACCAAGCGATTGGGACGAAGTCCAATCACTTGGAACCAGGTACAGGGTCCGCCCCGAAAGGAGAGAAGCCCCTGGGGACTATAAGAATCAAGCCCAAGTTCAAATCGTTCTTCTTGACCGGGTCACTCAGCAACGCGAACCAACCCTTGACAGTGACCGGTTCAGCCGCCGCCGATACCCAGTAAATCTTACTTCAACGCTCGCTACGAGACAGGCGCTCCTAGCTACCAATCTGTACCAACTTCGAATCCCGCAGGCTCAGAACCCAAACGAAAGGCCATTCGTTTCCCTGACCTGGTGGGCCAGTCTGAAGTTAAGTATTGGCCTGTTAGTTGTAGAAGTAGCTTAGACGTAGAATTTGTACACGAGTAGTGATTACTGTGTACAATAAATGTGCTTTGATTTAACTCTTACTAAGCGGTGTATTGGATTATTAATCATAACTCGAGCTTGAACCACGTGGCGGTATCAGAAAGATACCTGGCGACTCGAGAGCAAAGGTGATAAAACAGAGCAATTAAACTAAGGCAAAGGTTAGCAACGAACCACATTCCAAAACATGCAGACATGAAACAATTAAAAAGCTGATGTTGCCCATTGAAGATGGACGCTTGCCATCAAATCAAATGTGTTTGAGTCTCACCCAAACCAATTCGGATTATATTGGGGGGTGATTAGACGACTTAAGCAGACATGAAAGTGTATAACTGAAAAGTTTCCGCCCGCCATTTTGTCGTGATGTAGTGTTTTGGTGTGTTTCTGGAGTAGTGTTTTTGAGGTTTTGACGTTTAGTTTTAGTTTCTCTTTCTCTCTCTCTCTTTTTCATGTTTTATTTCCAGACTTTTGACCTTTTAAAAGTTATTTTCGAGCTGTCTGCCTCAGCAAAAAGATAATGGGCGAGATTCTCCGACCCCCCCCCCCCCCCCCCCCGGCCGGGTCGGAGAATCGCCGGGGGCTCCCGTGAATCCCGCCCCCGCCGGTTGCCGAAGTCTCCGGCACCGGAGATTGGGCGGGGGCGGGAATCGGGCCGCGCCGGTTGGCGGCCCCCCCCCCCCCGCTCGATTCTCTGGCCTGGATGGGCCGAAGTCCCGCCGATAAATTGCCTGTCCCGTCGGCGTAAATTAGAGTAGCTATTTACCGGCGGGACAAGGCGGCGTGGGCGGGCTCCGGGGTCCTGGGGGGGGGGGCGCGGGGCGATCTGGCCCCGGGGCCCACCGATCCGCGGGCGGGCCTGTGCTGTGGGAGCACTCTTTCCCTTCCGCCTCCGCCACGGTCTCCACCATGGCGGAGGCGGAAGAGACTCTCCCCACTGCGCATGCGCAGGAAACTGTCGGCGGCCGCTGACGCTCCCGCGCATGCCGGCCGCCCCGACATGTCATTTCCGCGCCAGCTGGCGGGGCAACAAAGGCCGTTTCCGCCAGCTGGCGGGGCGGAAGTCCGTCCGGCGCCGGCCTAGCCCCTCAATGTTGGGGCTCGGCCCCCAAAGATTCGGAGCATTCCGCACCTCTGGGGCGGCGCGATGCCCGTCTGATTGGCGCCGTTTTGGGCGCCAGTCGGCGGACATCGCGCCGTTTGGGGAGAATTTCGCCCAATGTCTTTGATTCTTCTGAAAGCTTCAAATTGTCCACGAATTGCCTTTTAAATGACTTTCAAATTGTAATCAATAGAAGGAAAATAAAATAATTCCTTTTGGCACCCGAGAAGTTTTAACTGCAAATTTCTACTGAGTCCCAGTATTCGCAAAGTGCTACTGGTAACCGAATAGTAGGAATACTATAAATTCCTTCAACTTTACACAGTCGAATAATAGTAGGAATCCAACAACTTGGCGTAGTCCAAAAATATTACAGATTCTTTCAACTTGGCGTAGTCGGCAGGATAAGATCCTTCAAAGAAGATTCCTTCAACTTGGCGTAGTCGGCAGCTGTGGGGGGTGGGGGGGGGGGAGTACTGAGAACGACCTTCGGAGGAGGCCCAGGTGATGACAGAAAGCTTCGAAGATAATCGGAGGAGGCCCGGAACCTTCGGGAAGCTTCGGAGCTAATCGGAGGAGGTCCGGAAGACAGCCGGAACCCACGGCTAGACTAGGGTAAGAAATATCTTTTTCACCCATTGAAAGCCTTAAAGCCGCATCAATCAGCGCTTCGACCCTTGAAAAGAACATTTTCATAGACTGTGTTAAATAAATCAGGTGCCAGTCGTTGAGGCTAACGTAGACGTGGCTGGAAGATTAGTCACAGCAGTAACTAAAATAAAACGGGACTGAAAAAATTGTCATGGCAGTCAGCGATCAAGAAAATTTATGGCTGATCCAAATCAAAATGTAGATTCAGAGTCTTTAGCAGACAGAAAATTACTCCCCGCTACATCCAAGGGGGGTGCTGGAATACCAGATGTTTCTGTTGAAGATATGTTGGGGGATTGTAGATCTTTCACTCGTATACAATTTGACCTATATGAAACCTCAAAATAAATTGAATCAAAGTATGATATCCCCAGAGGACAGTGGTCCTTCGATAATATCAAGAGAGCATGGGGAAAATGCACATGATTGCATGGTGCAGAATGTGTAAAATGGTCCCTGGTAATTACGGGACAGATACACAGTCAGCAAGAGATCATTGTTCAAAATAAAAGTGATCATCAGCTTCAGTCCACTAAAGACCAACTAAGTGCAATTGTTGAAGATTTGCGAGATGCAAAATCCAAACTTGAGCATTGTGATGAAATTAAAACAGAATTGCAAGATGCAAAATCCAAACTTGAGCATTAAGATGAAATTAAAACAGATTTGCAAGATAAAACCTCTGAACTCCAGCAGTTATCTTTTCAAATAGCAGAATTCCAAATTCAAGTTTTTAAAGTGGAGTCAGAATACCGACAGTTGCAATTAAAAACTGAGCGCACTGAACTTGAAAATTGCAAGTTAATCGAAGAAAGATGTGTTTTGAAAGATATACACAACATCACTGAACACTGCAATCTCTCTGCGCAGAAATTTGAACAAACAGCACAAACTCAGAACGCAGCCCAAGCGCCCCACCTAGTGGCACAATCGGCAATTGCACAGCCAAGAACAAATGTCACAAATAAATCAGTTCCTTTGTCAGATGAATCAGACGAAGATAGTGCTCAAATCCAGCCCATGTTACCTGCTGCTCCAGCGGCGGCTGTTGCAGCACCTGCAGGAATATCAGCAGTAACTACAATTTCACCACCAGCGCTAGAACAAACATGTACCCTTGCTCCATTAAAATCATGTAAGAAAATACCACAATGTCTTTTCTGTGGTAGAGTAGGACACTGGATGGCGAAATGCTATCAAAAACAACGGATGGGTTCGAGAGATGATAATGAAGTAGACAATGTTCACTACAATACATCTCCACCTCGTGGTCAACCATGTAACACGTACCAACAAGACACACCCAGTATGGCTTCTGGTCAGCAACACTGGCTAAGCAACTACAACCATATTTTGCTTTTACAGTTAATCAACAACAGTATCACAATCGCCCAACTGTTTACCACATGGCTTTACAGAATCATCTCAGGCAACTGCCTGTTCGGCCTTCCACCATTATCCAATATGAAGATGATGTTCTGATAACCTCCATCAATAAAGATGTGGAGATGCCGGCGTTGGACTGGGGTGAGCACAGTACGAAGTCTTACAACACCAGGTTAAAGTCCAACAGGTTTGTTTCAAATCACTAGCTTTCGGAGCACTGCTCCTTCCTCAGGTGAGTGAAGAGGTCTGTTCCAGAAACACATATATAGACAAATGCAAAGATGCCAAACAATGCTCGGAATGCGAGCATTAGCAAGTGATTAAATCTTTACAGATCCAGAGATGGGGTAACCCCAGGTTAAAGAGGTGTGAATTGTGTCAAGCCAGGACAGTTGGTAGGATTTTGCAGACCAGATGGTGGGGGGTGAATGTAATGCAACATGAATCCCAGGTCCCGGTTGAGGCCGCACTCATGTGTGCGGAACTTGGCTATAAGCTTCTGCTCGGCGATTCTGCGTTGTCGCGCGTCCTGAAGGCCGCCTTGGAGAACGCTTACCCGGAGATCAGAGGCTGAATGCCCTTGACTGCTGAAGTGTTCCCCGACTGGAAGGGAACATTCCTGCCTGGTGATTGTCGCGCGATGTCCGTTCATTCGTTGTCGCAGCGTCTGCATGGTCTCGCCAACGTACCACGCTTCGGGACATCCTTTCCTGCAGCGTATGAGGTAGACAACGTTGGCCGAGTCGCACGAGTATGTACCGCATACCTGGTGGGTGGTGTTCTCACGTGTAATGGTGGTATCCATGTCGATGATCTGGCACGTCTTGCAGAGATTGCCATGACAGGGTTGTGTGGTGTCGTGGTCACTGTTCTGAAGACTGGGTAGTTTGCTGCAAACAATGGTTTGTTTGAGGTTGCGCGGTTGTTTGAAGGCAAGTAGTGGGGGTGTGGGGATGAACTTGGCAAGATCGTCATCAATGACGTGTTGAAGGCTGTGAAGAAGATGACGGAGTTTCTCCGCTCCGGGGAAGTACTGGACGACGAAGGGTATTCTGTCGGTTGTGTCCCATGTTTGTCTTCTGAGGAGGCCGGTCCGGTTTTTCGCTGTGGCGCGTTGGAACTGTCGATCGATGAGTCGAGTGCCATATCCCGTTCGTACGATAAAGATGTTCATGACAAAGACTTACGGGTGGTCTTGAACCACCTCAGTACTAACAGTCACAAAGCTAGCTTTCACAAAGCACAAATTGCCCAGAAAGAAGATGTTTACTTGGGACAGAAAATTTCCAAAGGAAAAAGGGAACTCACTCAGAGCAGAACGGCTGCCATCAAAGCAGCTAAAGAACCCTCAATGTATCGCTAAAAAGTTGCCAAGAACTGCCAACTTAAGAAAACTGTCATTATTCCGAATATTGCTATATTAATTTTAAGAAATTAACATATCTTGTTCGCTGTGTTTCCTGTAACAGAATCACGAATCGATGTACAGAAAACCAAGATACAGCACAAGATTGGTTTAGTTATATATTCAATAAGTTATTGTATTTGATATTTTAAAATAAATGTTTAAAATTAGCCTGGAAATTAAAACTTCAAACAATGTGGAAGCTGTTTTTTAAAGAAAACCCAAAACAACTCTGATTGAAGGCAAATCTATATTCCAATAGAACAGATCGTTCAAAGACATTGGATAACGGGAATTTGGCAGCAATCCAACTTTTACTCCCAGTCCATTTGAGTGACAAATATTTTTTTTAAACGTTTAGAGATGCGAATGACATCACTCCGAGCTATACGCCTCTTTTTGTCTCGGCAAGAAAATTCACCCTTTCAACAAGCTTTTGTGTACAAAATCGAATGGCTCTTGACTCTGTGCGAGCCGAAAAAGCTGGCACCTGTGCCCTGATTGGTGCAGAGTGTTGCACTTTCATTCCCGGTAACTCGAAAGAAGTTAAAGATTTGGCATTACATATTCAAAAAGAAATCAGAATACTTGATCCACCCCAATTTATCTCTCTCTGGAATAAAATTTGCGGGTGGCTTGGACACACTGGAATGTCCACAATAAGAATAATCTTATTCTCCTGTGTAGCTGTATTCATCATTTACATAACATACCAATGTGCTCAGTGCATCAAAGAACTGTTCGCTAAACGCAGGGGATGTAGCCACTTAAAATGGCTGACTCCCGATTAGAATGGCCAAACCCCGATTTAAAATGGCGAACGGAAGAGGCTGATGGGAAAATCAGCCAACAGGACACAAACAGACAGCTGCAGGTAAAACTGTGTATTCGCCTCTGGGGAGGTAAAGGAAACTATAATTTAAGGGAATCTTAACCTGTCGAACTACGCCAAGTTTGGGGGAAACTTAGTTGATGAATCAAGTCCTGGCGCAATACGACAAGTTGTAAGATTTGTACTATTTCTAGACTGTGTTAAGTTGTTCGATTCCTTGTATTATTCGACTGTGTAAAGTTGAAGGAATTTATATCATCTCTGCTATTCGGTTATCAGTAGCACTTTGCGAATACTGGAACTCAGCAGAAATTTGCAGTATAAACTCCTCAGGTGCCAAAAAGAATTGTTTTATTTGCAGTCGCTTGATTACAATTTGAAAGTCATTTAAAAGGCAATTCGTAGACAATTTGAAAGTCATTTAAAAGGCAATTCGTAGACAATTCGAAGCTTTCAGAGAATTACAGACATTATCTTTCTTTGCTTAGGCAGACAGCTCGAAAGTAACTTTTAAAAGGTCAAAGTCTGGCAATGAAACATGAAAAGAGAGAGAAAGCTAATCTTCAGCTAAACTCAAACTCAAAGTCAAAAGTGGACTAACATCACTGACACAGACTGGTAGACTGACAGAACCCCAAAAGACATCTCTAAAATGGAGACTAGAATCAAAGGCAAAAACTGACTAAACTAACAGAAAGACAACACAGCACAACACACCTCCAAAGACAATAAAAACACAGACAACACACGAAAAACTAAACACTAAAACAAAACTTACAAAGGCAATACTCACAAAGACAACAAAAACCCCAACCTAACCTAAAATGGCGGGGAGAAACTTTTCAGTTATACACTTTCATATCTGTCTTAAGTCGTCTAATTACACCCCAATATAATCCTAATTGGTTTGGATTAGACTCAAACACATTTGATTTGATGGCAAGCCGTCCATCTTCAATGCGCAACATCAGCTTTTCTGACCCAGCTGTTATCTGCATTGTGAACAATGTTGCTGTGTATTCAGTCCCTGTCCTTGACAATTAGCACAAGCAGTGTCAAATTATCTTGCTGTTTTAATGTCACACTGTCTTTGAAAATATGCATTTGCCAGAACAACGGACTTCAGTAAAAGTGAATTATGCTGTATAAATGGGTATTAAAAACTGGGGCTCAACATTTATGCTTAAACAGCTATCTTTTACCTATACGAGTTGTATTTGAAATACTTGGCTTCTACAGGAGGCCAGACCGAATCGATACCCGCAGCCATCAACATAACAACACCCCAGCCATCTGCATATTAATCAGCCATCCCCGGGAACAATTGATACAAAATAGACACACAAAGCCGACCCAGACTTTTCGGCGCCAGCAGGAGCTGACACAAAGAGAGGTAAACGACCACCCCTCGATCAATTATCGCTCCAGCATTGGAGAATATCGAACCAAGTGATTGGCACCAAGTCCAATCACTTGGAACCAGGTACAAGGTCCGCCTCGAGAGGCGGGAAGCCCCTGGGGACTATAAGAATAGGGGCCAAGTTCAAATCGACCCTTCTTCTCCTCTCCGCACCCTTCGAGACCCTTCTGCTGACCTTCTACAACAGCCGCAAGAGAACGTAAGTTTACTCCAACGATCGCTACGAGATAGGCACTCCTGACTATCGAACTGTACCAGCTTTTGAATCCCGCAGGCTCAGAACCCATTCGAAAGGCCATTCGTTTCCCTGACCTGATGGGCCATTTCCAAAGTTAAGTATTGGCCTGTTAGTTGTAGGAAGTAGCTTAGAAGTAGATTTAATGTATAAGTATTAATTGCTGTATATAATAAATGAGCGTTGATTTAACTCTTACTAAGCGGTGTGTTGGATTATTGATCATTACTCGGTCTTGAACCACGTGGCGGTATCAGAAAGATACCTGGCGACTCAAGAGCAAAGGTGACAGAATAAGAACAATTAAACTAAGGCTAAAACGAGCAACAGGGACCAACTATCAGAATGATTCAAACTAACCCAACTGTACCCCCAATTGATGAATTTGAGCTGAAATACTATGATTGAAATGTTACTGATCAATCAATTATTTGACTGTATTATTAACATATTGTATAATTTATTAATACTGAATCAGTAGGATCAAATTTGATTAATTTATTAATTATAATAATTATTTTGAAATGCCTGTTGCAATGCTAAGTGTCCATTCTATTGTTTAAAATTGCAATGACAATATGAATGAGTTATTCTTTGCGCTTTTACCTATCCTATCACATTAATGATGTCTTTTATCTTATGGTGATATATCTCACTTAATTTTTCGATTTATCAAAGGGCTGACTGTAGAAGCCAGGTATTTCGAATGCAACTAGTCTAGGTAAAAGATAGCCGTTTAAGCATAAATATTAAGCCCCAATTTTAAATACCCATTTAAAAACCTCAGGTCATCTCAAAACATATAGCTTCAATAGATACATGAAACAGCATAATTCCATCATAGATTAAAACAGCACAGTTGCAAGGCAATTTGACACTGCTTGTGCTGCTGTCAAGGACAAGGGCTGAATTCCATGGCAACGAGGTGGCAGGAGTCCAGTGCAGCTTGTCGAGCATTGAATCAAATATATATTTGATTCCAGCTTTCTCGATATGAAGTCTCCATTGTTACATTAGCCAAGCTAGCTTAAAACCAGTTTTTGTTGGTAAAGATTAGCAGAATATCACATTCCATAACATGCAGACATGAAACAATTAAAAGCTGATGTTGCACATTGAAGATGGACGGCTTGCCATCAAATCAAATGTGTTTGAGTCTAACCCAAAGCAATTAGGATTATATTGGGGTGTAATTAGATGACTTAAGACAGATATGAAAGTGTATAACTGAAAAGTTTCCCCCCGCCATGTTAGTAGGTCAGGCGGTCCTTAATTCTCTGAGTCTGTTAGTCTGTTTAGTCTGTTGGTCTGTTAGTCTGTTCGTCTGTCTGTTTAGTCAGTCTGTCTTTGTAGTGATGTAGTGTTTTTGACTTTGAGTTTGAGTTTAGCTGCAGTTTAGCTCTCCCTCTCTCTCTTCATGTTTCATTGTCAGATTTTGATCCTTTTAAAAGTTACTTTCGAGCTGTCTGCCTAAGCAAAAAGATAATGTCTGTAATTCTCTGAAAGCTTCAAATTGTCCACGAATTGCCTTTTAAATGACTTTCAAATTGTAATCAATAGAAGAAAAATAAAATAATTCCTTTTGGCACCCGAGAAGTTTTAACTGCAAATTTCTACTGAGTCCCAGTATTCGCAAAGTGCTTCTGGTAACCGAATAGTAGGAATACTATAAATTCCTTCAACTTTACACAGTCGAATAATAGTAGGAATCCAACAACTTGGCGTAGTCCAAAAATATTACAGATTCTTTCAACTTGTCGTAGTTTGGCAGGATAAGATCCTTCAAAGAAGATTCCTTCACTAAGCAAAAAGATAATGGGGGGGATTCTCCGCAATCGGTGCGATGTCCGCCGACCTGCGCCAAAAACGGCGCAAATCAGTCCGGCATTGCGCCGCCCCAAAGGTGCGGAATTCTCCGCATCTTGAGATCCCGAGCCCTCACCTTGAGGGGCTAGGCCCGCGCCGGACTGATTTCCGCCCCTGATATGTCAGGAATAAAAGAATGACTAGGATAAGTGTACGGCCAGTCAAGGACAGTAGTGGGAAGTTGTGCTTGGAGTCCGAGGAGATAGGAGAGGTGCAAAATGAATATTTTTCGTCGGTATTCACACAGGAAAAAGACAATGTTGTTGAGGAGAATATTGTAATTCTGGCTACTAGACTAGAAGGGCTTGAGGTTCATAAGGAGGAGGTGATAGCAATTCTGGAAAGTGTGAAAATAGATAAGTCACCTGGGCCGGATGGGATTTATCCTAGGATTCTCTGGGAAGCTAGGGAGGAGATTGCTGAGCCTTTGGCCTTAATCTTTAAGTCATCTTTGTCTCCAGGAGTAGTGCCAGAAGACTGGGGGATAGCAAATGTTGTCCCCTTGTTCAAGAAGGGGAGTAGAGATAACCCCGGTAACTATAGACCAGTGAGCCTTACTTCTGTTGTGGGAAAAATCTTGGAAAGGTTTATAAGAGATAGGATGTATAATCATCTGGAAAGGAATAATTTGATTAGAGATAGTCAACACGGTTTTGTGAAAGGTAGGTCGTGCCTCACAAACCTTATAGAGTTCTTTGAGAAGGTGACCAAACAGGTGGATGAGGGTAAAGCAGTTAATGTGGTGTATATGGATTTCAGTAAAGCGTTTGATAAGGTTCCCAATGGTAGGCTACTGCAGAAAATACGGAGGCATGGGATTCAGGGTGATTTAGCAGTTTGGATCAGAAATTGGCTAGCTGGAAGAAGACAAAGGGTGGTGGTTGATGGAAATGTTCAGACTGGAGTCCAGTTACTAGTGGTGTACCACAACGATCTGTTTTGGGGCCACTGCTGTTTGTCTTTTTTATAAATGACCTGGAGGAGGGCGTAGAAGGATGGATGAGTAAATTTGCAGATGACACTAAAGTCGGTGGAGTTGTGGACATTGCGGAAGGATGTTACAAGTTACAGAGGGACATAGATAAGCTGCAGCGCTGGGCTGAGAGGTGGCAAATGGAGTTTAATGCAGAAAAGTGTGAGGTGATTCATTTTGGAAGGGATAACAGGAAGACTGCGTACTGGGCTAATGGTAAGATTCTTGGCAATGTGGATGAGCAGAGAGATCTCGGTGTCCATGTACATAGATCCCTGAAAGTTGCCACCCAGGTTGAGAGGGTTGTTGAGAAGGCGTTACGGTGTGTTAGCTTTTATTGGTAGAGGGATTGAGTTTAGGAGCCATGAGGTCATGTTGCAGCTATACAACACTCTGGTGCGGCCGCATTTGGAGTATTGCGTGCAATTCTAGTCACTGCATTATAGGAAGGATGTGGAAGCATTGGAAAGGGTGCAGAGGAGATTTACCAGAATGTTGCCTGGTATGGAGGGACGATCTCATGAGGAAAGGCTGAGGGACTTGAGGCTGTTTTCATTATAGAGAAGAAGAAGGTTAAGAGGTGACTTAATTGAGGCGTACAAGATGATCAGAGGATTGGATAGGGTGGACAGTGAGAGCCTTTTTCCTCGGATGGTGATGTCTAGCACGAGGGGACATACCTTTAAATTGAGGGGAGATAGATATAGGACAGATGTCAGAGGTAGGTTCTTTACTCAGAGAGTAGTAAGGGCGTGGAATGCTCTGCCTGCAACAGTAGTGGACTCGCCAACACTAAGGGCATTCAAATGGTCATTGGATAGACATATGGACAATAAGGGAATAGTGTAGATGGGCTTTAGAGTGGTTTCACAGGTCGGCGCAACTTCGAGGGCCAAAGGGCCTGTACTGCGCTGTCATGTTCTATGTTCTATGTTCTAAAAACAACTTCTTCCCCACTGTCACCAGATTCCTAAATGACCCTCTTATGGCCTCATTAACCTCAATGACCTCATTAACACTACACCCTGTATGCTTCATCCGATGCCAGTGCTTATGTAGTTACATTGTGTACCTTGTGTTGTCCTATTATGTATTTTCTTTTATTCCCTTTTCTTCCCATGTACTTAATGATCTGTTGAGCTGCTCGCAGAAAAATACTTTTCACTGTACCTCGGTACACGTGACAATAAACAAATTCAATCCAATACTCTCGCTGTGGCCTAACCAATGTATTATGTTCCAGCATAACCTGCCTGCTCTTAAACTCTATGCCTCGGCTAATATATCATAGGCCTTCTTAACCATGGTATCGACCTGCTCTGCTACCTTAAGGGACGAGTGTACATGCATACCAAGGTCCCTCTGATCCTTGGTACGTCCCACAGTCCTGCCGTTTATCCTGTATTCCCTCACCTTGTTTCTCCTGCCCAAGTGCATCGCCTCACACTTATCCCGGATTGAACTGCATTTGCCGCTGATCAGCCCACCTGACCAGCCCAGTCTATATCCTTCTGTAATCGAAGACCACTCCACCCATTTTCCTATCACCAATAGTGATTGAACACGATGGCTCTGGAAGGTGCTCAGCATTTTCTTCAGGTGGAAGATCTATCTTTGGTTTATGTAAAAGCGCTTCGCCGAGAAATGTTAGTCGGATTGGTAGTTGCATCAGAGATGGACGTACCAGCTGGAGCGAAGAAATTGGAGGTAGTTGCTCAACATTTAAATTTTTCAAAAATGCAAAGAACACGGCCCGGGTCAGTGAAATCGGCTAAAATCCGGTTACAAATGAAACAAATGGAGACAGAGCAAAAAGGAACGGAGATGGAAATGAGGAGGTTGGAATTCGAGAGAGAGAGTGGAAAAAAACAAAAGAGGGAGAGTTCCGGATTGGGGAACTGGAAATTAGTGGGGGCAGGGGCTTAATCCTAGAATGGAACCCAGTGACGATGTGATTAAAAGTATACCGACCCTCCCAAAGTTTGAGGAGAAAGAGGTAGAAACCTTTTTTATGTCATTTGAAAAAATAGCAACTCAAATGCACTGGCCAAGAGAAAAGTGGTAATTGCTCCTTAGGTAGAGGGGGGGGGGGCTTAATCTTAGAATGGAACCCAGTGACGATATGATTAAAATTATACCGACCCTCCGAAAGTTTGAGGAGAAAGGGGTAGAAACCTTTTTTATGTCATTTGAAAAAATAGCAACTCAAATGCACTGGCCAAGAGAAAAGTGGACATTGCTCCTAAAGTAGAGGGGTGGGGGGGGGGTGGGGGGGCAGCTTAATCCTAGAACTGAATCCGGTGGCGATATGTTTAAATTTATACAGGCCCTTCCAAACTTTGAAGAGAAAGAGGTAGAAACCTTTTTTATGTCATTTGAAAAAATAGCAACTCAAACGCAGTGGCCAAGGGAAGAGTAGACATTACTGATGGTGCGGGCATGGGGAGCTTAATGCTTTGCTGTCAGAGCGGCAATCTCAGAATTATGATCAGGTGAAAAAGGCTATTCTGCCTGCATACGAATTTCTTCCCCAAGCAGAGAGGCAAACATTTTGGAATCTAAGGAGGCAGCCAGGACAGATCTATGCCGTATTTCAAAGTGTTCAGCAGAACAATTTTGATAGATGGGTACGAGCATTGGGGGTTGCAACGAAAGGCCCCCAACCTACTCAGCTTTTCCTCCTGGGACCACGCCCCGTGAAGTTCGGGTGAAACATCCCTGCCGTACGTCCCCATTCTCCAGCCCTCTTTATGATAAAGGACATCACTGTGTTTGTCTTCCCGTTTTCCGCACCAGGACTCCCAGATCTCTCTGCAATGCGGAGTTCCTGCCAAAAAACGGACAACCTCACAATTTACCCCACTTGGCAACGTTTTGCCCATGCGGGTCACATTACCTGCCCGTGTCCCTCGACAGATTCCCCAGTGGTCTGCATGAGTGGGAGGGCCCATGGGTTATACAAAGAACAAAGAACAAAGAAAAGTACAGCACTGGAACAGGCCCTTCGGCCCTCCAAGCCCCTGCCGACCATGCTGCCCGACTAAACTACAATCTTCTACACTTCCTGGGTCCGTATCCCTATAATCCCATCCTATTCATGTATTTGTCAAGATGCCCCTTAAATGTCACTATCGTCCCTGCTTCCACCACCTCCTCCGGTAGCGAGTTCCAGGCACCCACTACCCTCTGTGTAAAAAAACTTACCTCGTACATCCCCTCTAAACCTTGTCCCTCGCACCTTAAACCTATGCCCCCTAGTAATTGGCCCCTCTACCCCGGGAAAAAGCCTCTGACTATCCACTCTGTCTATGCCCCTCATAATTTTGTAGACCTCTATCAGGTCGCCCCTCAACCTCCTTCGTTCCAGTGAGAACAAACCGAGTTTATTCAACCTCTCCTCATAGCTAATGCCCTCCATATCAGGCAACATTCTGGTAAATCTCTTCTGCACCCTCTCTAAAGCCTCCACATCCTTTTGGTAGTGTGACGACCAGAATTGAACACTATACTCCAAGTGTGGCCTAACTAAGGTTCTATACAGCTGCAACATGACTTGCCAATTCTTATACTCAATGCCCCGGCCAATGAAGGCAAGCATGCCGTATGCCTTCTTGACTACCTTCTCCACCTGTGTTGCCCCTTTCAGTGACCTGTGGACCTGTACTCCTAGATCTCTCTGACTTTCAATACACTTGAGGGTTCTACCATTCACTGTATACTTACATTAGACCTTCCAAAATGCATTACCTCACATTTGTCCGGATTAAACTCCATCTGCCATCTCTCCGCCCAAGTCTCCAAACAATCTAAATTCTGCTGTATCCTCTGACAGTCCTCATCACTATCCGCAATTCCACCAACCTTTGTGTCGTCTGCAAACTTACTAATCAGACCAGTTACATTTTCCTCCAAATCATTTATATATATTACAAACAGCAAAGGTCCCAGCACATGAGGAAAGTGTTGGGGAGGGGGGGTCATGGGTCAGGGCTGGGGTCACAATTCATGACCAATGCTTAACTGTGAAGGTCAGGAGGGGTCAAAAATGCCCACGCCATTCCCCAGTCATGGGGTCATGGGACTCGAGGTCAGACGCGATTTGACGTATAGTATCAGGGCAAGAGCCTTGACCCCAGTTAGAAATGGGAGGGGGTGGCAGATGGTATGAACCCCGACCCCCCTCCCGAACCAATGAGGTTCAAGTGGCACCAACGCAGAGATGGATCAGCAGCGAGATTCGAGGGGCAAATATATACCCCCCGCCCCCCCTCCCCCCCAACCCAAGGCCTGCAACATCCCCACGTAGTAACTCAAATGCACTGGCCAAAAGAAAAGTGGACATTGCTCCTAAAGTAGAGGAGGTGGCTTAATCCTAAAATGGAACCCAGTGGTGATATGTTTAAATTTATACAGGCCCTTCCAAAATTTGAAGAGAAAGAGGTAGAAACCTTTTTTATGTCATTTGAGAAAATAGCAACTCAAATGGACTGGCCAACGGAAAAGTGGATATTATTCCTGCGGGGTAAACTGATGGTGCGGGTACCCTGACAACACGCCTGCCAACGGGGTGAAGCTGGTCATGAACTCCGACTCACTTACCAACATTGTCCTGCGGTGGTCAAACGCGGAGCCGCGTAAGCGGGAGTGGCAGAAGGTGACGGCCCCGGCGATCGGCCGGCCATTCTGATCCAGCTTGCAGTAAGCAGCGTAGGCGATCACGGAACGCTGAGGGGGAGGAAGAGGAGAGGTCAGAGGTGACTCCGAGAGAGAGGAGGGGCGGAGGATCGGGAGTGAGAGGGGAGGGGATTGGGAGTGAGAGAGGGGAGGGGATCGGGAGTGAGAGAGGGGAGGGGATCGGGAGTGAGAGAGGGGAGGGGATCGGGAGTGAGAGAGGTGAGGGGATCGGGAGTGAGAGAGGACAGAGGATCGTGAATGAGAAAGGAGAGGGGATCAGGAGTGAGAGAGGAGAGGGGATCGGGAGTGAAGGGGATCGGGAGTGAGTGAGGTGAGGGGATCGGGAGTGAGTGAAATTAGTGGAGAGCTGCCAGAAAGTAGAGTGGGTGCTTAATCCTTGAATGGAACCCAGTCACTATCTGTAAAAAATTTATACCGACCCTCCCAAAATTTGAAGGGAAAGTGCAAGAAACCTTTTTTATGTCATTTGAAAAAATAGCAACTCAAATGCACTGGACAAAAAAAAGTGGACATTGCTCCTAAAGTAGAGGAGAGGGGATTGGGAGTGAGAGAGGAGAGGGAACCGGGCGTGAGAGAGGATAGGAGAGGGGACCGGGCATGAGAGATGATAGGGGATTGGGAGTGAGAGAGGTGAGGGGATCGGGAGTGAGAGAGGGGAGGGGATTGGGAGTGAGAGAGGGGAGAGGATCAGGAGTGAGAGAGGAGAGAGGAGAGGGGATCGGGAGGGAAAGAGGAGAGGGGATCGGGAGAGAGAAAGGAGAGGTGATCAGGAGTGAGAGAGGAGAGGGGATTAGGAGTGAAGGAGGAGAGGGGATCGGTAGTGAGGGAGGAAAGGGGATTCGGAGTGAGGGAGATCGGGAGTGAGAGAGGAGAGGGAACTGGGCGTGAGAGAGGAGAGGGGATCGGGAGGGAAAGAGAGGGAACCGGGCGTGAGAGAGGAGAGGAGAGGGGTCCGGGCGTGAGAGATGATAGGGGATTGGGAGTGAGAGAGGGGAGGGGATCGGGAGTGAGAGAGGAGAGGGGATTGGGAGTGAGAGAGGGGAGAGGATCAGGAGTGAGAGAGGAGAGGGGATTGGGAGTGAAGGAGGAGAGGGGATCGGGAGTGAGGGAGAAAAGGGATCGGGAGTGGGGGAGATCAGGAGTGAGAGAGGAGAGGTGATCGGGAGTAAGAGAGGAGAGGGGATTGGGAATGACAGAGGAGAGGGGATCGGGAGTGGTGAAATTATGGGGAGTTGCCAGAAAGCAGAGGCGGTGCTTAATCCGAGAATGGAACCCAGTGACGTCATATTTAAATTTATATCGGCATCCCAAAATTTGAAGAGAAAGTGGTAGAAACCTTTTTTATGTCATTTGAAAAAATAGCAACTCAAATGCACTGGAAAGAAAAAAGTGGACATTGCTCCTAAGGTAGAGGAGAGGGATGGGGAGTGAGAGACGTGAGCTGTTCGGGAGTGAGAGAGGAGAAGGGATCGGGAGTGAGAGAGGAGAAGGGATCGGGAGTCAGAGAGGAGAGGGAATCGGGAGTGAGGGAGGAGAGGGGATCAGGAATGAGAGAGGAGAGGGGATTGGGAGTGAGTGAAATTAGTGGGGAGCTACCAGAAAGTAGAGGGGGTGCTTAATCCTTGAATGGAACCCAGTCACGATCCGTTAAAATTTATACCGACCATCCCAAAATTTGAAGAGAAAGAGGTAGAAACCTTTTTTATGTCATTTTAAAAAATAGCAGCTCAAATGCATTGGCCATGAGAAAAGTGGACATTGCTGCTAAAGTAGAGGAGAGGGGATAGGGGGTGTGAGAGGAGAGGAGATAGCGAGTGAGAGAGGAGAGGCGATTGGGAGTGAGAGAGGAGAGAGGATCGGGAGTGAGAGAGGAGAGGGTATCGGGAGTGAGAGGAGAGGGGAACGTGAGTGAGAGAGGAGAGGGGATCACGAATGAGAGAGGAGAGAGGATCGGGAGTGAGAGAGGAGTGGGGATCAGGAGTGATGGAGGAGAGGGGATCAGGAGTGAGAGAGGAGAGGGGATAGGGAGTGAGAAAGGAGAGGGGATCATGAATGAGAGAGGAGAGAGGATCGGGAGTGAGATAGGAGAGGGTATCGGGAGTGAGAGGAGAGGAGAACGTGAGAGAGAGGAGAGGGGATCACGAATGAGAGAGGAGAGGGGATCGGGAGTGAGAGAGGAGAGGGGATCGGGAGTGATGAAGGAGAGGGGATCGGGAGTGAGAGAGGAGAGGGGATCGGGAGAGATGGAGGAGAGGGGATCAGGAGTGAGAGAGGAGAGGGGATAGGGAGTGAGAAAGGAGAGGGGATCATGAATGAGAGAGGAGAGAGGATCGGGAGTGAGAGAGGAGAGGGTATCGGGAGTGAGAGGAGAGGAGAACGTGAGTGAGAGAGGAGAGGGGATCACGAATGAGAGAGGAGAGGGGATCGGGAGTGAGAGAGGAGAGGGGATCGGGAGTGATGGAGGAGAGGGGATCGGCAGTGAGAGAGGAGAGGGGATCGGGAGAGATGGAGGAGAGGGGATCGGGAGTGAGAGAGGAGAGGGGATAGGGAGTGAGAGATGAGAGGAGATGGGGAATGAGAGTGAAATTAGTGGGGAGGTGCCAGAAAGCAGACGGGGTGCTTAATCCCAGAATGGAACCCAGTCACATTATATTTAAATTTATACCGACTCTCCCAAAATTTGAACAGAAATAGGTAGATACCTTTTTTATGTCATTTGAAAAAATAGCATCTCTAATCTACTGGCTAAGAGAAAAGTGGACATTGCTCCTAAGGTAGAGGAGAGGGGATGGGGACTGAGAGAGGAGAAGGGATCGGAAGTGAGAGAGAAGCGAAATTCAGGAGTGAGAGAGGAGGGGATCAGGAGTGAGAGAGGAGAGGGGATCGGGAGTGAGAGAGGAGGGGGGATCGGGAGTGAGAGTGGGAGAGGGATATTCTAGCGATATATGAATCCCTCGATTAAACTCCAATCTGGAACTCACCCCCGAGTATCTGTTATTCTATATATAAACCACCCCGAACCCCTCGATTAGATTCCAGTCTGTAACTCACTCCCGGGTATCTGTTATTCTATATATAAACCACCCCGAACCCCTCGATTAGATTCCAGTCTGTAACTCACTCCCGGGTATCTCTTATTCTATATATAAAACAGCGCGAACCCCTCGATTAGATTCCAGTCTGTAACTCACTCCCGGGTATTTGTTATTCGATATATTAACCACCCCAAACCCCTCAATTAGATTCCAGTCTGTAACTCACTCCCTGGTATCTGTTATTCTATATATAAACCACTCCGATTCCCTCGATTAGATTCCAGTCTGTAACTCACTCCCGGGTATCTGTTGTTCGATATATTAACCACCCCAAACCCCTCGATTCGATTCCAGTCTGTAACTCACTCCTGGGTATCTGTTACTCCATATATAAACCACACCGAACCCCTCGGGTAGATTCCAGTCTGTAACTCTCTCCCGGGTATCTGTTATTCTACATCTCAACCACCCCGAACCCCTCGATTAGATTCCATTCTGGAACTCACTCCCGGGTATCTGTTATTCCATATATAAACCACCCCGAACCCCTCGATTAGATTCCAGTCTGTAACTCACTCCCGGGTGTCTGTTATTCTATATATAAACCACCGCGAACCCCTCTATTAGATTCCAGTCTGTAACTCACTCCCTGGTATCTGTTATTCTATATATAAACCACCCCGATTCCCTCGATTAGATTCCAGTCTGTAACTCACTCCCGGGTATCTGTTGTTCGATATATTAACCACCCCAAACCCCTCGATTCGATTCCAGTCTGTAACTCACTCCTGGGTATCTGTTACTCCATATATAAACCACCCCAAACCCCTCGATTAGATTCCAGTCTGTAACTCACTCCCGGGTATCTGTTATTCTATATATAAACCACCCCAAACCCCTCGATTAGATTCCAGTCTGTAACTCACTCACGGGTATCTGTTATTCTATATATAAACCACCCCGAACCCCTCGATTAGATTCCAGTCTGTAACTCACTCCCGGGTATCTGTTATTCAAAATATAAACCACCATGAACCCATCTATTAGATTCCAGACTGTAACTCACTCCCGGGTATCTATTATTCTATATATAAACCACCCCGAACCCCTCGATTAGATTCCAGTCTGTAACTCACTCACGGGTATCTGTTATTCTATATCTCAAACACCCCGAACACCTCGATTAGATTCCAGTCTGTAACTCACTCACGGGTATCTGTTATTCTATATATAAACCACCCCAAACCCCTCGATTAGATTCCAGTCTGTAACTCACTCACGGGTATCTGTTATTCTATATATAAACCACCCCGAACCCCTCGATTAGATTCCAGTCTGTAACTCACTCCCGGGTATCTGTTATTCAAAATATAAACCACCATGAACCCATCTATTAGATTCCAGACTGTAACTCACTCCCGGGTATCTATTATTCTATATATAAACCACCCCGAACCCCTCGATTAGATTCCAGTCTGTAACTCACTCCCGGGTATCTGTTATTCTATATATAAACCACCCCGAACCCCTCGATTAGATTCCAGTCTGTAACTCACTCACCGGTATCTATTATTCTATATATAAACCACCCCGAACCCCTCGATTAGATTCCAGTCTGTAACTCACTCCCGGGTATCTGTTATTCTATATATAAACCACCCCGAACCCCTCGATTAGATTCCAGACTGTAACTCACTCCCGGGTATCTATTATTCAATATATAAACCTCCCCGAACACCTCGATTAGATTCCAGTCTGTAACTCACTCCCGGGTATCTGTTATTCTATATATAAACCACCCCGAACCCCTCGATTAGATTCCAGTCTGTAACTCACTCCCGGGTATCTGTTATTCTATACATAAACCACCCCGAACCCCTCGATTAGATTCCAGTCTGTAACTCACTCCCGGGTATCTGTTATTCTATATATAAACCACCCCGAACCCCTCGATTAGATTCCAGTCTGTAACTCACTCCCGGGTATCTGTTATTCTATATATAAACCACCCCGAACCCCTCGATTAGATTCCAGTCTGTAACTCACTGCCGGGTATCTGTTATTCTATATGTAAACCACCCCGAACCCCTCGATTAGATTCCAGCCTGTAACCCACTCCTGGGATTCTGTTATTCTTTGTATAAACCACCCTGAACCCCTCGATTAGATTCCAGTCTGTAACTCACTCCCGGGTATCTGTTATTCTATATATAAACCACCCCGAACCCCTCGATTAGATTCCAGTCTGTAACTCACTCCCGGGTATCTGTTATTCTATATCTCAAACACCCCGAACCCCTCGATTAGATTCCAGTCTGTAACTCACACCCCCGTGTATCTGTTATTCTATATATAAACCACCCCGAACCCCTCGATTAGATTCCAGTCTGTAACTCACTCCCGGGTATCTGTTATTCTATATATAAACCACCCCGAACCCCACGATTAGATTCCAGTCTGTAACTCACTCCCGGGTATCTGTTATTCTATATATAAACCACCCCGAACCCCTTGATTAGATTGCAGTCTGTAACTCTCTCCCGGGTATCTGTTATTCTCTATATAAACCATCCCAAACCCCTCGATTAGATTCCAGTCTGTAACTCACTCCCGGGTATCTGTTATTCTATATATAAACCACCCCGAACCCATCGATTAGATTCCAGTCTGTAACTCACTCCCGGGTATCTGTTATTCTATATATAAACCATCCCAAACCCCTCGATTAGATTCCAGACTGTAACTCACTCCCGGGTATCTGTTATTCTATATATAAACCACCCTGAACGCATCAATAAGATTCCAGTCTGTAACTCACTCCCGGGTATCTGTTATTCCATCTAAACCATCCCAAACTCCTTGATTAGATTCCATTCTGTCCTCACTCCTGGGTGTCAGCTGTTCTATAATCTTAACCACCCCGAACCCCTCGAATAGATTCCTGTCCGTAACTCACACCCGGGTATCTGTTATTCTATATATACACCACCCTGAACCCCTCGATTAGATTCCAGTCTGTAACTCACCCCCGGCTATCTGTTATTCTATATATACACCACGTCGAACCCCTCGATTAGATTCCAGTCTGTAACTCTCTCCCGGTTATCTGTTATTCTATATATAAACCACTCCGAACCCCTCGATTAGATTCCAGTCTGTAACTCACTCCCGGGTATCTGTTATTCTATATATAAACAACCCCAAACCCCTCGATTAGATTCCAGTCTGTAACTCACTCCCGGGTCTCTGGTATTCTATATATAAACCACCCCGAACCCCTCGATTAGATTCCAGTCTGTAACTCACTCCCGGGTATCTGTTATTCTATATATAGACCACCCCGAACCCCTCGATTAGATTCCAGTCTGTAACTCCCTCCCGGGTATCTGTTATTCTATATATAAACCACCCCGATCCCCTCGATTAGATTCCAGTCTGTAACTCACTCCCGGGTATCTGTTATTCTGTATATAAACCACCCCGAACCCATCGATTAGATTCCAGTCTGTAACTCACTCCCGGGTATCTGTTATTCTATATATAAACCACCCCGAACCCCTCGATTAGATTCCAGTCTGTAACTCACTCCCGGGTATCTCTTACTCTATATATAAACCACCACGAACCCCTCGATTAGATTCCAGTCTGTAACTCACTCCCGGGTATCTGTTGTTTGATATATTAACCACCCCAAACCCCTCGATTCGATTCCAGTCTGTAACTCACTCCTGGGTATCTGTTACTCCATATATAAACCACCCCAAACCCCTCGATTAGATTCCAGTCTGTAACTCACTCCCGGGTATCTGTTATTTTATATATAAACCACCCCAAACCCCTCGATTAGATTCCAGTCTGTAACTCACTCCCGGGTATCTGTTATTCTATATCTCAAACACCCCGAACACCTCGATTAGATTCCAGTCTGTAACTCACTCACGGGTATCTGTTATTCAAAATATAAACCACCATGAACCCATCTATTAGATTCCAGACTGTAACTCACACCCGGGTATCTGTTATTCTATATATAAACCACTCCGAATCCCTCGATTAGATTCCAGTCTGTAACTCACTCCCGGGTATCTGTTATTCTATATATAAACCATCCCAAACCCCTCGATTAGATTCCAGTCTGTAACTCACTCCCGGGTATCTGTTATTCTATATATAAACTATCCTGATCCCCTCGATTAGATTCCAGTCTGTAACTCACCCCCGGGTATCTGTTATTCTATATATAAACCACCCAGAACCCCTCGATTAGATTCCAGTCTGTAACTCACTCCCGGGTATCTATTATTCTATATACAAACCACCCCGAACCACTCGATTAAATTCAAGTCTGTACTCACACCCGGGTATCTGTCATTCTATATATAAACCACCCCGAACCCCTCGATTAGATTCCAGTCTGTAACTCACCCCCGGGTATCTGTTATTCTATATATAAACCACCCCGAACCCCTCGATTAGATTCCAGTCTGTAACTCACTCCCGGGTACCTGTTATTATATATATAAACCACACCGGACCCCTCGATTAGATTCCAGTCTGTACCTCACTCCCGGGTATCTGTCATTCTATATATAAACCACCCCGAACCCCTCGATTAGATTCCAGTCTGTAACTCACCCCCGGGTATCTGTTATTCTATATATAAACCACCCCGAACCCCTCGATTAGATTCCAGTCTGTAACTCACTCCCGGGTACCTGTTATTATATATATAAACCACACCGGACCCCTCGATTAGATTCTAGTCTGTAACTCACTCCCGGGTATCTGTTATTCTATATATAAACCACCCCGAACCCCACGATTAGATTCCAGTCTGTAACTCACTCCCGGGTATCTGTTATTCTATATATAAACCACCCCGAACCCCTCGATTAGATTGCAGTCTGTAACTCTCTCCCGGGTATCTGTTATTCTCTATATAAACCATCCCAAACCCCTCGATTAGGTTCCAGTCTGTAACTCACTCCCGGGTATCTGTTATTCTATATATAAACCACCCTGAACCCCTCGATTAGATTCCAGTCTGTAACTCTCTCCCGGGTATCTGTTATTCTGGAGATAAACCACCCCGAACCCCACGATTAGGTTCCAGTCTGTAACTCACTCCCGGGTATCTGTTATTCTATATATAAACCACCCCGAACCCCACGATTAGATTCCAGTCTGTAACTCACTCCCGGGTATCTGTTATTCTATATATAAACCACCCCGAACCCTTCGATTAGATTCCAGTCTGTAACTCACTCCCGAGTACCTGTTATTCTATATATAAACCACCCCGAACCCCTCGATTAGATTCCAGTCTGTAACTCTCTCCCGGGTATCTGTTATTCGATATATTTACCACCCCAAACCCCTCGATTCGATTCCAGTCTGTAACTCACTCCCGGGTATCTGTTACTCTATATATAAACCACACCGAACCCCTCGATTAGATTCCAGTCTGTAACTCACTCCCGGGTATCTGTTATTCTATATCTCAACCACCCCGAACACCTCGATTCGATTCCACTCTGTAACTCACTCACGGGTATCTGTTATTCTATATATAAACCACCCCGAACCCCTCGATTAGATTCCAGTCTGTAACTCACTCCCGGGTATCTGTTATTCTATATCTCAACCACCCCGAACACCTCGATTAGATTCCAGTCTGTAACTCACTCCCGGGTATCTGTTATTCTATATATAAACCACCGCGAATCCCTCTATTAGATTCCAGTCTGTAACTCACTCCCGGGTATCTGTTATTCTATATATAAACCACTCCGAACCCCTCGATTAGATTCCAGTCTGTAACTCACTCCCGCATATCTGTTATTCTATATATAAACCTCCCGAACCACTCGATTAGATTCCAGTCTGTAACTCACTCCCGGGTATCTGTTATTCTGTATATAAACCACCCCGAACACCTCGATTAGATTCCAGTCTGTAACTCACTCCCGGGTATCTGTTATTCTATATGTAAACCACCCTGAACCCCTCGATTAGATTCCAGTCTGTAATTCACTCTCAGGTATCTGTTATTCTATTTATAAACCACCTCGAACCCCTCGATTAGATTCCAGTCTGTAACTCACTCTCGGGTATCTGTTATTCTATATATAAACCACCCCGAGCCCCTCGATTAAATTCCAGTCTGTAACTCACTCCCGGGTATCTGTTATTCTCTATATAAACCACCCCAAACCTCTCAATTAGATTCCAGTCTGTAACTCACTCCCGGGATTCTGTTATTTATGTATAAACCACCCTGAACCCCTCGATTAGATTCCGATCTGTAACTCACTCCCGGGTATCTGTTATTCTGTATATAAACCACCCCGAACACCTCGATTAGATTCCAGTCTGTAACTCACTCCCCGGCATTTGTTATTCTATATACAAACAATCCGATCCACTTGATTAGATTCCAGTCTGTAACTCACTCCCGGGTATCTGTTATTCTGTATATAAACCACCCCGAACCCCTCGATTAGATTCCAGTCTGTAACTCACTCCCGGGTATCTGTTATTCTATATATAAACCACCCCGAACCCCTCGATTAGATTCCAATCTGTAACTCACTCCCGGGTATCTGTTATTCTATATATAAACCACCCCGAACCCCTCGATTAGATTCCAGTCTGTAACTCACTCCCGGGTATCTGTTATTCTATATATAAACCATCCCAAACCCCTCGATTAGATTCCAGACTGTAACTCACTCCCGGGAATCTGTTATTCTATATATAAACCACCCCGAACCCCTCGATTAGATTCCAGTCTGTAACTCACTCCCGGGTATCTGTTATTCTATATATAAACCACCCCGAACCCCTCGATTAGATTCCAGTCTGTAACTCACTCCCGGGTATCTTTTATTCTATATATAAACCACCCTGAACGCATCAATAAGATTCCAGTCTGTAACTCACTCCCGGGTATCTGTTATTCCATCTAAACCATCCCAAACTCCTTGATTAGATTCCATTCTGTCCTCACTCCTGGGTGTCAGCTGTTCTATAATCTTAACGACCCCGAACCCCTCGATTAGATTCCTGTTCGTAACTCACTCCCGGGTATCTGTTATTCTATATATAAACCACCCCGAACCCCTCGATTAGATTCCAGTCTCTAACTCACTTCCGGGTATCTGTTATTCTATATATAAACCACCCCGAACCCCTCGATTAGAGTCCAGTCTGTAACTCACTCCCGGGTATCTGTTATTCTATATATACACCACGTCGAATCCCTCGAATAGATTCCAGTCTGTAACTCTCTCCCGGTTATCTGTTATTCTATATATAAACCACGCCGAACCCCTCGATTAGATTCCAGTCTGTAACTCACTCCCGGGTATCTGTTATTCTATATATAAACCACCCCGAACCCCTCGATTAGATTCCAGTCTGTAACTCACTCCCGGGTATCTGTTATTCTATATATAAACCACCCCGAACCCCTCGATTAGATTCCAGTCTGTAACTCACTCCCGGGTATCTGTTATTCTATATATAAACCACCCCGAACCCCTCGATTAGATTCCAGTCTGTAACTCACTCCCGGGTATCTGTTATTCTATATATAAACCACCCTGAACCCCTCTATTAGATTCCAGTCTGTAACTCACTCCCGGGTATCTGTTATTCTATATATAAACAACCCCAAACCCCTCGATTAGATTCCAGTCTGTAACTCCCTCCCGGGTATCTGTTATTCTATATATAAACCACCCCGAACCCCTCGATTAGATTCCAGTCTGTAACTCACTCCCGGGTATCTGTTATTCTATATATAAACCACCCCGAACCCCTCGATTAGATTCCAGTCTGTAACTTACTCCCGGGTATCTGTTATTCTATATATAAACCACCCCGAACCCCTCGATTAGATTCCAGTCTGTAACTTACTCCCGGGTATCTCTTATTCTATATATAAACCACCCCGAACCCCTCGATTAGATTCCAGTCTGTAACTTACTCCCGGGTATCTGTTATTCTATATATAAACCACCCTGAACCCCTCGATTAGATTCCAGTCTGTAACTCACTCCCGGGTTTCTGTTATTCTATATATAAACCACCCCGAACCCCTCGATTAGATTCCAGTCTGTAACTCACTCCCGGGTATCTGTTATTCTATATATAAACCACCCCGAACCCCTCGATTAGATTCCAGTCTGTAACTCACTCCCGGGTATCTGTTATTCTATATATAAACCACCCCAAACCCCTCGATTAGATTCCAGTCTGTAACTCACTCCCGGGTATCTGTTATTCTACATATAAACCACCCTGAACCCCTCGATTAGATTCCAGTCTGTAACTCACTCCTGGGTATCTGTTATTCGAGATAAAAACCACCCCAAACCCCTTGTTTAGATTCCAGTCTGTAACTCACTCCCGGGTACCTGTTATTCTATATATAAACCACCCCGAACACCTTGATTAGATTCCAGTCTGTAACTCTCTCCCGGGTATCTGTTATTCTCTATATAAACCACACTGAACACCTCGATTAGATTCCAGTCTGTAACTCACTCCCGGGTACCTGTTATTCTATATATAAACCACCCCGAACCTCTCGATTAGATTCCAGTCTGTAACTCACTCCCGGGTATATGTTATTCTGTATATAAACCACCCCGAACCCCTCGATTAGATTCCAGTCTGTAACTCACTCCTGGGTTTCTGTTATTCTGTATATAAACCACCCCGAACACCTCGATTAGATTCCAGTCTGTAACTCTCTCCCGGGTATCTGTTATTCTCTATATAAACCACACTGAACACCTCGATTAGATTCCAGTCTGTAACTCACTCCCGGGTACCTGTTATTCTATATATAAACCACCCCGAACCTCTCGATTAGATTCCAGTCTGTAACTCACTCCCGGGTATCTGTTATTCTGTATATAAACCACCCCGAACCCCTCAATTAGATTCCAGTCTGTAACTTACTCCCGGGTATCTGTTATTCTTTATCTCAACCACCCCGAACCCCTCGATTAGATTCCAGTCTGTAACTCACTCCCGGATACCTATTATTATATCTAAACCACAGCGGACCCCTCGATTAGATTCCAGTCTGTAACTCACTCCCGGGTATCTTTTATTCTATATATAAACCACCCCGAACCCCTCGAGTAGATTCCAGTCTGTAACTCACTCCCGGGTATCTGTTATTCTATGTATAAACCACCCCAAACCCCTCAATTAGATTCCAGTCTGTAACTTACTCCCGGGTATCTGTTATTCTTTATCTCAACCACCCCGAACCCCTCGATTAGATTCCAGTCTGTAACTCACTCCCGGATACCTGTTATTATATCTAAACCACAGCGGACCCCTCGATTAGATTCCAGTCTGTAACTCACTCCCGGGTATCTGTTATTCGATATATAAACCACCCCGATCTCCTTGATTAGATTCCAGTCTGTAACTCACTCCCGGGTATCTTTTATTCTATATATAAACCACACCGAGCCCCTCGATTAGATTCCAGTCTGTAACTCACTCCCGGGTATCTGTTATTCTCTGTATAAACCACCCCGAACCCCTCGATTAGATTCCAGTCTGTAACTCACTCCCGGGTATCTGTTATTCTATACATAAACCACCCCGAACCCCTCGATTAGATTCCAGTCTGTAACTCACTCCCGGGTATCTGTTATTCTATATATAAACCACCCCGAACCCCTCGATTAGATTCCAGTCTGTAACTCACTCCCGGGTGTCTGTTATTCTATATATAAACCACCCCGAACCCCTCGATTAGATTCCAGTCTGTAACTCACTCCCGGGTGTCTGTTATTCTATATATAAACCACCCTGAATCCCTCGATTAGGTTCCAGTCTGTAACTCACTCCCGGGTATCTGTTATTCTACATATAAACCACCCTGAACCCCTCGATTAGATTCCAGTCTGTAACTCACTCCCGGGTATCTGTTATTCGAGATAAAAACCACCCCAAACCCCTTGTTTAGATTCCAGTCTGTAACTCACTCCCGGGTACCTGTTATTCTATATATAAACCACCCCAAACCCCTCGATTAGATTCCAGTCTGTACCTCACTCCCGGGTATCTGTTATTCTATATATACACCCCCCCGAACCCCTCGATTAGATTCCAGTCTGTAACTCACTCCCGGGTATCTGTTATTCTATATATAAACCACCCCGAACCCCTCGATTAGATTCCAGTCTGTAACTCACCCCCGGGTATCTGTTATTCTATATATAAACCACACCGAACCCCTCGATTAGATTCCAGTCTGTAACTCACTCCCGGGTATCTGTTATTCTATATATAAACCACCCCGAACCCCTCGATTAGATTCCAGTCTGTAACTCACTCCCGTGTATCTGTTATTCTATATGTAAACCACCCCGAACCCCTCGATTAGATTCGAGTCTGTAACTCTCTCTCCGTACTCCTTACCTCTTTCCTGCACTTGCTGGTGTCTGCTGCCTTGATGTACAGGATGAGATCAGCGTTTGGTACACCTCGTCCATCCTCCTGTATTACCGTGGGGGAGTTGCCCTGTCCTGGCCACACACTGTAGCCTTGAAGGTGATCATCGGGAATCTACAGGGCAGAGCGATGGACACAATTCAATCCGTTCGCCCAGCTGTTCACAATACATATTCATGATTTAGATGAGGGAACTAAATGCAATGTCTACAAAGTTGCAGGTGACACCAAGCTGGGCGGGAGGGTGAGCTGTGAGGAGGATACAGAGATCCTTCAGCGGGATTTGGACAAGTTGAGCGAGTGGGCAACTAAATGGCAGACACAGTTTAATCTGGATAAATGTGAGATAATCCGCTTTGGCAGAAGGCAGATTATTATCTGAATCGCCATAAATTGGGAGAGGGGGGTGCGCAGCGGGACCTGGGTGCCCTCGGACACCAGTCGCTGAAGGTAAGCATGCAGGTGCAGCAGGCGGTAAAGAAGGCTAATGGTGTGTTGGCCTTCGTTGCGAGGGGATTCGAGTACAGGAGCAGGGATGTGTTGCTGCAATTGTACAGGGCCTTGGTGAGGCCACACTTGGAGTATCGTGGGCAGTTTTCCTTCTCTGAGGAACATACAACATCGAACATTCCGGCGCAGTACAGGCCCTTCGGCCCTCGATGTTGCGCCGACCTGTGAAACCACTCTAAAGCCCATCTACACTATTCCCTTATCGTCCATATGTCTATCCAATGACCATTTGAATGCCCTTAGTGTTGGCGAGTCCACTACTGTTGCAGGCAGGACATTCCACGCCCTTACTACTCTCTGAGTAAAGAACCTACCTCTGACATCTGTCCTATATCTATCTCCCCTCAATTTAAAGCTATGTCGCCTCGTGCTAGACATCACCATCCGAGGAAAAAGGCTCTCACTGTCCACCCTGTCCAATCCTCTGATCATCTTGTATGCCTCAATTAAGTCACCTCTTAACCTTCTTCTCTCTAACGAAAACAGCCTCAAGTCCCTCAGCCTTTCCTCATAAGATCTTCCCTCCATACCAGGCAACCTTCTGGTAAATCTCCTCTGCACCCTTTCCAATGGTTCCACGTCCTTCCTATAATGCGGCGACCAGAATTTCACGCAATACTCCAAATGCGGCCGCACCAGAGTGGTGTATAGCTGCAACATGACCTCATGGCTCCGAAACTCAATCCCTCTACCAATAAAAGCTAACACACCATACGCCTTCTTAACAACCCTCTCAACCTGGGTGGCAACTTTCAGGGATCTATGTACATGGACACCGAGATCTCTCTGCTCATCCACACTGCCAAGAATCTTACCATTAGCCCAGTACTCTGTCTTCCTGTTATTTCTTCCAAAATGAATCACCTCACACTTTTCTGCATTAAACTCCATTTGCCACCTCTCAGCCCAGCGCTGCAGCTTATCTATGTCCCTCTGTAACTTGAAACATCCTTCCGCACTGTCCACAACTCCACCGACTTTAGTGTCATCTGCAAATTTACTCACCCATCCTTCTACGCCCTCCTCCAGGTCATTTATAAAAATGACAAACAGCAGTGGCCCCAAAACAGATCCCTGTGGTACACCACTATTAACTGGACTCCAGTCTGAACATTTCCCATCAACCACCACCCTTTGTCTTCTTCCAGCTAGCCAATTTCTGATCCAAACTGCTAAATCTCCCTGAATCCCATGCCTCCGTATTTTCTGCAGTAGCCTACGTGGGGAACCTTATCAAACGCTTTACTGAAATCCATATACACCACATCAACTGCTTTACCCTCATCCACCTGTTTGGTCACCTTCTCAAAGAACTCTATAAGGTTTGTGAGGCACGACCTACCCTTCACAAAACCGTGTTGACTATCTCTAATCAAATTATTCCTTTCCAGATGATTATACATCCTATCTCTTATAAACCTTTCCAAGGAAGGATGTTCTTGCTCTCGAGGGAGTGCAGCGAAGGTTTACCAGACTGAATCCTGGGATGGCGGGGCTGACGTATGAGGAGAGATTGAGTGGGTTAGGATTGTTCTCGCTGGAGTTCAGGAGAATGAGGGGGGATCGCATAGAAACACAGTCACAGACGACAGAGACACAAAGAACAAAGAAAAGTACAGCACAGGAACAGGCCCTTCGGCCCTCCAAGCCCCTGCCGACCATGCTGCCCGACTAAACTACAACCTTCTACACTTCCTGGGTCCGTATCCCTCTATTCCCATCCTATTCATATATTTGTCAAGATGCCCCTTAAATGTCACTATCGTCCCTGCTTCCACCACCTCCTCCGGTAGTGAGTTCCAGGCACCCACTACCCTCTGCGTAAAAAACTTGCCTCGTACATCTCCTCTAAACCTTGCCCCTCACACCTTAAACCTATGTCTCCTAGTAATTGACCCCTCTACCCCGTGGAAAAGCCTCTGACTAACCACTCTGTCTATGCCCCTCATCATTTTGTAGACCTCTATCAGGTCGCCCCTCAACCTCCGTCGTTCCAGTGAGAACAAACCGAGTTTATTCAACCGCTCCTCATAGCTAATGCCCTCCATACCAGGCAACATCCTGGTAAATCTCTTCTGCACCCTCTCTAAAGCCTCCACATCCTTCCGGTAGTGTGGCGACCAGAATTGAACACTGTGGTAAACCACTGTGTTCCGATATTAAGGGTTGTACGGTAGAACCTGCACTATAGGTTCACCTGGGCCCCTGCGTGCCAGCTCCGCCCAGAAGGCATGTTATAAATATGTGTGGCCTTCAGCTCGCTCCCATTTCTTCAGCTGCTGTTGGAGGCCACACTTCAGAGACTAATAAAGCCTCAGTTTGAATTCAACTTCGTCTCCAGCCAAATTGATCGGGCCTCAATTTATTAGTATCTGATTCAGAAGATGGACCTCCGGATTAAACCAGATCGCCCGCAGCTGGATCCACACACAAGCGACGCCAGAAAGGACTTCCAGCACTGGCGAGCTTGTTTTGAAGCGTATATCAACGCGGCGCCGACCCCTGTTCCAGAGGCTCAGAAGATTCAAATCTTGTACTCCAGACTCAGCTCTAAAAGTCTTCCCGCTGATCCAGGATGCGCCCAATTACGCTGACGCTATGACTCGACTCAAAGAGAGTTATGAGAGGAAGACGAACACGCTCTTCGCCAGACACGCGCTCGCAACGCGTACTCAACTACCTGGTGATTCAATGGAGGACTTCTGGAGGGCCCTGATCCCACTAGTTCAGGACTGTGACTGCCAGGACGTTACAGCGAAGGAGCACTCCGATCTCTTAATGAGGGACGCTTTTGTGACTGGGATTGGGTCCGATGTTATCAGGCAGCGGCTCCGAGAAGGGGCCACGCGCGACCTCGCAGAGACTAAAACACGAGCGTTTTCCATGATGGTCGCCCTGCGCAATGTACAGTCCTCCACCCCCAACCCCGCGGCCCACTCCTCCTACGCTTCATGGGCCCCACAGGCAGCCACCCCAGCGGGGGCGCTCCCCACCCAGTACGCCTGCGCTACGCACCAGCTGCTGATCTCCGGGGGGCCCCCGATGCTCTTTTTGCGGCCAGCAAAGACACCCCCGCCAACGCTGCCTGGCCCGCGCTGCCCTTTGTAAGGCCTGCGGGAAGAAGGGCCACTACGCAGCGGTGTGCCAGGCCCGCTCAGCGGTAGCGGTCGCCCCCCCCCCCCCCCGGTCACGGACAATGGGCGCCGCTATCCTCCCCTCCTCCCCAGGCCATGTGCGAGCAATGGGCGCCGCCATCTTCTCCCCCCGCACAACACGTGCGTTTCATGGGCGCCGCCATCTTGCTCCACCCCCGCAACGTGCGTTCCATGGGCGCCGCCATTTTGTGACCCCCAGGACCTCCGGGCGCCGCCATCTTGTCCACCCCGCAGCACACGGAGACCAACGGCGTTTCAGGACCCCGACACAGCGGCCACCTCACTACCCAACGATCAACCACGACTCGCATCCATGGCAATCGCCCAGTCCCGACCACATACTCTGACCAACGCATCCACCAGCGTGAAAGTCAACGGCCATGTGACCTCCTGTCTACTGGACTCCAGGAGCACCGAGAGCTTTGTACACCCGAATACTGTAAGGTGCTGCTCCCTAAAGGTACACCCTATCAATCAAAGTATCTCCCTGGCCTCCGGATCCCATCGCGTAGCGATCCGGGGGTACTGCACAGTCACGCTCACGGTCCAAGGCGTAGAGTTCCACGGTTTTCGCCTCTACGTCCTCCCTAACCTCTGCGCTGCACTTATCCTTGGCCTAGACTTCCAGTGCAACCTCCAGAGCCTGACCCTTAAATTCGGCGGATCTTACCACCCCTCACTGTGCGCGGCCTCGCGACCCTAAAGGTCGATCCTCCTTCCCTCTTTGCCAATCTAACTTCTGATTGCAAACCCGTCGCCACCAGGAGCAGACGGTGCAGCACCCAGGATAAGGCCTTCATCAGGTCCGAGGTCCAGCGGTTGCTTCAGGAGGGAGTCATCGAGGCAGTAACAGCCCCTGGAGAGCTCAAGTGGTAGTGGTTAAGTCTGGGGAGAAAAACCGAATGGTCGTGGACTACAGCCAGACCATCAACAGGTACACGCAGCTCGGTCTTCCAAAGGGAGATGGACCGAATGGTCGACTGGTACGGCTTGTGGGCCACGTTTCCGTACCTAGACAATGTGACCATCTGCGGCCACGATCAGCAGGACCACGACGCCAACCTCGCTAAATTTCTCCGCACCGCCACTCTCCTCAACCTCACGTATAACAAGGAGGAGTGCGTGTTCCGTACAAACCGCTTAGCCATCCTCGGCTACGTGGTCCAGAACTGAGTTCTGGGGCCCGATCCCGACCGCATGCCCCCCCCTCGTGGAGCTTCCCCTCCCCCACTGCCCCAAGGCCCTCAAACGCTGCCTGGGGTTCTTCTCGTATTCCGCTCAGTGGGTCCCAAACTATGCGGACAAGGCCCGCCCACTCATACAGTCCACTCATTTCCCCCTGACGGCCGAGGCCCAACAGGCCTTCGCCCGGATCAGAGCTGATATTGCCAAAGTTGGAATGCACGCTGTAGACGAAACACTTCCTTTCCAAGTAGAAAGCGACGCATCGGACATCGCCCTTTCCGCCACCCTCAACCAGGCAGGCAGGCCCCTGGCATTCTTTTCCCGCTCCCTCCATGCCTCCGAAATTCGTCATTCATCCGTCGAAAAGGAGGCCCAGGCTATCGTTGAGGCTGTGCGACATTGGAGGCATTACCTGGCCGGCAGGAGATTCACTCTCCTCACGGACCAACGGTCGGTTGCCTTCATGTTCAACAACACACAACGGGGCAAGATCAAAAATGATAAAATCTTGCGGTGGAGAATCGAGCTCTCCACCTATAATCACGAGATTAAGTTTCGCCCCGGCAAACTCAACGAGCCCCCAGACGCCCTATCCCGAGGTACATGTGCCAGCGCACAGGTAGACCGACTCCGGACCCTGCACGACAACCTTTGTCACCCAGGGGTCACTCGGTTGTACCACTTCATTAAGACACGAAATTTACCCCACTCCGTCGAGAAAGTAAGGACGATCACCAAGGACTGCTAAGTCTGTGTGGAGTGCAAGCCGCACTTCTACCGGCCGGACCGCGCGGGCCTGGTGAAGGCCTCCCGCCCCTTTGAAGGCCTCAGCGTGGATTTCAAAGGCCCCCTCCCCTCCTCTGATCGACACACATATTTCCTCAGTGTGATCGATGAATACTCCCGGTTTCCCTTCGCCATCCCATGCCCCGACCGTCTGCCACCGTCATTAAAGCCCTTAATTCTATCTTCACTCTGTTCGGCTTCCCCGCCTACATCCACAGTGACAGGGGATCCTCATTCATGAGTGATGAGCTGCGTCAGTTCCTGCTCAGCAGGGGTATCGCCTCCAGCAGAACGACGAGCTACAACCCCCGGGGAAACGGACAGGTAGAAAGGGAGAATGGGACGGTATGGAGGGCCGTCCAGCTGGCCCTGCGGTCCAGAAATCTCCCGGCCTCCCGCTGGCAAGAGGTCCTCCCTGATGCACTACATTCCATTCGCTCATTACTTTGCACTGCTACTAACAGTACACCTTTTTGCCTTCTCCAGGAAGTCCACATCCGGGGTATCGCTCCCAACTTGGCCCACAGCTCCGGGAACCGTGCTTCTCCGTAAACATGTGCGGCTCCACAAGGCGGACCCGTTGGTGGAAAGGGTGCACCTGCTCCACGCAAACCCCCAGTACGCCCACGTGGCGTTCCCCGACGGCCGCCAGGATACCGTCTCCCTCAGGGACCTGGCACCTGCAGGTTCCGCCCCCACACCACCCCCGTCGCCCCTGGCGCCCCCCTCCCCTCCGCCGCCGCCTCCATCACCCCCCCCCCCCCCCGAGGACCGGCCCAGACCGGCGGAACCTCTGATCGGCCCACCGGATGACCAAAAACATACTTTTACTGTTCTGTAAATATTAAAGATTGCGAATTGTACATAGTTCTCCACCACCCCCGCCGGACTCAATTTTAACAGGGGGTGAATGTGGTAGACCACTGTGTTCTGATATTAACGGTAAAACGGTAGAACCTGCACTACGGGTTCACCTGTGGCCCCTGCACGCTAGCTCCGCCCAGGAGCCGGGTAATAAATATGCGTGGCCTCCAGCTCGCAGCCATTTCTTCAGCTGCTGTGGGAGGCCACACATCAGACTGTGTAAGGTCGTACCAGCAAATGTACACCGTGGGGCGGGTAACAGTGTACACCCCCCTCAGTCTGGGCCATTAACACTCCAATGTATAAAAGAAACATGACAATGTAAATGTTTAAGAAGGAATTGTAACGTAAAGAGCGATATGTGTGTAATGTTATCTAAATTGAATGGAAGAAAGTCAAGGGAATGTGTAACTCTGATGGAAATGTACAGTCAAGACAATTCGAAATGTTCTGTAATGTTTAGTATAGATTTTATGAATAAAGTATATTTTTTTGAAAAAAGAAAGAAAGCCTCAGTTTGAATTCAACTTCGTCTCCAGCCAAATTGATCGGGCCTCAAACACGACACTTCAAGTGTGGCCTAACTAAGGTTCTATACAGCTGCAGAGAGACAGAGTGAGAGGCAGAGAGAGAGAGAGACAGAGAGAGAGACCAGACGAGAGACAGAGTGAGAGACAGAGAGAGACAGAGATGGAGAGACAGTGGTGGAGAGAGAGAAAGAGAGAGAGAGAGACAGAGAGAGAGAGATATACACAGAGAGATAAGATACACTGAGAGAGAGAGGCAGAGACAGAGAGAGAGAGACAGAGGGAGAGAGACAGAGAGTGAGAGACAGAGAAAGAAAGAGGGACACAGAGAGAGATGCACCGAGAGAGAGAGAGAGAGACGGACAGGGGAGGCAGAGGGAAATGATAATAATAATCTTTATTATTGTCTCAAGTCGGCTAACATTTTTTTTTTAGAAAATATTTTATTGAGGCATTTATAATTTTAACATTTTAAACGCCAAAGATCCGTCACACACAAAACCCCGGGAGCCTGGCGCTGTGAAGCAACAAGGAGACAGAGAGACACACACAGAAACCAAGAGATAGACAGAGAGACATACGGAAAGACAGAGATGGTATGATATTCAGGTAAACATCATGGTGCAAACATACATACACAATGATGGACAGATCAACGGACCAATCAATACACACACAACACCACAGCCAATCACAGGCAAGAGCATACACACTATAAAACGGGGAACACAACACTTCCTGGGCACTCCAGCAGGAGACAGCTCAGGGCACAGAGCTAACAGCAAGCGACTCAGACATTCACCATGTGCTGAGTGCTTCTCCAAGATAGTGTTAGGGCTGGGTCCACAGGTTAGAGGGTAATGAACGAACCACAGTGACCAGTTTACCATTGTTAATATTGTTAGTAATAAAACTGAGTTCTACCATCCGCAACCGTGTTGGTTCGTCTGTGTAGCAGAGCACCCAACACGACATGGTACCAGGATTGGAACCCTTCTAGTTCTTCCTGGATGCCACCGAAAGGGAGAGCGCTTCGGACACCAGGAAGATCGCCCTCCTCCTCTCCACGGCAGGTCAACACGCCATCCATGTCTACAACTCCCTGGTGTTCGCGGAAGGTGAGGACAAGACCAAGTACAAGACGGTCCTTCTCAGACACGACCAACACGGGAGTTTCGAGAGGTATCTCTTCCAGCAGCGCCTGCAGGGTAAGAATGAGCCCTTTCAATCCTTCCTTACGCACCTCCGTATCCTCGCGCAGTCCTGCGGTTACGACACCACCTCCGATTCAATGATTCGGGGCCAGACTGTTTTTGGGGTCACCTCGGGCGCCCTACGCCAGCAGCTCCTCAAAATTAAAGGAGCCTCCGCAATCGAAGCCTGCGTCCTTCATGAAAACGCGACCAGCCGCTACTCCCAATTTCAGACCGAATTGGCGTGGCAGGGGTCCCACGAGGCCGAGCGGGTCCAGGCGATCAAGTTCCTCCCGGCCCGCGGCCCGGGCGAGGGCGGCCATTTCGCGCGCTTTCCGCGGCCTCCCGCGTTTGTGCGCGGCAAAATAGACGTCGACGCAGAGGGACGCGACGCGCAGGGCGCGCTCGACGCAAGACCGAACTGCGCATGCGCGGCGGCGCAACGAACGCCATGACGTCACGACGTGCGGCAACTGCGGAGCCGCGCATTTAAAGCGGCAATGTCCGGCAAAGAACCGACAATGCCTCCGCTGTGGCAAGATGGGCCACTACGCTGCCTGCTGTCGAGCTGCTCAACCTGCCAACGCTCCCCAATTCTGCCAGCCTCGCAGGGACGTGCGGACCATTCAGCCTCCGTACTACGAGTCGTAGTGACACAGACGACCGGGACGCCTTCCGTGTTGCGGTCATCGATAGGAACCGGATGTCTCCAGCCAGGACCCACCAGCCGATGCCAGTGAACAGTTCAATCCGGGTGATGAATGGTGTGCCACCCTAACGGTCAACCCGAATTCGTCGCCCACCTACTAGGCTGGATTTAGGAGCCTGTTTGAACATCGAACTTACTGACGTATCATTCATACCACAATGTTAATATGTTTCTCTTTCTTCTTGTCGTTACAGGAGTTTGTTTTGACGTTTAATATTTCCACGTGTTTTGTTTATGGTACAACCTCGTTGCTATGTCGCACCTTGTCGTGTTCCAATCCTGGTACCATGTCGTGTTGGGTGCTCTGCTGCACAAATGAACCAACACGGTGGCGAATAGTACAACTCAGTTTTATTACTAACTATATATACAATGGCTAACTGGTCACTGTGGTTCGTTCATTACCCTCTAACCTGTGGACCCAGCCCTAACACTAACTAGGAGAAGCACTCAGCACATCGTGGATGTCTGAGTCGCTTGCTGTGAGCTCTGTGCCCTGAGCTGTCTCCTGCTGGAATGCGCGGGAAGTGTCGTGTTCCCTGTTTTATAGTGTGTATGCTCTTGTCTGTGATTGGCTGTGGTGTTGATTGGTCCGTTGATCTGTCCGTCAGTATGTATGTACCATGATGTTTACCTGAATATCATGACATCCCCCCTTTTATACAAGAACATGTGCCTATGTGGTTATAAATAGAGATGTGTACTGAGTGCAGCTGAATGTGTGTGTGCAATATTTACAGTATGTACATGGGGCTAAACTATATACAAGGAGCGATGTCGGGTGCAACAGAGCAACGAGGTTGTACCATAAACAAAGAACGGGAAAATGTTGAACGACAAAACAAACTCCTGGAACGACAAGGAAGAACAGAAACATATTAACACAGCGGTATTATAAGTTCAATGTACAAACAGGCTCATAAGTCCAGTCTAGTAGGTGGGCGACGAATTCGGGTTGACCGCCTCAAGGGTGGGTCAGGATCCACCAGCTGAGGAATGGGCCTGGCCACGGGCGACGATGGAACGGGCATGGTGGCAGGAAGCTCTACGAAGTCGACATGCGGAACAACAGGAGGGCGCGGTGTCGGTGTATGTTCCCGTAGCGAGCGTGGAAGTGGTCGAAGAGCCCGGCGATTGCGCCTACGAATGGAGCCATCAGGCATGCGAACCAGGAACGAGCGGGGAGCCACACGGCGGAGAACTTTGGCAGTTGCCGACCAGCCACCTTCTGGTAGGTGGATGCGGACGTCGTCCCCAGGCGCCAGGGCGGGAAGATCAGTTGCCCGTGTGTCATGTGCCACCTTCTGGCGAACGCGCTACTGTCGCATCCTGTGCAGCACCGGAGCATGGTTGGTTGTGGGGACCAGAACGGACGGCACAGTGGTCCTGAGGGCGCAACGCATCAACAACTGGTCTGGTGAGAGGCCCGTGGACAGTGGGGCCGAGCGATAGGCCAGCAGGGCGAGGCAGAAATCCGATCCGGCAGCAGCAGCCTTGCAGAGGAGTCGCTTGACGATGTGAACGCCCTTCTCCGCCTTCCCATTGGACTGGGGATGCAGAGGGCTGGACGTCACGTGTGTGAAACCATACGAAGCAGCAAAGGATGACCATTCATGGCTGGCGAAACAGGGCCCATTGTCCGACATGACCGTAATCGGAATGCCGTGGCGAGCGAAGGTGGCTTTGCAGGTCCTGATGGCAGCGGATGACGTTAAATCGTGCAGGCGTATGACCTCCGGGTAGTTCGAAAAATAATCTACGATGATTACGTAGTCCCTGCCGAGCGCGTGAAAGAGGTCCACACCCACCTTCGCCCAGGGGGACGTCACCAGCTCATGGGGCAGAAGCGTCTCAGGGGGTTGCGCTGGCTGAAACCTTTGGCAGGTGGGGCAGTTGAGCACCATGTTGGCGATGTCGTCGCTGATGCCCGCCTCTCGGGCCCTCCGTCTGCACTTCTCGACCCCCAGGTGGCCTTCGTGTAGTTGGTCGAGGACCAGCTTGTGCATGCTGTGCGGAATCACAATCCGGTCCAGCTTCAGGAGGACACCATCAATGACGGCCAAGTCGTCTCGGACATTATAGAACTGCGGGCACTGCCCTTTGAGCCACCCTCCCGTCAGGTGGCGCATCACCCGTTGTAGAAGGGGGTCGGACGCAGTCTCCCGGCGGATACGGGCCAGACTGGAATCGTCAGCTGGCAGATTTGCCGATGTGAAGGCCGCCTGCGCCTCGACCTGACAGACGAACCCCTCCGAGTCGGGCGGTGTGCTCACTGCTCTGGACAGGGCATCCGCAATGATAAGGTCCTTTCCCGGGGTGTAGACCAGTTGGAAGTCGTACCTCCTGAGTTTGAGTAGGATGCGCTGGAGGCGATGGGTCATCTCGTTCAGGTCCTTATTTATGATGCTGACCAGGGGGCGATGGTCAGTCTCAACGGTAAACTGGGGGAGACCAGACACGTAGTCATGGAACTTGTCTATTCCGGTTAGCAAGCCCAGGCACTCCTTTTCGATCTGCGCGTAGCGTTGTTCTGTGGGGGTCATGGCCCGCGAGGCATAGGCGACTGGGGCCCATGGCGCAGTGTCGTCCCGCTGTAGGAGTACCGCCCCAATGCCGGACTGGCTGGCATCGGTCGAAATTTTAGTGTCACGAGAGGTGTCGAAAAACGCCAATACCGGGGCGGTGGTGAGATTAATTTTGAGCTCCTCCCATTCCTTCTGGTGTGCGGGCAGCCACTGGAACTCCGTGGACTTCTTGACGAGGTGGTGAAGAGCCGTCGTGTGCGAGGCAAGGTTGGGAATGAACTTCCCCAGGAAGTTGACCATGCCCAGGAAGCGTAGGACAGCCTTCTTGTCTGCCGGCTGGGGCATGGCTGTGATGGCGCTCACCTTGTCTGCATCCGGACGCACTCCTGACCGGGATATGTGGTCCCCCAGGAACTTCAGCTCGGTTTAGCTGAAGGAACACTTGGCTCGGTTGAGGCGCAGGCCGTTTTCCCGTATCCGCGCAAAGACGCGCTGGAGATGACTGATGTGCTCCTGTGGTGTGGTGGACCAGATGATGACGTCGTCCACATAGACGCGCACCCCTTCGATGCCCTCCATCATCTGCTCCATGATTCTGTGAAAGACCTCGGATGCCGAGACGATGCCAAACGGCATTCTGTCACAGCAGAACCAGCCGAAAGGGGTGTTGAAGGTGCACAGCTTCCTGCTGGACTGGTCCAGTTGGATCTGCCAAAAGCCCTTCGAGGCATCAAGTTTTGTGAAGGTTTTAGCCCGGGCCATTTCGCTCGTGATCTCCTCCCGTTTGGGTATGGGGTAGTGTTCCCTCATGATGTTGTTGTTCAGGTCCTGCGGGTCGATGCAGATCCGGAGCTCGCCGGAGGGCTTCTTGACGCACACCATGGAGCTGACCCACGGCGTGGGCTCCGTGACCCGGGATAGCACCCCTTGGTCCTGGAGATCCTGCAGCTGCAGCTTGAGGCAGTCTTTGAGTGGTGCTGGGACCGTGCGAGGTGCGTGAATGACCGGGGTGGCGTCCGGTTTGAGGCGAATTCTGTAGGTGTAGGGCAGTGTGCCCATGCCCTCGAATGCCTCCTGGGTGTGGGCGAGGGGCGATTGAAGCTGTGCCCTGAATTCTGCATCCGGGAAGTCTGATGTGCCTTCTGGAGACAGAGCGTGGACCCGCTGCACGAGGTGGAGAGCCTTGCACGCCTGTGCGCCCAGCAGGGAGTCCTTCGATGATCCAACTACCTCGAAGGACAGTGTGGCCGTGTATGTATTGTGCGTCACCTGGAGCTGGCAGGATCCCATGGCCGGGATAACGTTCCCGTTGTAGTCGACCATCTTGCAACAGGATGGCCGAATTGGCGGTCTGACCTTCATGGTGTAGAAGGCTGACCATGCTGTGAGGTTGGCGGAGGCGCCAGTGTCCAGACGGAATGTTATCGGTGCTCGGTTGACCGTTAGGGTGGCACACCATTCATCACCCGGATTGACAGTGTTCACTGGCATCGGCCGGTGGGTCCTGACTGGAGACATCCAGTTCCTATCGATGACCGCAACACGGAAGGCGTCCCAGTCGTCTGTGTCACTGGTCTGGATATCGTCTGGGCATGAATCGTAGTCGGCTGAATGGCCTGCACGTCCCTGCGAGGCTGTCGGAATCGGGGAGCGTTGGCAGGTTGAGCTGCTCGACAGCAGGCAGCGTCGTGGCCCATCTTGCCACAGCGGAGGCATTGTCGGTTCTTTGCTGGACATTGCCGCTTTAAATGCGCGGCTCCGCAGTTGCCGCACGTCGTGACGTCATGGCGTCCGTTACGCCGCCGCGCATGCGCAGTTCGGTCTTGCGTCGAGCGCGCCCTCGCGTCCCTCTATGTCCGCGTCTTTTTTGGCGCGCACAAACGCGGGAGGCCGCGGAAAGCGCACCCTCGCCCGGGCCGCGGGCCGGGAGGAACTCGATCGCCTGGACCCGCTCGGCCTCGTGGGAACCCTGCTTTGCCGATCCGGCCGCGTAGGGCCCCTGCCGCGCCGACTCGGCCGCCTGAAATTGGGAGTAGCGGCTGGTCGCGTTTTCATGAAGGACGCAGGCTTCGATTGCGGAGGCTCCTTTAATTTTGAGGAGCTGCTGGCGTAGGGCGCCCGAGGTGACCCCAAAAACAATCTGGCCCCGAATCATTGAATCGGAGGTGTTGTCGTAACCGCAGGACTGCGCGAGGATACGGAGATGCGTAAGGAAGGATTGAAAAGGCTCATCCTTACCCTGCAGGCGCTGCTGGAAGAGATACCTCTCGAAACTCTCATTTACCTCGACGCTGAAGTGCTGCTCAAGTTTGAGAAGGACCGTCTTGTACTTGGTCTTGTCCTCACCTTCCGCGAAGACCAGGGAGTTGTGGACATGGATGGCGTGTTGACCTGCCGTGGAGAGGAGGAGGGCGATCTTCCTGGTGTCCGAAGTGCTTTCCCTTTCTGTGGCTTCTAGGAAGAACTGGAAGTGCTGTTTAAACAGCTTCCAGTTAACGCCGAGGTTTCCAGCAATTTGGAGCGACTGCAGCGGGCTGATGGTGTCCGTGGCGCAGGATGGCGGATTCCTGAGGATGCGTAGGTAGGTCTCACAGTTAACGGGTTCCAATCCTGGTACCATGTCGTGTTGGGTGCTCTGCTACACAGACGAACCAACACGGTGGCGGATGGTACAACTGTTTTATTACTAACTATATATACAATGGCTAACTGGTTACTGTGGTTCGTTCATTACCATTGTATCTGTGGACCTAACCCTAACACTAACTAGGAGAAGCACTCAGCACATGGTGAATGTCTGAGTCGCTTGATGTGAGCTCTGTGCCCTGAGCTGTCTCCTGCTGGAATGCGCGGGAAGTGTCGTGTTCCCTGTTTTGTACTGTGTATGCTCTTGCCTGTGATTGGCTGTGGTGTTGTGTGTGTTGTTTGGTCCGTTGATCTGTCCGTCAGTATGGATGTATGTATGTACCATGATGTTTACCTGAATATCATGACATACCTGACATCGTCCCATATATATAGTTTAGCCTCATGTACATGTTGTAGATATTGCACACACACATATTCAGCTGCACTCAGTACACATCTCTATTTATTACCACATAGGCACATGTTCTTGTAAAAAAGAGGGGATGTCTGTGTAGCAGAGCACGCAACATGACAAGAGACACAGACATGGAGGGAGAGAGACAGATGGGGAGACAGACACGGAGACAGACAGTCACTCACCACAACATCCAGACAGGTTTCTTTCCTGTAGTTATCGTTTCTTTGAAAACATCTGTAGAATGAGCGGAAATCGGGGGGTTAAATCTCGGTGTCAACAGGCAGACGCGGAATCCTCATTTCAAACCTGACAGCTCGAAGCATGTGCGGTCAGCAACAATCCCACACACCCTCAGAACCAGTCCTGAGGCAGCGCTGCACTGTCAGAGGGTCAGTACTGAGGGAGTGCCGCACTGTCAGAGGGTCAGTACTGAGGGAGTGCCGCACTGTCAGAGGGTCAGTACTGAGGGAGTGCCGCACTGCCAGAGGGTCAGTACTGAGGGAGTGCCGCACTGTCAGAGGGTCAGTACTGAGGGAGTGCCGCACTGTCAGAGGGTCGGTACTGAGGGAGTGCCGCACTGTCAGAGGGTCAGTACTGAGGGAGTGCCGCACTGTCAGAGGTTCAGTACTGAGGGAGTGCCGCACTGTCAGAGGGTCAGTACTGAGGGAGTGCCGCACTGTCAGAGGGTCAGTACTGAGGGAGTGCCGCACTGTCAGAGGGTCGGTACTGAGGGAGTGCCGCACTGTCAGAGGGTCAGTACTGAGGCAGTGCCGCACTGTCAGAGGGTCAGCACTGAGGGAGTGCCGCACAGTCAGAGGGTCAGTACTGAGGGAGTGTCGCACTGTCAGAGGGTCAGTACTGAGGAGGTGCTGCACTGTCAGAGGGTCAGTACTGAGGGAGTGCCGCGCTGTCAGAGGGTCAGTACAGAGGGAGTGCCGCACTGTCAGAGGGTCAGTACTGAGAGAGTGCCGCACTGTCAGAGGGTCAGTACTGAGGGAGTGCCGCACTGTCAGAGGGTCAGTACTGAGGGAGTGCTGCACTGTCAGAGGGTCAGTACTGAGGGAGTGTCGCACTGTCAGAGAGTCAGTACTAGGGAGTGCTACACTGTCAGAGGGTCAGTACTGAGGGAGTGCCGCACTGTCAGAGGGTCAGTACTGGGGGAGTGCCGCACTGTCAGAGGGTCAGTACTGAGCGAGTGCCGCACTGTCAGAAGGTCAGTACTGAGGGAATGCCGCACTGTCAGAGGGTCAGTACTGAAGGAGCGCCGCACTGTCAGAGGGTCAGTACTGAGGGAGTGCCGCACAGTCAGAGGGTCAGTACTAAGGGAGTGCCGCACTGTCAGAGGGTCAGTACTGAGGGAGTGCCGCACTGTCAGAGGGTCAGTACTGAGGGAGTGCTGCACTGTCAGAGGGTTAGTACTGAGGGAGGGCCGCACTGTCAGAGGGTCAGTACTGAGGGAGCTCCACACTGTCAGAGTGTCAGGACTGAGGGAGTGCCGCACTGTCAGAGGGTCAGTACTGAGGGAGCGCTGCACTGTCAGAGGGTCATACTGAGGGAGCGCTGCACTGTCAGAGGGTCAGCGCTGAGGGAGTGCTGCTGTCAGAGGGTCAGTACTGAGGGAGTGCCGCACTGTCAGAGGGTCAGTACTGAGGGAGCGCCGCCCTGTCAGAGGGTCAGTACTGAGGGAGTGCCGCGCTGTCAGAGGGTCAGTACTGAGGGAGCGCCGCACTGTCAGAGGGTCAGTACTGAGGGAGTGCTGCACTGTCAGAGGGTCAGTACTGAGGGAGCGCCGCACTGTCAGAGGGTCAGTACTGAGGGAGTGCCGCACTGTCAGAGGGTCAGTACTGAGGGAGTGCCGCACTGTCAGAGGGTCAGTACTGAGGGACACCGCACTGTCAGAGGGTCAATACTGAGGGAGTGCCGCACTGTCACAGTGCCAGTACTGAGGGAGCGCCGCACTGTCAGAGGGTCAGTACTGAGGGAGTGCTGCACTGTCAGAGGGTCAGTACTGAGAGAGTGCCGCACTGTCAGAGGGTCAGTACTGAGGGAGCGCTGCACTGTCAGAGGGTCAGTACTGAGGGAGTGCCGCACTCTCAGAGGGTCAGTACTGAGGGAGTGCCGCACTGTCAGAGGGTCAGTACTGAAGGAGTGCCGCACTGTCAGAGGGTCAGTACTGAAGGAGTGCCGCGCTGACAGAGGGTCAGTACTGAGGGAGTGTCGCACTGTCAGAGAGTCAGTACTAGGGAGTGCTACACTGTCAGAGGGTCAGTACTGAGGGAGTGCCGCACTGTCAGAGGGTCAGTACTGGGGGAGTGCCGCACTGTCAGAGGGTCAGTACTGAGCGAGTGCCGCACTGTCAGAAGGTCAGTACTGAGGGAATGCCGCACTGTCAGAGGGTCAGTACTGAGGGAGCGCCGCACTGTCAGAGGGTCAGTACTGAGGGAGTGCCGCACAGTCAGAGGGTCAGTACTAAGGGAGTGCCGCACTGTCAGAGGGTCAGTACTGAGGGAGTGCCGCACTGTCAGAGGGTCAGTACTGAGGGAGTGCTGCACTGTCAGAGGGTTAGTACTGAGGGAGGGCCGCACTGTCAGAGGGTCAGTACTGAGGGAGCTCCACACTGTCAGAGTGTCAGGACTGAGGGAGTGCCGCACTGTCAGAGGGTCAGTACTGAGGGAGCGCTGCACTGTCAGAGGGACATACTGAGGGAGCGCTGCACTGTCAGAGGGTCAGCGCTGAGGGAGTGCTGCTGTCAGAGGGTCAGTACTGAGGGAGTGCCGCACTGTCAGTGGGTCAGTACTGAGGGAGCGCCGCCCTGTCAGAGGGTCAGTACTGAGGGAGTGCCGCGCTGTCAGAGGGTCAGTACTGAGGGAGCGCCGCACTGTCAGAGGGTCAGTACTGAGGGAGTGCTGCACTGTCAGAGGGTCAGTACTGAGGGAGTGCCGCACTGTCACAGTGTCAGTACTGAGGGAGCGCCGCACTGTCAGAGGGTCAGTACTGAGGGAGTGCTGCACTGTCAGAGGGTCAGTACTGAGAGAGTGCCGCACTGTCAGAGGGTCAGTACTGAGGGAGCGCTGCACTGTCAGAGGGTCAGTACTGAGGGAGTGCCGCACTCTCAGAGGGTCAGTACTGAGGGAGTGCCGCACTGTCAGAGGGTCAGTACTGAAGGAGTGCCGCACTGTCAGAGGGTCAGTACTGAAGGAGTGCCGCACTGTCAGAGGGTCAGTACTGAGGGAGCGCTGCACTGTCAGAGCGTCAGTACTGAGGGAGTGCCGCACAGTCAGAGGGTCAGTACTGAGGGAGTGCCGCACTGTCAGAGGGTCAGTACTGAGGGAGTGCCGCACTGTCAGAGGGTCAGTACTGAGGGAGTGCCGCACAGTCAGAGGGTCAGTACTGAGGGAGCGTTGCACTGTCAGAGGGTCAGTACTGAGGGAGCTCCACACTGTCAGAGTGTCAGTACTGAGGGAGTGCCGCACTGTCAGAGGGTCAGTACAGAGGGGGCGCTGCACTGTCAGAGGGTCAGTACTGAGGGAGCGCGGCACTGTCAGAGGGTCAGTACTGAGGGAGTGCCGCACTGTCAGAGGGTCAGTACTGAGGGAGCGCTGCACTGTCAGAGGGTCAGTACTGAGGGAGCGCTGCACTGTCAGAGCGTCAGTACTGAGGGAGTGCCGCACAGTCAGAGGGTCAGTACTGAGGGAGTGCCGCACTGTCAGAGGGTCAGTACTGAGGGAGTGCCGCACTGTCAGAGGGTCAGTACTGAGGGAGTGCCGCACTGTCAGAGGGTCAGTACTGAGGGAGCGCTGCACTGTCGGAGGGTCGGGACTGAGGGAGTGCCGCGCTGTCAGAGGGTCAGTACTGAGGGAGCGCTGCACTGTCACAGGGTCAGTACTGAGGGAGCGCCGCCCTGTCAGAGGGTCAGTACTGAGGGAGTGCCGCACTGTCACAGTGTCAGTACTGAGGGAGCGCCGCACTGTCAGAGGGTCAGTACTGAGGGAGTGCTGCACAGTCAGAGGGTCAGTACTGAGAGAGTGCCGCACTGTCAGAGGGTCAGTACTGAGGGAGTGCCGCACTCTCAGAGGGTCAGTACTGAGGGAGTGCCGCACTGTCAGATGGTCAGTGCTGAGGGAGTGCCGCACAGTCAGTGGGTCAGTACTGAGGGAGCGTTGCACTGTCAGAGCGTCAGTACTGAGGGAGTGCCGCACAGTCAGAGGGTCAGTACTGAGGGAGTGCCGCACTGTCAGAGGGTCAGTACTGAGGGAGTGCCGCACAGTCAGAGGGTCAGTACTCAGGGAGCGTTGCACTGTCAGAGGGTCAGTACTGAGGGAGCTCCACACTGTCAGAGTGTCAGTACTGAGGGAGTGCCGCACTGTCAGAGGGTCAGTACTGAGGGAGTGCCGCACTGTCAGAGGGTCAGTACTGAGGGGGCGCCGCACTGTCAGAGGGTCAGTACTGAGGGGGCGCTGCACTGTCAGAGGGTCAGTACTGAGGGAGCGCTGCACTGTCAGAGGGTCAGTACTGAGGGAGTGCCGCACTGTCAGAGGGTCAGTACTGAGGGAGCGCTGCACTGTCAGAGGGTCAGTACTGAGGGAGCGCTGCACTGTCAGAGCGTCAGTACTGAGGGAGTGCCGCACAGTCAGAGGGTCAGTACTGAGGGAGTGCCGCACTGTCAGAGGGTCAGTACTGAGGGAGTGCCGCACTGTCAGAGGGTCAGTACTGAGGGAGTGCCGCACAGTCAGAGGGTCAGTACTGAGGGAGCGTTGCACTGTCAGAGGGTCAGTACTGAGGGAGCTCCACACTGTCAGAGTGTCAGTACTGAGGGAGTGCCGCACTGTCAGAGGGTCAGTACGGAGGGGGCGCTGCACTGTCAGAGGGTCAGTACTGAGGGAGCGCTGCACTGTCAGAGGGTCAGTACTGAGGGAGTGCCGCACTGTCAGAGGGTCAGTACTGAGGGAGTGCCGCACTGTCAGAGGGTCAGTACAGAGGGAACGCTGCACTGTCAGAGGGTCAGTACTGAGGGTGCGCTGCACTGTCAGAGGGTCAGTACTGAGGCTGTGCCGCACTGTCAGAGGGTCAGTACTGAGGGAGTGCTGCACTGTCAGAGGGTCAGTACTGAGGGAGCGCCGCAATGTCAGAGGGTCAGTACTGAGGGAGTGCTGCACTGTCAGAGGGTCAGTTATGAGGGAGCGCTGCACTGTCAGACGGTCAGTACTGAGGGAGTGCCGCACTGTCAGAGGGTCAGTACTGAGGGAGTGCTGCTGTCAGAGGGTCAGTACTGAGGGAGTGCTGCACTGTCAGAGGGTCAGTACTGAGTGAGTGCCGCACTGTCAGAGTGTCAGTACTGAGAGAGTGCCGCACTGTCACAGTGTCAGTCCTGAGGGAGCGCAGCACTGTCAGAGGGTCAGTACTGAGGGGGTGCCGCACTGTCAGAGGGTCAGCACAGAGGGAGTGCCGCCCTGTCAGACGGTCAGTACTGAGGGAGTGCCGCACTGTCACAGGGTCAGGACTGAGGGAGTGCCGCACTGTCAGAGGGTCAGTACTGAGGGAGTGCTGCACTGTCAGAGTGTCAGGACTGAGGGAGTGCTGCACTGTCAGAGGGTCAGTACTGAGGGAGTGCCGCCCTGTCAGAGGGTCTGTACTGAGGGAGTGCTGCACTGTCACAGGATCAGTACTGAGGGAGCGCCGCCCTGTCAGAGTGTCAGTACTGAGGGAGTGCCGCACTGTCACAGTGTCAGTACTGAGGGAGCGCAGCACTGTCAGAGGGTCAGTACTGAGGGAGTGCTGCACTGTCAGAGGGTCAGTACTGAGGGAGTGCTGCCCTGTCAGAGGGTCAGTACTGAGGGAGTGCCACACTGTCACAGGGTCAGGACTGAGGGAGTGCCGCACTGTCAGAGGGTCAGTACTGAGGGAGTGCCGCACTGTCAGAGGGTCAGTACTGAGGGAGTGCCGCACTGTCACAGGGTCAGTACTAAGGGAGTGCCGCAATGTCAGAGGGGCAGTACTGAGGGAGTGCCGCACTGTCAGAGGGACAGTACTGAGGGAGTGCCTCACTGTCAGATGGTCAATACTGAGGGAGTGCCGCACTGTCAGAGGGTCAGTACTGAGGGAGTGCCGCACTGTCAGAGGGTCAGTACTGAGGGAGTGCCGCACTGTCAGAGTGTCAGTACTGAGGGAGTGCTACACTGTCAGAGTGTCAGTGCTGAGGTAGTGCTGCACTGTCAGAGGATCAGTACTGAGGGAGTGCTGCACTGTCAGAGGGTCAGTACTGAGGGAGTGCCGCACTGTCAGAGGGTCAGTACTGAGGGAGTGCTGCACTGTCAGAGGGTCAGTACTGAGGGAGTGCCGCACTGTCAGAGGGTCAGTACTGAGGGAGTGCTGCACTGTCAGAGCGTCAGTACTGAGGGAGTGCCGCACAGTCAGAGGGTCAGTACTGAGGGAGTGCCGCACTGTCAGAGGGTCATGACTGAGGGAGTGCCGCACTGTCAGAGGGTCAGTACTGAGGGAGTGCCGCACAGTCAGAGGGTCAGTACTGAGGGAGCGTTGCACCGTCAGAGGGTCAGTACTGAGGGAGCTCCACACCGTCAGAGTGTCAGTACTGAGGGAGTGCCGCACTGTCAGAGGGTCAGTACAGAGGGGGCGCCGCACTGTCAGAGGGTCAGTACTGAGGGAGCGCTGCACTGTCAGAGGGTCGGTACTGAGGGAGTGCCGCACTGTCAGAGGGTCAGTACTGAGGGAGCGCTGCACTGTCAGAGGGTCAGTACTGAGGGAGCGCTGCACTGTCAGAGCGTCAGTACTGAGGGAGTGCCGCACATTCAGAGGGTCAGTACTGAGGGAGTGCCGCACTGTCAGAGGGGCAGTACTGAGGGAGTGCCGCACTGTCAGAGGGTCAGTACTGAGGGAGTGCCGCACAGTCAGAGGGTCAGGACTGAGGGAGCGTTGCACTGTCAGAGGGTCAGTACTGAGGGAGCTCCACACTGTCAGAGTGTCAGTACTGAGGGAGTGCCGCACTGTCAGAGGGTCAGTACAGAGGGGGCGCTGCACTGTCAGAGGGTCAGTACTGAGGGAGCGCTGCACTGTCAGAGGGTCAGTACTGAGGGAGTGCCGCACTGTCAGAGGGTCAGTACTGAGGGAGTGCCGCACTGTCAGAGGGTCAGTACTGAGGGAGTGCCGCACTGTCAGAGGGTCAGTACAGAGGGAACGCTGCACTGTCAGAGGGTCTGTACTGAGGGAGTGCCGCACTGTCAGAGGGTCAGTACTGAGGGAGTGCTGCACTGTCAGAGGGTCAGTACTGAGGGAGCGCCGCACTGTCAGAGGGTCAGTACTGAGGGAGTGCCGCACTGTCAGAGGGTCAGTACTGAGGGAGTGCCGCACTGTCAGAGTGTCAGTACTGAGGGAGTGCCGCACTGTCACAGTGTCAGTACTGAGGGAGCGCAGCACTGTCAGAGGGTCAGTACTGAGGGAGTGCCGCACTGTCAGAGGGTCAGCACAGAGGGAGTGCCGCCCTGTCAGACGGTCAGTACTGAGGGAGTGCCGCACTGTCAGAGGGTCAGTACTGAGGGAGCGCTGCACTGTCAGAGGGTCAGTACTGAGGGAGCGCTGCACTGTCAGAGCGTCAGTACTGAGGGAGTGCCGCACATTCAGAGGGTCAGTACTGAGGGAGTGCCGCACTGTCAGAGGGTCAGTACTGAGGGAGTGCCGCACTGTCAGAGGGTCAGTACTGAGGGAGTGCCGCACAGTCAGAGGGTCAGTACTGAGGGAGCTCCACACTGTCAGAGTGTCAGTACTGAGGGAGTGCCGCACTGTCAGAGGGTCAGTACAGAGGGGGCGCTGCACTGTCAGAGGGTCAGTACTGAGGGAGCGCTGCACTGTCAGAGGGTCAGTACTGAGGCTGTGCCGCACTGTCAGAGGGTCAGTACTGAGGGAGTGCTGCACTGTCAGAGGGTCAGTACTGAGGGAGCGCCGCAATGTCAGAGGGTCAGTACTGAGGGAGTGCTGCACTGTCAGAGGGTCAGTTATGAGGGAGCGCTGCACTGTCAGACGGTCAGTACTGAGGCAGTGCCGCACTGTCAGAGGGTCAGTACTGAGGGAGTGCTGCACTGTCAGAGGGTCAGTACTGAGGGAGTGCTGCACTGTCAGAGGGTCTGCGCTGAGGGAGTGCTGCTGTCAGAGGGTCAGTACTGAGGGAGTGCCGCACTGTCAGAGGGTCAGTACTGAGGGAGTGCCGCACTGTCAGAGTGTCAGTACTGAGGGAGTGCCGCACTGTCACAGTGTCAGTACTGAGGGAGCGCAGCACTGTCAGAGGGTCAGTACTGAGGGGGTGCCGCACTGTCAGAGGGTCAGTACTGAGGGAGTGCCGCACTGTCAGAGGGTCAGTACTGAGGGAGTGCCGCACAGTCAGAGGGTCAGTACTGAGGGAGCGTTGCACCGTCAGAGGGTCAGTACTGAGGGAGCTCCACACTGTCAGAGTGTCAGTACTGAGGGAGTGCCGCACTGTCAGAGGGTCAGTACTGAGGGAGTGCCGCACTGTCAGAGGGTCAGTACAGAGGGGGCGCTGCACTGTCAGAGGGTCAGTACTGAGGCTGTGCCGCACTGTCAGAGGGTCAGTACTGAGGGAGTGCTGCACTGTCAGAGGGTCAGTACTGAGGGAGCGCCGCAATGTCAGAGGGTCAGTACTGAGGGAGTGCTGCACTGTCAGAGGGTCAGTTATGAGGGAGCGCTGCACTGTCAGACGGTCAGTACTGAGGCAGTGCCGCACTGTCAGAGGGTCAGTACTGAGGGAGCGTTGCACCGTCAGAGGGTCAGTACTGAGGGAGCTCCACACTGTCAGAGTGTCAGTACTGAGGGAGTGCCGCACTGTCAGAGGGTCAGTACAGAGGGGGCGCTGCACTGTCAGAGGGTCAGTACTGAGGGAGCGCTGCACTGTCAGAGGGTCGGTACTGAGGGAGTGCCGCACTGTCAGAGGGTCAGTACTGAGGGAGCGCTGCACTGTCAGAGGGTCAGTACTGAGGGAGCGCTGCACTGTCAGAGCGTCAGTACTGAGGGAGTGCCGCACATTCAGAGGGTCAGTACTGAGGGAGTGCCGCACTGTCAGAGGGGCAGTACTGAGGGAGTGCCGCACTGTCAGAGGGTCAGTACTGAGGGAGTGCCGCACAGTCAGAGGGTCAGTACTGAGGGAGCGTTGCACTGTCAGAGGGTCAGTACTGAGGGAGCTCCACACTGTCAGAGTGTCAGTACTGAGGGAGTGCCGCACTGTCAGAGGGTCAGTACAGAGGGGGCGCTGCACTGTCAGAGGGTCAGTACTGAGGGAGCACTGCACTGTCAGAGGGTCAGTACTGAGGGAGTGCCGCACTGTCAGAGGGTCAGTACTGAGGGAGTGCCGCACTGTCAGAGGGTCAGTACTGAGGGAGTGCCGCACTGTCAGAGGGTCAGTACAGAGGGAACGCTGCACTGTCAGAGGGTCAGTACTGAGGGAGTGCCGCACTGTCAGAGGGTCAGTACTGAGGGAGTGCTGCACTGTCAGAGGGTCAGTACTGAGGGAGCGCCGCACTGTCAGAGGGTCAGTACTGAGGGAGTGCCGCACTGTCAGAGGGTCAGTACTGAGGGAGTGCCGCACTGTCAGAGTGTCAGTACTGAGGGAGTGCCGCACTGTCACAGTGTCAGTACTGAGGGAGCGCAGCACTGTCAGAGGGTCAGTACTGAGGGAGTGCCGCACTGTCAGAGGGTCAGCACAGAGGGAGTGCCGCCCTGTCAGACGGTCAGTACTGAGGGAGTGCCGCACTGTCAGAGGGTCAGTACTGAGGGAGCGCTGCACTGTCAGAGGGTCAGTACTGAGGGAGCGCTGCACTGTCAGAGCGTCAGTACTGAGGGAGTGCCGCACATTCAGAGGGTCAGTACTGAGGGAGTGCCGCACTGTCAGAGGGTCAGTACTGAGGGAGTGCCGCACTGTCAGAGGGTCAGTACTGAGGGAGTGCCGCACAGTCAGAGGGTCAGTACTGAGGGAGCGTTGCACTGTCAGAGGGTCAGTACTGAGGGAGCTCCACACTGTCATAGTGTCAGTACTGAGGGAGTGCCGCACTGTCAGAGGGTCAGTACAGAGGGGGCGCTGCACTGTCAGAGGGTCAGTACTGAGGGAGCGCTGCACTGTCAGAGGGTCAGTACTGAGGCTGTGCCGCACTGTCAGAGGGTCAGTACTGAGGGAGTGCTGCACTGTCAGCGGGTCAGTACTGAGGGAGCGCCGCAATGTCAGAGGGTCAGTACTGAGGGAGTTCTGCACTGTCAGAGGGTCAGTTATGAGGGAGCGCTGCACTGTCAGACGGTCAGTACTGAGGCAGTGCCGCACTGTCAGAGGGTCAGTACTGAGGGAGTGCTGCACTGTCAGAGGGTCAGTACTGAGGGAGTGCTGCACTGTCAGAGGGTCTGCGCTGAGGGAGTGCTGCTGTCAGAGGGTCAGTACTGAGGGAGTGCCGCACTGTCAGAGGGTCAGTACTGAGGGAGTGCCGCACTGTCAGAGGGTCAGTACTGAGGGAGTGCCGCACAGTCAGAGGGTCAGTACTGAGGGAGCGTTGCACCGTCAGAGGGTCAGTACTGAGGGAGCTCCACACTGTCAGAGTGTCAGTACTGAGGGAGTGCCGCACTGTCAGAGGGTCAGTACAGAGGGGGCGCTGCACTGTCAGAGGGTCAGTACTGAGGGAGTGCCGCACTGTCAGAGTGTCAGTACTGAGGGAGTGCCGCACTGTCACAGTGTCAGTACTGAGGGAGCGCAGCACTGTCAGAGGGTCAGTACTGAGGGGGTGCCGCACTGTCAGAGGGTCAGTACTGAGGGAGTGCCGCACTGTCAGAGGGTCAGTACTGAGGGAGTGCCGCACAGTCAGAGGGTCAGTACTGAGGGAGCGTTGCACCGTCAGAGGGTCAGTACTGAGGGAGCTCCACACTGTCAGAGTGTCAGTACTGAGGGAGTGCCGCACTGTCAGAGGGTCAGTACAGAGGGGGCGCTGCACTGTCAGAGTGTCAGTACTGAGGGAGTGCCGCACTGTCAGAGGGTCAGTACAGAGGGGGCGCTGCACTGTCAGAGGGTCAGTACTGAGGGAGTGCTGCACTGTCAGAGGGTCAGTACTGAGTGAGTGCTGCACTGTCAGAGGGTCGGTACTGAGGGAGTGCCGCACTGTCAGAGGGTCAGTACTGAGGGAGCGCTGCACTGTCAGAGGGTCAGTACTGAGGGAGCGCTGCACTGTCAGAGCGTCAGTACTGAGGGAGTGCCGCACATTCAGAGGGTCAGTACTGAGGGAGTGCCGCACTGTCAGAGGGGCAGTACTGAGGGAGTGCCGCACTGTCAGAGGGTCAGTACTGAGGGAGTGCCGCACAGTCAGAGGGTCAGTACTGAGGGAGCGTTGCACTGTCAGAGGGTCAGTACTGAGGGAGCTCCACACAGTCAGAGTGTCAGTACTGAGGGAGTGCCGCACTGTCAGAGGGTCAGTACAGAGGGGGCGCTGCACTGTCAGAGGGTCAGTACTGAGGGAGCGCTGCACTGTCAGAGGGTCAGTACTGAGGGAGTGCCGCACTGTCAGAGGGTCAGTACTGAGGGAGTGCCGCACTGTCAGAGGGTCAGTACTGAGGGAGTGCCGCACTGTCAGAGGGTCAGTACAGAGGGAACGCTGCACTGTCAGAGGGTCAGTACTGAGGGAGTGCCGCACTGTCAGAGGGTCAGTACTGAGGGAGTGCTGCACTGTCAGAGGGTCAGTACTGAGGGAGCGCCGCACTGTCAGAGGGTCAGTACTGAGGGAGTGCCGCACTGTCAGAGGGTCAGTACTGAGGGAGTGCCGCACTGTCAGAGTGTCAGTACTGAGGGAGTGCCGCACTGTCACAGTGTCAGTACTGAGGGAGCGCAGCACTGTCAGAGGGTCAGTACTTAGGGAGTGCCGCACTGTCAGAGGGTCAGCACAGAGGGAGTGCCGCCCTGTCAGACGGTCAGTACTGAGGGAGTGCCGCACTGTCAGAGGGTCAGTACTGAGGGAGCGCTGCACTGTCAGAGGGTCAGTACTGAGGGAGCGCTGCACTGTCAGAGCGTCAGTACTGAGGGAGTGCCGCACATTCAGAGGGTCAGTACTGAGGGAGTGCCGCACTGTCAGAGGGTCAGTACTGAGGGAGTGCCGCACTGTCAGAGGGTCAGTACTGAGGGAGTGCCGCACAGTCAGAGGGTCAGTACTGAGGGAGCGTTGCACTGTCAGAGGGTCAGTACTGAGGGAGCTCCACACTGTCAGAGTGTCAGTACTGAGGGAGTGCCGCACTGTCAGAGGGTCAGTAGAGAGGGGGCGCTGCACTGTCAGAGGGTCAGTACTGAGGGAGCGCTGCACTGTCAGAGGGTCAGTACTGAGGCTGTGCCGCACTGTCAGAGGGTCAGTTATGAGTGAGCGCTGCACTGTCAGAGGGTCAGTACTGAGGGAGTGCCGCACTGTCAGAGGGTCAGTACTGAGGGAGTGCCGCACTGTCAGAGGGTCAGTACTGAGGGAGTGCTGCACTGTCAGAGGGTCAGTACTGAGGGAGTGCTGCACTGTCAGAGGGTCTGCGCTGAGGGAGTGCTGCTGTCAGAGGGTCAGTACTGAGGGAGTGCCGCACTGTCAGAGCGTCAGTACTGAGGGAGTGCCGCACTGTCAGAGTGTCAGTACTGAGGGAGTGCTGCACTGTCAGAGTGTCAGGACTGAGGGAGTGCCGCCCTGTCAGAGGGTCTGTACTGAGGGAGTGCTGCACTGTCACAGGATCAGTACTGAGGGAGCTCCGCCCTGTCAGAGTGTCAGTACTGAGGGAGTGCCGCACTGTCACAGTGTCAGTACTGAGGGAGCGCAGCACTGTCAGAGGGTCAGTACTGAGGGAGTGCTGCACTGTCAGAGGGTCAGTACTGAGGGAGTGCTGCCCTGTCAGAGGGTCAGTACTGAGGGAGTGCCGCACTGTCACAGGGTCAGGACTGAGGGAGTGCCGCACTGTCAGAGGGTCAGTACTGAGGGAGTGCCGCACTGTCAGAGGGTCAGTACTGAGGGAGTGCCGCACTGTCACAGGGTCAGTACTGAGGGAGCGCCGCACTGTCAGATGGTCAATACTGAGGGAGTGCCGCACTGTCAGAGGGTCAGTACTGAGGGAGCGCCGCACTGTCAGAGGGTCAGTACTAAGGGAGTGCCGCAATGTCAGAGGGGCAGTACTGAGGGAGTGCCGCACTGTCAGAGGGTCAGTACTGAGGGAGTGCCTCACTGTCAGATGGTCAATACTGAGGGAGTGCCGCACTGTCAGAGGGTCAGTACTGAGGGAGTGCCGCACTGTCAGAGGGTCAGTACTGAGGGAGTGCCGCACTGTCAGAGTGTCAGTACTGAGGGAGTGCTACACTGTCAGAGTGTCAGTGCTGAGGAAGTGCTGCACTGTCAGAGGATCAGTACTGAGGGAGTGCTGCACTGTCAGAGGGTCAGTACTGAGGGAGTGCTGCACTGTCAGAGGGTCAGTACTGAGGGAGTGCCGCACTGTCAGAGGGTCAGTACTGAGGGAGTGCTGCACTGTCAGAGCGTCAGTACTGAGGGAGTGCCGCACAGTCAGAGGGTCAGTACTGAGGGAGTGCCGCACTGTCAGAGGGTCAGTACTGAGGGAGTGCCGCACTGTCAGAGGTTCAGTACTGAGGGAGTGCCGCACAGTCAGAGGGTCAGTACTAAGGGAGCGTTGCACTGTCAGAGGGACAGTACTGAGGGAGCTCCACACTGTCAGAGTGTCAGTACTGAGGGAGTGCCGCACTGTCAGAGGGTCAGTACAGAGGGGGCGCTGCACTGTCAGAGGGTCAGTACTGAGGGAGCGCTGCACTGTCAGAGGGTCAGTACTGAGGGAGTGCCGCACTGTCAGAGGGTCAGTACTGAGGGAGCGCTGCACTGTCAGAGGGTCAGTACTGAGGGAGCGCTGCACTGTCAGAGCGTCAGTACTGAGGGAGTGCCGCACATTCAGAGGGTCAGTACTGAGGGAGTGCCGCACTGTCAGAGGGTCAGTACTGAGGGAGTGCCGCACTGTCAGAGGGTCAGTACTGAGGGAGTGCCGCACAGTCAGAGGGTCAGTACTGAGGGAGCGTTGCACTGTCAGAGGGTCAGTACTGAGGGAGCTCCACACTGTCAGAGTGTCAGTACTGAGGGAGTGCCGCACTGTCAGAGGGTCAGTACAGAGGGGGCGCTGCACTGTCAGAGGGTCAGTACTGAGGGAGCGCTGCACTGTCAGAGGGTCAGTACTGAGGGAGTGCCGCACTGTCAGAGGGTCAGTACTGAGGGAGTGCCACACTGTCAGAGGGTCAGTACTGAGGGAGTGCCGCACTGTCAGAGGGTCAGTACAGAGGGAACGCTGCACTGTCAGAGGGTCAGTACTGAGGGAGTGCCGCACTGTCAGAGGGTCAGTACTGAGGGAGTGCTGCACTGTCAGAGGGTCAGTACTGAGGGAGTGCCGCACTGTCAGAGCGTCAGTACTGAGGGAGTGCCGCACAGTCAGAGTGTCAGTACTGAGGGAGTGCCGCACTGTCAGAGGGTCAGTACAGAGGGGGCGCTGCACTGTCAGAGGGTCAGTACTGAGGGAGTGCTGCACTGTCAGAGGGTCAGTACTGAGTGAGTGCTGCACTGTCAGAGGGTCGGTACTGAGGGAGTGCCGCACTGTCAGAGGGTCAGTACTGAGGGAGCGCTGCACTGTCAGAGGGTCAGTACTGAGGGAGCGCTGCACTGTCAGAGCGTCAGTACTGAGGGAGTGCCGCACATTCAGAGGGTCAGTACTGAGGGAGTGCCGCACTGTCAGAGGGGCAGTACTGAGGGAGTGCCGCACTGTCAGAGGGTCAGTACTGAGGGAGTGCCGCACAGTCAGAGGGTCAGTACTGAGGGAGCGTTGCACTGTCAGAGGGTCAGTACTGAGGGAGCTCCACACAGTCAGAGTGTCAGTACTGAGGGAGTGCCGCACTGTCAGAGGGTCAGTACAGAGGGGGCGCTGCACTGTCAGAGGGTCAGTACTGAGGGAGCGCTGCACTGTCAGAGGGTCAGTACTGAGGGAGTGCCGCACTGTCAGAGGGTCAGTACTGAGGGAGTGCCGCACTGTCAGAGGGTCAGTACTGAGGGAGTGCCGCACTGTCAGAGGGTCAGTACAGAGGGAACGCTGCACTGTCAGAGGGTCAGTACTGAGGGAGTGCCGCACTGTCAGAGGGTCAGTACTGAGGGAGTGCTGCACTGTCAGAGGGTCAGTACTGAGGGAGCGCCGCACTGTCAGAGGGTCAGTACTGAGGGAGTGCCGCACTGTCAGAGGGTCAGTACTGAGGGAGTGCCGCACTGTCAGAGTGTCAGTACTGAGGGAGTGCCGCACTGTCACAGTGTCAGTACTGAGGGAGCGCAGCACTGTCAGAGGGTCAGTACTTAGGGAGTGCCGCACTGTCAGAGGGTCAGCACAGAGGGAGTGCCGCCCTGTCAGACGGTCAGTACTGAGGGAGTGCCGCACTGTCAGAGGGTCAGTACTGAGGGAGCGCTGCACTGTCAGAGGGTCAGTACTGAGGGAGCGCTGCACTGTCAGAGCGTCAGTACTGAGGGAGTGCCGCACATTCAGAGGGTCAGTACTGAGGGAGTGCCGCACTGTCAGAGGGTCAGTACTGAGGGAGTGCCGCACTGTCAGAGGGTCAGTACTGAGGGAGTGCCGCACAGTCAGAGGGTCAGTACTGAGGGAGCGTTGCACTGTCAGAGGGTCAGTACTGAGGGAGCTCCACACTGTCAGAGTGTCAGTACTGAGGGAGTGCCGCACTGTCAGAGGGTCAGTAGAGAGGGGGCGCTGCACTGTCAGAGGGTCAGTACTGAGGGAGCGCTGCACTGTCAGAGGGTCAGTACTGAGGCTGTGCCGCACTGTCAGAGGGTCAGTTATGAGGGAGCGCTGCACTGTCAGAGGGTCAGTACTGAGGGAGTGCCGCACTGTCAGAGGGTCAGTACTGAGGGAGTGCCGCACTGTCAGAGGGTCAGTACAGAGGGAGTGCTGCACTGTCAGAGGGTCAGTACTGAGGGAGTGCTGCACTGTCAGAGGGTCTGCGCTGAGGGAGTGCTGCTGTCAGAGGGTCAGTACTGAGGGAGTGCCGCACTGTCAGAGCGTCAGTACTGAGGGAGTGCCGCACTGTCAGAGTGTCAGTACTGAGGGAGTGCTGCACTGTCAGAGTGTCAGGACTGAGGGAGTGCCGCCCTGTCAGAGGGTCTGTACTGAGGGAGTGCTGCACTGTCACAGGATCAGTACTGAGGGAGCTCCGCCCTGTCAGAGTGTCAGTACTGAGGGAGTGCCGCACTGTCACAGTGTCAGTACTGAGGGAGCGCAGCACTGTCAGAGGGTCAGTACTGAGGAAGTGCTGCACTGTCAGAGGATCAGTACTGAGGGAGTGCTGCACTGTCAGAGGGTCAGTACTGAGGGAGTGCTGCACTGTCAGAGGGTCAGTACTGAGGGAGTGCCGCACTGTCAGAGGGTCAGTACTGAGGGAGTGCTGCACTGTCAGAGCGTCAGTACTGAGGGAGTGCCGCACAGTCAGAGGGTCAGTACTGAGGGAGTGCCGCACTGTCAGAGGGTCAGTACTGAGGGAGTGCCGCACTGTCAGAGGTTCAGTACTGAGGGAGTGCCGCACAGTCAGAGGGTCAGTACTAAGGGAGCGTTGCACTGTCAGAGGGACAGTACTGAGGGAGCTCCACACTGTCAGAGTGTCAGTACTGAGGGAGTGCCGCACTGTCAGAGGGTCAGTACAGAGGGGGCGCTGCACTGTCAGAGGGTCAGTACTGAGGGAGCGCTGCACTGTCAGAGGGTCAGTACTGAGGGAGTGCCGCACTGTCAGAGGGTCAGTACTGAGGGAGCGCTGCACTGTCAGAGGGTCAGTACTGAGGGAGCGCTGCACTGTCAGAGCGTCAGTACTGAGGGAGTGCCGCACATTCAGAGGGTCAGTACTGAGGGAGTGCCGCACTGTCAGAGGGTCAGTACTGAGGGAGTGCCGCACTGTCAGAGGGTCAGTACTGAGGGAGTGCCGCACAGTCAGAGGGTCAGTACTGAGGGAGCGTTGCACTGTCAGAGGGTCAGTACTGAGGGAGCTCCACACTGTCAGAGTGTCAGTACTGAGGGAGTGCCGCACTGTCAGAGGGTCAGTACAGAGGGGGCGCTGCACTGTCAGAGGGTCAGTACTGAGGGAGCGCTGCACTGTCAGAGGGTCAGTACTGAGGGAGTGCCGCACTGTCAGAGGGTCAGTACTGAGGGAGTGCCACACTGTCAGAGGGTCAGTACTGAGGGAGTGCCGCACTGTCAGAGGGTCAGTACAGAGGGAACGCTGCACTGTCAGAGGGTCAGTACTGAGGGAGTGCCGCACTGTCAGAGGGTCAGTACTGAGGGAGTGCTGCACTGTCAGAGGGTCAGTACTGAGGGAGTGCCGCACTGTCAGAGCGTCAGTACTGAGGGAGTGCCGCACAGTCAGAGTGTCAGTACTGAGGGAGTGCCGCACTGTCAGAGGGTCAGTACAGAGGGGGCGCTGCACTGTCAGAGGGTCAGTACTGAGGGAGTGCTGCACTGTCAGAGGGTCAGTACTGAGTGAGTGCTGCACTGTCAGAGGGTCGGTACTGAGGGAGTGCCGCACTGTCAGAGGGTCAGTACTGAGGGAGCGCTGCACTGTCAGAGGGTCAATACTGAGGGAGCGCTGCACTGTCAGAGCGTCAGTACTGAGGGAGTGCCGCACATTCAGAGGGTCAGTACTGAGGGAGTGCCGCACTGTCAGAGGGGCAGTACTGAGGGAGTGCCGCACTGTCAGAGGGTCAGTACTGAGGGAGTGCCGCACAGTCAGAGGGTCAGTACTGAGGGAGCGTTGCACTGTCAGAGGGTCAGTACTGAGGGAGCTCCACACAGTCAGAGTGTCAGTACTGAGGGAGTGCCGCACTGTCAGAGGGTCAGTACAGAGGGGGCGCTGCACTGTCAGAGGGTCAGTACTGAGCGAGCGCTGCACTGTCAGAGGGTCAGTACTGAGGGAGTGCCGCACTGTCAGAGGGTCAGTACTGAGGGAGTGCCGCACTGTCAGAGGGTCAGTACTGAGGGAGTGCCGCACTGTCAGAGGGTCAGTACAGAGGGAACGCTGCACTGTCAGAGGGTCAGTACTGAGGGAGTGCCGCACTGTCAGAGGGTCAGTACTGAGGGAGTGCTGCACTGTCAGAGGGTCAGTACTGAGGGAGCGCCGCACTGTCAGAGGGTCAGTACTGAGGGAGTGCCGCACTGTCAGAGGGTCAGTACTGAGGGAGTGCCGCACTGTCAGAGTGTCAGTACTGAGGGAGTGCCGCACTGTCACAGTGTCAGTACTGAGGGAGCGCAGCACTGTCAGAGGGTCAGTACTTAGGGAGTGCCGCACTGTCAGAGGGTCAGCACAGAGGGAGTGCCGCCCTGTCAGACGGTCAGTACTGAGGGAGTGCCGCACTGTCAGAGGGTCAGTACTGAGGGAGCGCTGCACTGTCAGAGGGTCAGTACTGAGGGAGCGCTGCACTGTCAGAGCGTCAGTACTGAGGGAGTGCCGCACATTCAGAGGGTCAGTACTGAGGGAGTGCCGCACTGTCAGAGGGTCAGTACTGAGGGAGTGCCGCACTGTCAGAGGGTCAGTACTGAGGGAGTGCCGCACAGTCAGAGGGTCAGTACTGAGGGAGCGTTGCACTGTCAGAGGGTCAGTACTGAGGGAGCTCCACACTGTCAGAGTGTCAGTACTGAGGGAGTGCCGCACTGTCAGAGGGTCAGTACTGAGGGAGCGCTGCACTGTCAGAGGGTCAGTACTGAGGCTGTGCCGCACTGTCAGAGGGTCAGTTATGAGGGAGCGCTGCACTGTCAGAGGGTCAGTACTGAGGGAGTGCCGCACTGTCAGAGGGTCAGTACTGAGGGAGTGCCGCACTGTCAGAGGGTCAGTACTGAGGGAGTGCTGCACTGTCAGAGGGTCAGTACTGAGGGAGTGCTGCACTGTCAGAGGGTCTGCGCTGAGGGAGTGCTGCTGTCAGAGGGTCAGTACTGAGGGAGTGCCGCACTGTCAGAGCGTCAGTACTGAGGGAGTGCCGCACTGTCAGAGTGTCAGTACTGAGGGAGTGCTGCACTGTCAGAGTGTCAGGACTGAGGGAGTGCCGCCCTGTCAGAGGGTCTGTACTGAGGGAGTGCTGCACTGTCACAGGATCAGTACTGAGGGAGCTCCGCCCTGTCAGAGTGTCAGTACTGAGGGAGTGCCGCACTGTCACAGTGTCAGTACTGAGGGAGCGCAGCACTGTCAGAGGGTCAGTACTGAGGGAGTGCTGCACTGTCAGAGGGTCAGTACTGAGGGAGTGCTGCCCTGTCAGAGGGTCAGTACTGAGGGAGTGCCGCACTGTCACAGGGTCAGGACTGAGGGAGTGCCGCACTGTCAGAGGGTCAGTACTGAGGGAGTGCCGCACTGTCAGAGGGTCAGTACTGAGGGAGTGCCGCACTGTCACAGGGTCAGTACTGAGGGAGCGCCGCACTGTCAGATGGTCAATACTGAGGGAGTGCCGCACTGTCAGAGGGTCAGTACTGAGGGAGCGCCGCACTGTCAGAGGGTCAGTACTAAGGGAGTGCCGCAATGTCAGAGGGGCAGTACTGAGGGAGTGCCGCACTGTCAGAGGGTCAGTACTGAGGGAGTGCCTCACTGTCAGATGGTCAATACTGAGGGAGTGCCGCACTGTCAGAGGGTCAGTACTGAGGGAGTGCCGCACTGTCAGAGGGTCAGTACTGAGGGAGTGCCGCACTGTCAGAGTGTCAGTACTGAGGGAGTGCTACACTGTCAGAGTGTCAGTGCTGAGGAAGTGCTGCACTGTCAGAGGATCAGTACTGAGGGAGTGCTGCACTGTCAGAGGGTCAGTACTGAGGGAGTGCTGCACTGTCAGAGGGTCAGTACTGAGGGAGTGCCGCACTGTCAGAGGGTCAGTACTGAGGGAGTGCTGCACTGTCAGAGCGTCAGTACTGAGGGAGTGCCGCACAGTCAGAGGGTCAGTACTGAGGGAGTGCCGCACTGTCAGAGGGTCAGTACTGAGGGAGTGCCGCACTGTCAGAGGTTCAGTACTGAGGGAGTGCCGCACAGTCAGAGGGTCAGTACTAAGGGAGCGTTGCACTGTCAGAGGGACAGTACTGAGGGAGCTCCACACTGTCAGAGTGTCAGTACTGAGGGAGTGCCGCACTGTCAGAGGGTCAGTACAGAGGGGGCGCTGCACTGTCAGAGGGTCAGTACTGAGGGAGCGCTGCACTGTCAGAGGGTCAGTACTGAGGGAGTGCCGCACTGTCAGAGGGTCAGTACTGAGGGAGCGCTGCACTGTCAGAGGGTCAGTACTGAGGGAGCGCTGCACTGTCAGAGCGTCAGTACTGAGGGAGTGCCGCACATTCAGAGGGTCAGTACTGAGGGAGTGCCGCACTGTCAGAGGGTCAGTACTGAGGGAGTGCCGCACTGTGAGAGGGTCAGTACTGAGGGAGTGCCGCACAGTCAGAGGGTCAGTACTGAGGGAGCGTTGCACTGTCAGAGGGTCAGTACTGAGGGAGCTCCACACTGTCAGAGTGTCAGTACTGAGGGAGTGCCGCACTGTCAGAGGGTCAGTACAGAGGGGGCGCTGCACTGTCAGAGGGTCAGTACTGAGGGAGCGCTGCACTGTCAGAGGGTCAGTACTGAGGGAGTGCCGCACTGTCAGAGGGTCAGTACTGAGGGAGTGCCACACTGTCAGAGGGTCAGTACTGAGGGAGTGCCGCACTGTCAGAGGGTCAGTACAGAGGGAACGCTGCACTGTCAGAGGGTCAGTACTGAGGGAGTGCCGCACTGTCAGAGGGTCAGTACTGAGGGAGTGCTGCACTGTCAGAGGGTCAGTACTGAGGGAGCGCCGCACTGTCAGAGGGTCAGTACTGAGGGAGTGCCGCACTGTCAGAGGGTCAGTACTGAGGGAGTGCCGCACTGTCAGAGTGTCAGTACTGAGGGAGTGCCGCACTGTCACAGTGTCAGTACTGAGGGAGCGCAGCACTGTCAGAGGGTCAGTACTGAGGGAGTGCCGCACTGTCAGAGGGTCAGCACAGAGGGAGTGCCGCCCTGTCAGACGGTCAGTACTGAGGGAGTGCCGCACTGTCACAGGGTCAGGACTGAGGGAGTGCCGCACTGTCAGAGGGTCAGTACTGAGGGAGTGCTGCACTGTCAGAGTGTAAGGACTGAGGGAGTGCCGCCCTGTCAGAGGGTCTGTACTGAGGGAGTGCTGCACTGTCACAGGATCAGTACTGAGGGAGCGACGCCCTGTCAGAGTGTCAGTCCTGAGGGAGTGCCGCACTGTCACAGTGTCAGTACTGAGGGAGCGCAGCACTGTCAGAGGGTCAGTAGTGAGGGAGTGCTGCACTGTCAGAGGTTCAGTACTGAGGGAGTGCTGCCCTGTCAGAGGGTCAGTACTGAGGGAGTGCCGCACTGTCACAGGGTCAGGACTGAGGGAGTGCCGCACTGTCAGAGGGTCAGTACTGAGGGAGTGCCGCACTGTCAGAGGGTCAGTACTGAGGGAGTGCCGCACTGTCACTGGGTCAGTACTGAGGGAGCGCCGCACTGTCAGATGGTCAATACTGAGGGAGTGCCGCACTGTCAGAGGGTCAGTACTGAGGGAGCGCCGCACTGTCAGAGGGTCAGTACTGAGGGAGTGCCGCACTGTCAGAGGGTCAGTACTGAGGGAGCGCCGCACTGTCAGAGGGTCAGTACTGAGGGAGTGCCTCACTGTCAGATGGTCAATACAGAGGGAGTGCCGCACTGTCAGAGGGTCAGTGCTGAGGGAGTGCCGCACTGTCAGAGGGTCAGTACTGAGGGAGTGCCGCACTGTCAGAGTGCCAGTACTGAGGGAGTGCTACAGTGTCAGAGTGTCAGTGCTGAGGAAGTGCTGCACTGTCAGAGTGTCAGTACTGAGGGAGTGCTGCACTGTCAGAGTGTCAGGACTGAGGGAGTGCCGCCCTGTCAGAGGGTCTGTACTGAGGGAGTGCTGCACTGTCACAGGATCAGTACTGAGGGAGCTCCGCCCTGTCAGAGTGTCAGGACTGAGGGAGTGCCGCACTGTCACAGTGTCAGTACTGAGGGAGCGCAGCACTGTCAGAGGGTCAGTACTGAGGGAGTGCTGCACTGTCAGAGGGTCAGTACTGAGGGAGTGCTGCCCTGTCAGAGGGTCAGTACTGAGGGAGTGCCGCACTGTCACAGGGTCAGGACTGAGGGAGTGCCGCACTGTCAGAGGGTCAGTACTGAGGGAGTGCCGCACTGTCAGAGGGTCAGTACTGAGGCAGTGCCGCACTGTCACAGGGTCAGTACTGAGGGAGCGCCGCACTGTCAGATGGTCAATACTGAGGGAGTGCCGCACTGTCAGAGGGTCAGTACTGAGGGAGCGCCGCACTGTCAGAGGGTCAGTACTAAGGGAGTGCCGCAATGTCAGAGGGGCAGTACTGAGGGAGTGCCGCACTGTCAGAGGGTCAGTACTGAGGGAGTGCCTCACTGTCAGATGGTCAATACTGAGGGAGTGCCGCACTGTCAGAGGGTCAGTACTGAGGGAGTGCCGCACTGTCAGAGGGTCAGTACTGAGGGAGTGCCGCACTGTCAGAGTGTCAGTACTGAGGGAGTGCTACACTGTCAGAGTGTCAGTGCTGAGGAAGTGCTGCACTGTCAGAGGATCAGTACTGAGGGAGTGCTGCACTGTCAGAGGGTCAGTACTGAGGGAGTGCTGCACTGTCAGAGGGTCAGTACTGAGGGAGTGCCGCACTGTCAGAGGGTCAGTACTGAGGGAGTGCTGCACTGTCAGAGCGTCAGTACTGAGGGAGTGCCGCACAGTCAGAGGGTCAGTACTGAGGGAGTGCCGCACTGTCAGAGGGTCAGTACTGAGGGAGTGCCGCACTGTCAGAGGTTCAGTACTGAGGGAGTGCCGCACAGTCAGAGGGTCAGTACTAAGGGAGCGTTGCACTGTCAGAGGGACAGTACTGAGGGAGCTCCACACTGTCAGAGTGTCAGTACTGAGGGAGTGCCGCACTGTCAGAGGGTCAGTACAGAGGGGGCGCTGCACTGTCAGAGGGTCAGTACTGAGGGAGCGCTGCACTGTCAGAGGGTCAGTACTGAGGGAGTGCCGCACTGTCAGAGGGTCAGTACTGAGGGAGCGCTGCACTGTCAGAGGGTCAGTACTGAGGGAGCGCTGCACTGTCAGAGCGTCAGTACTGAGGGAGTGCCGCACATTCAGAGGGTCAGTACTGAGGGAGTGCCGCACTGTCAGAGGGTCAGTACTGAGGGAGTGCCGCACTGTCAGAGGGTCAGTACTGAGGGAGTGCCGCACAGTCAGAGGGTCAGTACTGAGGGAGCGTTGCACTGTCAGAGGGTCAGTACTGAGGGAGCTCCACACTGTCAGAGTGTCAGTACTGAGGGAGTGCCGCACTGTCAGAGGGTCAGTACAGAGGGGGCGCTGCACTGTCAGAGGGTCAGTACTGAGGGAGCGCTGCACTGTCAGAGGGTCAGTACTGAGGGAGTGCCGCACTGTCAGAGGGTCAGTACTGAGGGAGTGCCACACTGTCAGAGGGTCAGTACTGAGGGACTGCCGCACTGTCAGAGGGTCAGTACAGAGGGAACGCTGCACTGTCAGAGGGTCAGTACTGAGGGAGTGCCGCACTGTCAGAGGGTCAGTACTGAGGGAGTGCTGCACTGTCAGAGGGTCAGTACTGAGGGAGTGCCGCACTGTCAGAGCGTCAGTACTGAGGGAGTGCCGCACAGTCAGAGTGTCAGTACTGAGGGAGTGCCGCACTGTCAGAGGGTCAGTACAGAGGGGGCGCTGCACTGTCAGAGGGTCAGTACTGAGGGAGTGCTGCACTGTCAGAGGGTCAGTACTGAGTGAGTGCTGCACTGTCAGAGGGTCGGTACTGAGGGAGTGCCGCACTGTCAGAGGGTCAGTACTGAGGGAGCGCTGCACTGTCAGAGGGTCAGTACTGAGGGAGCGCTGCACTGTCAGAGCGTCAGTACTGAGGGAGTGCCGCACATTCAGAGGGTCAGTACTGAGGGAGTGCCGCACTGTCAGAGGGGCAGTACTGAGGGAGTGCCGCACTGTCAGAGGGTCAGTACTGAGGGAGTGCTGCACTGTCAGAGGGTCAGTACTGAGGGAGTGCCGCACTGTCAGAGGGTCAGTACTGAGGGAGTGCTGCACTGTCAGAGCGTCAGTACTGAGGGAGTGCCGCACAGTCAGAGGGTCAGTACTGAGGGAGTGCCGCACTGTCAGAGGGTCAGTACTGAGGGAGTGCCGCACTGTCAGAGGTTCAGTACTGAGGGAGTGCCGCACAGTCAGAGGGTCAGTACTAAGGGAGCGTTGCACTGTCAGAGGGACAGTACTGAGGGAGCTCCACACTGTCAGAGTGTCAGTACTGAGGGAGTGCCGCACTGTCAGAGGGTCAGTACAGAGGGGGCGCTGCACTGTCAGAGGGTCAGTACTGAGGGAGCGCTGCACTGTCAGAGGGTCAGTACTGAGGGAGTGCCGCACTGTCAGAGGGTCAGTACTGAGGGAGCGCTGCACTGTCAGAGGGTCAGTACTGAGGGAGCGCTGCACTGTCAGAGCGTCAGTACTGAGGGAGTGCCGCACATTCAGAGGGTCAGTACTGAGGGAGTGCCGCACTGTCAGAGGGTCAGTACTGAGGGAGTGCCGCACTGTCAGAGGGTCAGTACTGAGGGAGTGCCGCACAGTCAGAGGGTCAGTACTGAGGGAGCGTTGCACTGTCAGAGGGTCAGTACTGAGGGAGCTCCACACTGTCAGAGTGTCAGTACTGAGGGAGTGCCGCACTGTCAGAGGGTCAGTACAGAGGGGGCGCTGCACTGTCAGAGGGTCAGTACTGAGGGAGCGCTGCACTGTCAGAGGGTCAGTACTGAGGGAGTGCCGCACTGTCAGAGGGTCAGTACTGAGGGAGTGCCACACTGTCAGAGGGTCAGTACTGAGGGAGTGCCGCACTGTCAGAGGGTCAGTACAGAGGGAACGCTGCACTGTCAGAGGGTCAGTACTGAGGGAGTGCCGCACTGTCAGAGGGTCAGTACTGAGGGAGTGCTGCACTGTCAGAGGGTCAGTACTGAGGGAGCGCCGCACTGTCAGAGGGTCAGTACTGAGGGAGTGCCGCACTGTCAGAGGGTCAGTACTGAGGGAGTGCCGCACTGTCAGAGTGTCAGTACTGAGGGAGTGCCGCACTGTCACAGTGTCAGTACTGAGGGAGCGCAGCACTGTCAGAGGGTCAGTACTGAGGGAGTGCCGCACTGTCAGAGGGTCAGCACAGAGGGAGTGCCGCCCTGTCAGACGGTCAGTACTGAGGGAGTGCCGCACTGTCACAGGGTCAGGACTGAGGGAGTGCCGCACTGTCAGAGGGTCAGTACTGAGGGAGTGCTGCACTGTCAGAGTGTAAGGACTGAGGGAGTGCCGCCCTGTCAGAGGGTCTGTACTGAGGGAGTGCTGCACTGTCACAGGATCAGTACTGAGGGAGCGACGCCCTGTCAGAGTGTCAGTCCTGAGGGAGTGCCGCACTGTCACAGTGTCAGTACTGAGGGAGCGCAGCACTGTCAGAGGGTCAGTAGTGAGGGAGTGCTGCACTGTCAGAGGTTCAGTACTGAGGGAGTGCTGCCCTGTCAGAGGGTCAGTACTGAGGGAGTGCCGCACTGTCACAGGGTCAGGACTGAGGGAGTGCCGCACTGTCAGAGGGTCAGTACTGAGGGAGTGCCGCACTGTCAGAGGGTCAGTACTGAGGGAGTGCCGCACTGTCACTGGGTCAGTACTGAGGGAGCGCCGCACTGTCAGATGGTCAATACTGAGGGAGTGCCGCACTGTCAGAGGGTCAGTACTGAGGGAGCGCCGCACTGTCAGAGGGTCAGTACTGAGGGAGTGCCGCACTGTCAGAGGGTCAGTACTGAGGGAGCGCCGCACTGTCAGAGGGTCAGTACTGAGGGAGTGCCTCACTGTCAGATGGTCAATACAGAGGGAGTGCCGCACTGTCAGAGGGTCAGTGCTGAGGGAGTGCCGCACTGTCAGAGGGTCAGTACTGAGGGAGTGCCGCACTGTCAGAGTGCCAGTACTGAGGGAGTGCTACAGTGTCAGAGTGTCAGTGCTGAGGAAGTGCTGCACTGTCAGAGTGTCAGTACTGAGGGAGTGCTGCACTGTCAGAGTGTCAGGACTGAGGGAGTGCCGCCCTGTCAGAGGGTCTGTACTGAGGGAGTGCTGCACTGTCACAGGATCAGTACTGAGGGAGCTCCGCCCTGTCAGAGTGTCAGTACTGAGGGAGTGCCGCACTGTCACAGTGTCAGTACTGAGGGAGCGCAGCACTGTCAGAGGGTCAGTACTGAGGGAGTGCTGCACTGTCAGAGGGTCAGTACTGAGGGAGTGCTGCCCTGTCAGAGGGTCAGTACTGAGGGAGTGCCGCACTGTCACAGGGTCAGGACTGAGGGAGTGCCGCACTGTCAGAGGGTCAGTACTGAGGGAGTGCCGCACTGTCAGAGGGTCAGTACTGAGGGAGTGCCGCACTGTCACAGGGTCAGTACTGAGGGAGCGCCGCACTGTCAGATGGTCAATACTGAGGGAGTGCCGCACTGTCAGAGGGTCAGTACTGAGGGAGCGCCGCACTGTCAGAGGGTCAGTACTAAGGGAGTGCCGCAATGTCAGAGGGGCAGTACTGAGGGAGTGCCGCACTGTCAGAGGGTCAGTACTGAGGGAGTGCCTCACTGTCAGATGGTCAATACTGAGGGAGTGCCGCACTGTCAGAGGGTCAGTACTGAGGGAGTGCCGCACTGTCAGAGGGTCAGTACTGAGGGAGTGCCGCACTGTCAGAGTGTCAGTACTGAGGGAGTGCTACACTGTCAGAGTGTCAGTGCTGAGGAAGTGCTGCACTGTCAGAGGATCAGTACTGAGGGAGTGCTGCACTGTCAGAGGGTCAGTACTGAGGGAGTGCTGCACTGTCAGAGGGTCAGTACTGAGGGAGTGCCGCACTGTCAGAGGGTCAGTACTGAGGGAGTGCTGCACTGTCAGAGCGTCAGTACTGAGGGAGTGCCGCACAGTCAGAGGGTCAGTACTGAGGGAGTGCCGCACTGTCAGAGGGTCAGTACTGAGGGAGTGCCGCACTGTCAGAGGTTCAGTACTGAGGGAGTGCCGCACAGTCAGAGGGTCAGTACTAAGGGAGCGTTGCACTGTCAGAGGGACAGTACTGAGGGAGCTCCACACTGTCAGAGTGTCAGTACTGAGGGAGTGCCGCACTGTCAGAGGGTCAGTACAGAGGGGGCGCTGCACTGTCAGAGGGTCAGTACTGAGGGAGCGCTGCACTGTCAGAGGGTCAGTACTGAGGGAGTGCCGCACTGTCAGAGGGTCAGTACTGAGGGAGCGCTGCACTGTCAGAGGGTCAGTACTGAGGGAGCGCTGCACTGTCAGAGCGTCAGTACTGAGGGAGTGCCGCACATTCAGAGGGTCAGTACTGAGGGAGTGCCGCACTGTCAGAGGGTCAGTACTGAGGGAGTGCCGCACTGTCAGAGGGTCAGTACTGAGGGAGTGCTGCACTGTCAGAGGGTCAGTACTGAGGGAGTGCCGCACTGTCAGAGCCTCAGTACTGAGGGAGTGCCGCACAGTCAGAGTGTCAGTACTGAGGGAGTGCCGCACTGTCAGAGGGTCAGTACAGAGGGGGCGCTGCACTGTCAGAGGGTCAGTACTGAGGGAGTGCTGCACTGTCAGAGGGTCAGTACTGAGTGAGTGCTGCACTGTCAGAGGGTCGGTACTGAGGGAGTGCCGCACTGTCAGAGGGTCAGTACTGAGGGAGCGCTGCACTGTCAGAGGGTCAGTACTGAGGGAGCGCTGCACTGTCAGAGCGTCAGTACTGAGGGAGTGCCGCACATTCAGAGGGTCAGTACTGAGGGAGTGCCGCACTGTCAGAGGGGCAGTACTGAGGGAGTGCCGCACTGTCAGAGGGTCAGTACTGAGGGAGTGCCGCACAGTCAGAGGGTCAGTACTGAGGGAGCGTTGCACTGTCAGAGGGTCAGTACTGAGGGAGCTCCACACAGTCAGAGTGTCAGTACTGAGGGAGTGCCGCACTGTCAGAGGGTCAGTACAGAGGGGGCGCTGCACTGTCAGAGGGTCAGTACTGAGGGAGCGCTGCACTGTCAGAGGGTCAGTACTGAGGGAGTGCCGCACTGTCAGAGGGTCAGTACTGAGGGAGTGCCGCACTGTCAGAGGGTCAGTACTGAGGGAGTGCCGCACTGTCAGAGGGTCAGTACAGAGGGAACGCTGCACTGTCAGAGGGTCAGTACTGAGGGAGTGCCGCACTGTCAGAGGGTCAGTACTGAGGGAGTGCTGCACTGTCAGAGGGTCAGTACTGAGGGAGCGCCGCACTGTCAGAGGGTCAGTACTGAGGGAGTGCCGCACTGTCAGAGGGTCAGTACTGAGGGAGTGCCGCACTGTCAGAGTGTCAGTACTGAGGGAGTGCCGCACTGTCACAGTGTCAGTACTGAGGGAGCGCAGCACTGTCAGAGGGTCAGTACTTAGGGAGTGCCGCACTGTCAGAGGGTCAGCACAGAGGGAGTGCCGCCCTGTCAGACGGTCAGTACTGAGGGAGTGCCGCACTGTCAGAGGGTCAGTACTGAGGGAGCGCTGCACTGTCAGAGGGTCAGTACTGAGGGAGCGCTGCACTGTCAGAGCGTCAGTACTGAGGGAGTGCCGCACATTCAGAGGGTCAGTACTGAGGGAGTGCCGCACTGTCAGAGGGTCAGTACTGAGGGAGTGCCGCACTGTCAGAGGGTCAGTACTGAGGGAGTGCCGCACAGTCAGAGGGTCAGTACTGAGGGAGCGTTGCACTGTCAGAGGGTCAGTACTGAGGGAGCTCCACACTGTCAGAGTGTCAGTACTGAGGGAGTGCCGCACTGTCAGAGGGTCAGTAGAGAGGGGGCGCTGCACTGTCAGAGGGTCAGTACTGAGGGAGCGCTGCACTGTCAGAGGGTCAGTACTGAGGCTGTGCCGCACTGTCAGAGGGTCAGTTATGAGGGAGCGCTGCACTGTCAGAGGGTCAGTACTGAGGGAGTGCCGCACTGTCAGAGGGTCAGTACTGAGGGAGTGCCGCACTGTCAGAGGGTCAGTACTGAGGGAGTGCTGCACTGTCAGAGGGTCAGTACTGAGGGAGTGCTGCACTGTCAGAGGGTCTGCGCTGAGGGAGTGCTGCTGTCAGAGGGTCAGTACTGAGGGAGTGCCGCACTGTCAGAGCGTCAGTACTGAGGGAGTGCCGCACTGTCAGAGTGTCAGTACTGAGGGAGTGCTGCACTGTCAGAGTGTCAGGACTGAGGGAGTGCCGCCCTGTCAGAGGGTCTGTACTGAGGGAGTGCTGCACTGTCACAGGATCAGTACTGAGGGAGCTCCGCCCTGTCAGAGTGTCAGTACTGAGGGAGCGCAGCACTGTCAGAGGGTCAGTACTGAGGGAGTGCTGCACTGTCAGAGGGTCAGTACTGAGGGAGTGCTGCCCTGTCAGAGGGTCAGTACTGAGGGAGTGCCGCACTGTCACAGGGTCAGGACTGAGGGAGTGCCGCACTGTCAGAGGGTCAGTACTGAGGGAGTGCCGCACTGTCAGAGGGTCAGTACTGAGGGAGTGCCGCACTGTCACAGGGTCAGTACTGAGGGAGCGCCGCACTGTCAGATGGTCAATACTGAGGGAGTGCCGCACTGTCAGAGGGTCAGTACTGAGGGAGCGCCGCACTGTCAGAGGGTCAGTACTAAGGGAGTGCCGCAATGTCAGAGGGGCAGTACTGAGGGAGTGCCGCACTGTCAGAGGGTCAGTACTGAGGGAATGCCTCACTGTCAGATGGTCAATACTGAGGGAGTGCCGCACTGTCAGAGGGTCAGTACTGAGGGAGTGCCGCACTGTCAGAGGGTCAGTACTGAGGGAGTGCCGCACTGTCAGAGTGTCAGTACTGAGGGAGTGCTACACTGTCAGAGTGTCAGTGCTGAGGAAGTGCTGCACTGTCAGAGGATCAGTACTGAGGGAGTGCTGCACTGTCAGAGGGTCAGTACTGAGGGAGTGCTGCACTGTCAGAGGGTCAGTACTGAGGGAGTGCCGCACTGTCAGAGGGTCAGTACTGAGGGAGTGCTGCACTGTCAGAGCGTCAGTACTGAGGGAGTGCCGCACAGTCAGAGGGTCAGTACTGAGGGAGTGCCGCACTGTCAGAGGGTCAGTACTGAGGGAGTGCCGCACTGTCAGAGGTTCAGTACTGAGGGAGTGCCGCACAGTCAGAGGGTCAGTACTAAGGGAGCGTTGCACTGTCAGAGGGACAGTACTGAGGGAGCTCCACACTGTCAGAGTGTCAGTACTGAGGGAGTGCCGCACTGTCAGAGGGTCAGTACAGAGGGGGCGCTGCACTGTCAGAGGGTCAGTACTGAGGGAGCGCTGCACTGTCAGAGGGTCAGTACTGAGGGAGTGCCGCACTGTCAGAGGGTCAGTACTGAGGGAGCGCTGCACTGTCAGAGGGTCAGTACTGAGGGAGCGCTGCACTGTCAGAGCGTCAGTACTGAGGGAGTGCCGCACATTCAGAGGGTCAGTACTGAGGGAGTGCCGCACTGTCAGAGGGTCAGTACTGAGGGAGTGCCGCACTGTCAGAGGGTCAGTACTGAGGGAGTGCCGCACAGTCAGAGGGTCAGTACTGAGGGAGCGTTGCACTGTCAGAGGGTCAGTACTGAGGGAGCTCCACACTGTCAGAGTGTCAGTACTGAGGGAGTGCCGCACTGTCAGAGGGTCAGTACAGAGGGGGCGCTGCACTGTCAGAGGGTCAGTACTGAGGGAGCGCTGCACTGTCAGAGGGTCAGTACTGAGGGAGTGCCGCACTGTCAGAGGGTCAGTACTGAGGGAGTGCCACACTGTCAGAGGGTCAGTACTGAGGGAGTGCCGCACTGTCAGAGGGTCAGTACAGAGGGAACGCTGCACTGTCAGAGGGTCAGTACTGAGGGAGTGCCGCACTGTCAGAGGGTCAGTACTGAGGGAGTGCTGCACTGTCAGAGGGTCAGTACTGAGGGAGCGCCGCACTGTCAGAGGGTCAGTACTGAGGGAGTGCCGCACTGTCAGAGGGTCAGTACTGAGGGAGTGCCGCACTGTCAGAGTGTCAGTACTGAGGGAGTGCCGCACTGTCACAGTGTCAGTACTGAGGGAGCGCAGCACTGTCAGAGGGTCAGTACTGAGGGAGTGCCGCACTGTCAGAGGGTCAGCACAGAGGGAGTGCCGCCCTGTCAGACGGTCAGTACTGAGGGAGTGCCGCACTGTCACAGGGTCAGGACTGAGGGAGTGCCGCACTGTCAGAGGGTCAGTACTGAGGGAGTGCTGCACTGTCAGAGTGTAAGGACTGAGGGAGTGCCGCCCTGTCAGAGGGTCTGTACTGAGGGAGTGCTGCACTGTCACAGGATCAGTACTGAGGGAGCGACGCCCTGTCAGAGTGTCAGTCCTGAGGGAGTGCCGCACTGTCACAGTGTCAGTACTGAGGGAGCGCAGCACTGTCAGAGGGTCAGTAGTGAGGGAGTGCTGCACTGTCAGAGGTTCAGTACTGAGGGAGTGCTGCCCTGTCAGAGGGTCAGTACTGAGGGAGTGCCGCACTGTCACAGGGTCAGGACTGAGGGAGTGCCGCACTGTCAGAGGGTCAGTACTGAGGGAGTGCCGCACTGTCAGAGGGTCAGTACTGAGGGAGTGCCGCACTGTCACTGGGTCAGTACTGAGGGAGCGCCGCACTGTCAGATGGTCAATACTGAGGGAGTGCCGCACTGTCAGAGGGTCAGTACTGAGGGAGCGCCGCACTGTCAGAGGGTCAGTACTGAGGGAGTGCCGCACTGTCAGAGGGTCAGTACTGAGGGAGCGCCGCACTGTCAGAGGGTCAGTACTGAGGGAGTGCCTCACTGTCAGATGGTCAATACAGAGGGAGTGCCGCACTGTCAGAGGGTCAGTGCTGAGGGAGTGCCGCACTGTCAGAGGGTCAGTACTGAGGGAGTGCCGCACTGTCAGAGTGCCAGTACTGAGGGAGTGCTACAGTGTCAGAGTGTCAGTGCTGAGGAAGTGCTGCACTGTCAGAGGATCAGTACTGAGGGAGCGCCGCATTGTCAGAGGGTCAGTACTGAGGGAGTGCTGCACTGTCAGAGGGTCAGTGCTGAGGGACTGCTGCACTGTCACAGGGTCAGTACTGAGGGAGCGCCGCACTGTCAGAGGGTCAGTACTGAGGTAGTGCCGCACTGTTAGAGGGTCAGTACTGAGGGAGCGCTGCACTGTCAGAGGGTCAGCACTGAGGGAGCGCCGCACTGTCAGAGGGTCAGTACTGACGGAGTGCCGCACTGTCAGAGGGTCAGTACTGAGGGAGTGCCGCACTGTCAGAGGGTCAGCGCTGAGGGAGTGCCGCACTGTCAGAGAGTCAGTACTGAAGGAGCGCAGCAGTGTCAGAGGGTCAGTACTGAGGGCGCGCTGCACTGTCAGAGGGTCAGTACTGAGGGAGTGCCGCACTGTCAGAGGGTCAGTACTGAGGGAGTGCCGCAATGTCAGAGGGTCAGTACTGAGGGAGCGCCGCACTGTCAGAGGGTCAGCACTGGGGGAGAACCGCACTGTCAGAGGGTCAGTACTGAGGGAGCGCCGCACTATCAGAGGTTCAGTACTGAGGGAGTGCCGCACTGTCAGAGGGTCAGTACTGAGGGAGTGCCGCACTGTCAGAGGGTCAGTACTGAGGGAGTGCCGCACAGTCAGAGGGTCAGTACTGAGGGAGCGTTGCACTGTCAGAGGGTCAGTACTGAGGGAGCTCCACACTGTCAGAGTGTCAGTACTGAGGGAGTGCCGCACTGTCAGAGGGTCAGTACAGAGGGGGCGCTGCACTGTCAGAGGGTCAGTACTGAGGGAGCGCTGCACTGTCAGAGGGTCAGTACTGAGGGAGTGCCGCACTGTCAGAGGGTCAGTACTGAGGGTGTGCCACACTGTCAGAGGGTCAGTACTGAGGGAGTGCCGCACTGTCAGAGGGTCAGTACAGAGGGAACGCTGCACTGTCAGAGGGTCAGTACTGAGGGAGTGCCGCACTGTCAGAGGGTCAGTACTGAGGGAGTGCTGCACTGTCAGAGGGTCAGTACTGAGGGAGCGCCGCACTGTCAGAGGGTCAGTACTGAGGGAGTGCCGCACTGTCAGAGGGTCAGTACTGAGGGAGTGCCGCACTGTCAGAGTGTCAGTACTGAGGGAGTGCCGCACTGTCACAGTGTCAGTACTGAGGGAGCGCAGCACTGTCAGAGGGTCAGTACTGAGGGAGTGCCGCACTGTCAGAGGGTCAGCACAGAGGGAGTGCCGCCCTGTCAGACGGTCAGTACTGAGGGAGTGCCGCACTGTCACAGGGTCAGGACTGAGGGAGTGCCGCACTGTCAGAGGGTCAGTACTGAGGGAGTGCTGCACTGTCAGAGTGTAAGGACTGAGGGAGTGCCGCCCTGTCAGAGGGTCTGTACTGAGGGAGTGCTGCACTGTCACAGGATCAGTACTGAGGGAGCGACGCCCTGTCAGAGTGTCAGTCCTGAGGGAGTGCCGCACTGTCACAGTGTCAGTACTGAGGGAGCGCAGCACTGTCAGAGGGTCAGTAGTGAGGGAGTGCTGCACTGTCAGAGGGTCAGTACTGAGGGAGTGCTGCCCTGTCAGAGGGTCAGTACTGAGGGAGTGCCGCACTGTCACAGGGTCAGGACTGAGGGAGTGCCGCACTGTCAGAGGGTCAGTACTGAGGGAGTGCCGCACTGTCAGAGGGTCAGTACTGAGGGAGTGCCGCACTGTCACTGGGTCAGTACTGAGGGAGCGCCGCACTGTCAGATGGTCAATACTGAGGGAGTGCCGCACTGTCAGAGGGTCAGTACTGAGGGAGCGCCGCACTGTCAGAGGGTCAGTACTGAGGGAGTGCCGCACTGTCAGAGGGTCAGTACTGAGGGAGCGCCGCACTGTCAGAGGGTCAGTACTGAGGGAGTGCCTCACTGTCAGATGGTCAATACAGAGGGAGTGCCGCACTGTCAGAGGGTCAGTGCTGAGGGAGTGCCGCACTGTCAGAGGGTCAGTACTGAGGGAGTGCCGCACTGTCAGAGTGCCAGTACTGAGGGAGTGCTACAGTGTCAGAGTGTCAGTGCTGAGGAAGTGCTGCACTGTCAGAGGATCAGTACTGAGGGAGCGCCGCATTGTCAGAGGGTCAGTACTGAGGGAGTGCTGCACTGTCAGAAGGTCAGTGCTGAGGGACTGCTGCACTGTCACAGGGTCAGTACTGAGGGAGCGCCGCACTGTCAGAGGGTCAGTACTGAGGTAGTGCCGCACTGTTAGAGGGTCAGTACTGAGGGAGCGCCGCACTGTCAGAGGGTCAGTACTGAGGGAGCGCCGCACTGTCAGAGGGTCAGTACTGAGGGAGTGCCGCACTGTCAGAGGGTCAGTACTGAGGGAGTGCCGCACTGTCAGAGTGTCAGTACTGAGGGAGTGCCGCACTGTCACAGTGTCAGTACTGAGGGAGCGCAGCACTGTCAGAGGGTCAGTACTTAGGGAGTGCCGCACTGTCAGAGGGTCAGCACAGAGGGAGTGCCGCCCTGTCAGACGGTCAGTACTGAGGGAGTGCCGCACTGTCAGAGGGTCAGTACTGAGGGAGCGCTGCACTGTCAGAGGGTCAGTACTGAGGGAGCGCTGCACTGTCAGAGCGTCAGTACTGAGGGAGTGCCGCACATTCAGAGGGTCAGTACTGAGGGAGTGCCGCACTGTCAGAGGGTCAGTACTGAGGGAGTGCCGCACTGTCAGAGGGTCAGTACTGAGGGAGTGCCGCACAGTCAGAGGGTCAGTACTGAGGGAGCGTTGCACTGTCAGAGGGTCAGTACTGAGGGAGCTCCACACTGTCAGAATGTCAGTACTGAGGGAGTGCCGCACTGTCAGAGGGTCAGTAGAGAGGGGGCGCTGCACTGTCAGAGGGTCAGTACTGAGGGAGCGCTGCACTGTCAGAGGGTCAGTACTGAGGCTGTGCCGCACTGTCAGAGGGTCAGTTATGAGGGAGCGCTGCACTGTCAGAGGGTCAGTACTGAGGGAGTGCCGCACTGTCAGAGGGTCAGTACTGAGGGAGTGCCGCACTGTCAGAGGGTCAGTACTGAGGGAGTGCTGCACTGTCAGAGGGTCAGTACTGAGGGAGTGCTGCACTGTCAGAGGGTCTGCGCTGAGGGAGTGCTGCTGTCAGAGGGTCAGTACTGAGGGAGTGCCGCACTGTCAGAGCGTCAGTACTGAGGGAGTGCCGCACTGTCAGAGTGTCAGTACTGAGGGAGTGCTGCACTGTCAGAGTGTCAGGACTGAGGGAGTGCCGCCCTGTCAGAGGGTCTGTACTGAGGGAGTGCTGCACTGTCACAGGATCAGTACTGAGGGAGCTCCGCCCTGTCAGAGTGTCAGTACTGAGGGAGCGCAGCACTGTCAGAGGGTCAGTACTGAGGGAGTGCTGCACTGTCAGAGGGTCAGTACTGAGGGAGTGCTGCCCTGTCAGAGGGTCAGTACTGAGGGAGTGCCGCACTGTCACAGGGTCAGGACTGAGGGAGTGCCGCACTGTCAGAGGGTCAGTACTGAGGGAGTGCCGCACTGTCAGAGGGTCAGTACTGAGGGAGTGCCGCACTGTCACAGGGTCAGTACTGAGGGAGCGCCGCACTGTCAGATGGTCAATACTGAGGGAGTGCCGCACTGTCAGAGGGTCAGTACTGAGGGAGCGCCGCACTGTCAGAGGGTCAGTACTAAGGGAGTGCCGCAATGTCAGAGGGGCAGTACTGAGGGAGTGCCGCACTGTCAGAGGGTCAGTACTGAGGGAGTGCCTCACTGTCAGATGGTCAATACTGAGGGAGTGCCGCACTGTCAGAGGGTCAGTACTGAGGGAGTGCCGCACTGTCAGAGGGTCAGTACTGAGGGAGTGCCGCACTGTCAGAGTGTCAGTACTGAGGGAGTGCTACACTGTCAGAGTGTCAGTGCTGAGGAAGTGCTGCACTGTCAGAGGATCAGTACTGAGGGAGTGCTGCACTGTCAGAGGGTCAGTACTGAGGGAGTGCTGCACTGTCAGAGGGTCAGTACTGAGGGAGTGCCGCACTGTCAGAGGGTCAGTACTGAGGGAGTGCTGCACTGTCAGAGCGTCAGTACTGAGGGAGTGCCGCACAGTCAGAGGGTCAGTACTGAGGGAGTGCCGCACTGTCAGAGGGTCAGTACTGAGGGAGTGCCGCACTGTCAGAGGTTCAGTACTGAGGGAGTGCCGCACAGTCAGAGGGTCAGTACTAAGGGAGCGTTGCACTGTCAGAGGGACAGTACTGAGGGAGCTCCACACTGTCAGAGTTTCAGTACTGAGGGAGTGCCGCACTGTCAGAGGGTCAGTACAGAGGGGGCGCTGCACTGTCAGAGGGTCAGTACTGAGGGAGCGCTGCACTGTCAGAGGGTCAGTACTGAGGGAGTGCCGCACTGTCAGAGGGTCAGTACTGAGGGAGCGCTGCACTGTCAGAGGGTCAGTACTGAGGGAGCGCTGCACTGTCAGAGCGTCAGTACTGAGGGAGTGCCGCACATTCAGAGGGTCAGTACTGAGGGAGTGCCGCACTGTCAGAGGGTCAGTACTGAGGGAGTGCCGCACTGTCAGAGGGTCAGTACTGAGGGAGTGCCGCACAGTCAGAGGGTCAGTACTGAGGGAGCGTTGCACTGTCAGAGGGTCAGTACTGAGGGAGCTCCACACTGTCAGAGTGTCAGTACTGAGGGAGTGCCGCACTGTCAGAGGGTCAGTACAGAGGGGGCGCTGCACTGTCAGAGGGTCAGTACTGAGGGAGCGCTGCACTGTCAGAGGGTCAGTACTGAGGGAGTGCCGCACTGTCAGAGGGTCAGTACTGAGGGAGTGCCACACTGTCAGAGGGTCAGTACTGAGGGAGTGCCGCACTGTCAGAGGGTCAGTACAGAGGGAACGCTGCACTGTCAGAGGGTCAGTACTGAGGGAGTGCCGCACTGTCAGAGGGTCAGTACTGAGGGAGTGCTGCACTGTCAGAGGGTCAGTACTGAGGGAGCGCCGCACTGTCAGAGGGTCAGTACTGAGGGAGTGCCGCACTGTCAGAGGGTCAGTACTGAGGGAGTGCCGCACTGTCAGAGTGTCAGTACTGAGGGAGTGCCGCACTGTCACAGTGTCAGTACTGAGGGAGCGCAGCACTGTCAGAGGGTCAGTACTGAGGGAGTGCCGCACTGTCAGAGGGTCAGCACAGAGGGAGTGCCGCCCTGTCAGACGGTCAGTACTGAGGGAGTGCCGCACTGTCACAGGGTCAGGACTGAGGGAGTGCCGCACTGTCAGAGGGTCAGTACTGAGGGAGTGCTGCACTGTCAGAGTGTAAGGACTGAGGGAGTGCCGCCCTGTCAGAGGGTCTGTACTGAGGGAGTGCTGCACTGTCACAGGATCAGTACTGAGGGAGCGACGCCCTGTCAGAGTGTCAGTCCTGAGGGAGTGCCGCACTGTCACAGTGTCAGTACTGAGGGAGCGCAGCACTGTCAGAGGGTCAGTAGTGAGGGAGTGCTGCACTGTCAGAGGTTCAGTACTGAGGGAGTGCTGCCCTGTCAGAGGGTCAGTACTGAGGGAGTGCCGCACTGTCACAGGGTCAGGACTGAGGGAGTGCCGCACTGTCAGAGGGTCAGTACTGAGGGAGTGCCGCACTGTCAGAGGGTCAGTACTGAGGGAGTGCCGCACTGTCACTGGGTCAGTACTGAGGGAGCGCCGCACTGTCAGATGGTCAATACTGAGGGAGTGCCGCACTGTCAGAGGGTCAGTACTGAGGGAGCGCCGCACTGTCAGAGGGTCAGTACTGAGGGAGTGCCGCACTGTCAGAGGGTCAGTACTGAGGGAGCGCCGCACTGTCAGAGGGTCAGTACTGAGGGAGTGCCTCACTGTCAGATGGTCAATACAGAGGGAGTGCCGCACTGTCAGAGGGTCAGTGCTGAGGGAGTGCCGCACTGTCAGAGGGTCAGTACTGAGGGAGTGCCGCACTGTCAGAGTGCCAGTACTGAGGGAGTGCTACAGTGTCAGAGTGTCAGTGCTGAGGAAGTGCTGCACTGTCAGAGGATCAGTACTGAGGGAGCGCCGCATTGTCAGAGGGTCAGTACTGAGGGAGTGCTGCACTGTCAGAGGGTCAGTGCTGAGGGACTGCTGCACTGTCACAGGGTCAGTACTGAGGGAGCGCCGCACTGTCAGAGGGTCAGTACTGAGGTAGTGCCGCACTGTTAGAGGGTCAGTACTGAGGGAGCGCTGCACTGTCAGAGGGTCAGCACTGAGGGAGCGCCGCACTGTCAGAGGGTCAGTACTGACGGAGTGCCGCACTGTCAGAGGGTCAGTACTGAGGGAGTGCCGCACTGTCAGAGGGTCAGCGCTGAGGGAGTGCCGCACTGTCAGAGAGTCAGTACTGAAGGAGCGCAGCAGTGTCAGAGGGTCAGTACTGAGGGCGCGCTGCACTGTCAGAGGGTCAGTACTGAGGGAGTGCCGCACTGTCAGAGGGTCAGTACTGAGGGAGTGCCGCAATGTCAGAGGGTCAGTACTGAGGGAGCGCCGCACTGTCAGAGGGTCAGCACTGGGGGAGAACCGCACTGTCAGAGGGTCAGTACTGAGGGAGCGCCGCACTATCAGAGGTTCAGTACTGAGGGAGTGCCGCACTGTCAGAGGGTCAGTACTGAGGGAGTGCCGCACTGTCAGAGGGTCAGTACTGAGGGAGTGCCGCACAGTCAGAGGGTCAGTACTGAGGGAGCGTTGCACTGTCAGAGGGTCAGTACTGAGGGAGCTCCACACTGTCAGAGTGTCAGTACTGAGGGAGTGCCGCACTGTCAGAGGGTCAGTACAGAGGGGGCGCTGCACTGTCAGAGGGTCAGTACTGAGGGAGCGCTGCACTGTCAGAGGGTCAGTACTGAGGGAGTGCCGCACTGTCAGAGGGTCAGTACTGAGGGTGTGCCACACTGTCAGAGGGTCAGTACTGAGGGAGTGCCGCACTGTCAGAGGGTCAGTACAGAGGGAACGCTGCACTGTCAGAGGGTCAGTACTGAGGGAGTGCCGCACTGTCAGAGGGTCAGTACTGAGGGAGTGCTGCACTGTCAGAGGGTCAGTACTGAGGGAGCGCCGCACTGTCAGAGGGTCAGTACTGAGGGAGTGCCGCACTGTCAGAGGGTCAGTACTGAGGGAGTGCCGCACTGTCAGAGTGTCAGTACTGAGGGAGTGCCGCACTGTCACAGTGTCAGTACTGAGGGAGCGCAGCACTGTCAGAGGGTCAGTACTGAGGGAGTGCCGCACTGTCAGAGGGTCAGCACAGAGGGAGTGCCGCCCTGTCAGACGGTCAGTACTGAGGGAGTGCCGCACTGTCACAGGGTCAGGACTGAGGGAGTGCCGCACTGTCAGAGGGTCAGTACTGAGGGAGTGCTGCACTGTCAGAGTGTAAGGACTGAGGGAGTGCCGCCCTGTCAGAGGGTCTGTACTGAGGGAGTGCTGCACTGTCACAGGATCAGTACTGAGGGAGCGACGCCCTGTCAGAGTGTCAGTCCTGAGGGAGTGCCGCACTGTCACAGTGTCAGTACTGAGGGAGCGCAGCACTGTCAGAGGGTCAGTAGTGAGGGAGTGCTGCACTGTCAGAGGGTCAGTACTGAGGGAGTGCTGCCCTGTCAGAGGGTCAGTACTGAGGGAGTGCCGCACTGTCACAGGGTCAGGACTGAGGGAGTGCCGCACTGTCAGAGGGTCAGTACTGAGGGAGTGCCGCACTGTCAGAGGGTCAGTACTGAGGGAGTGCCGCACTGTCACTGGGTCAGTACTGAGGGAGCGCCGCACTGTCAGATGGTCAATACTGAGGGAGTGCCGCACTGTCAGAGGGTCAGTACTGAGGGAGCGCCGCACTGTCAGAGGGTCAGTACTGAGGGAGTGCCGCACTGTCAGAGGGTCAGTACTGAGGGAGCGCCGCACTGTCAGAGGGTCAGTACTGAGGGAGTGCCTCACTGTCAGATGGTCAATACAGAGGGAGTGCCGCACTGTCAGAGGGTCAGTGCTGAGGGAGTGCCGCACTGTCAGAGGGTCAGTACTGAGGGAGTGCCGCACTGTCAGAGTGCCAGTACTGAGGGAGTGCTACAGTGTCAGAGTGTCAGTGCTGAGGAAGTGCTGCACTGTCAGAGGATCAGTACTGAGGGAGCGCCGCATTGTCAGAGGGTCAGTACTGAGGGAGTGCTGCACTGTCAGAAGGTCAGTGCTGAGGGACTGCTGCACTGTCACAGGGTCAGTACTGAGGGAGCGCCGCACTGTCAGAGGGTCAGTACTGAGGTAGTGCCGCACTGTTAGAGGGTCAGTACTGAGGGAGCGCTGCACTGTCAGAGGGTCAGCACTGAGGGAGCGCCGCACTGTCAGAGGGTCAGTACTGACGGAGTGCCGCACTGTCAGAGGGTCAGTACTGAGGGAGTGCCGCACTGTCAGAGGGTCAGCGCTGAGGGAGTGCCGCACTGTCAGAGAGTCAGTACTGAAGGAGCGCAGCAGTGTCAGAGGGTCAGTACTGAGGGCGCGCTGCACTGTCAGAGGGTCAGTACTGAGGGAGTGCCGCACTGTCAGAGGGTCAGTACTGAGGGAGTGCCGCAATGTCAGAGGGTCAGTACTGAGGGAGCGCCGCACTGTCAGAGGGTCAGCACTGGGGGAGAACCGCACTGTCAGAGGGTCAGTACTGAGCGAGCGCCGCACTATCAGAGGTTCAGTACTGACGGAGTGCCGCACTGTCAGAGGGTCAGTACTGAGGGAGTGCCGCCCTGTCAGAGGGTCAGTACTGAGGGAGCGCCGCCTTGTCAGAGGGTCAGTACTGAGGGAGTGCCGCACTGCCAGAGGGTCAGTACTGAGGGAGTGCCGCACTGTCACAGGGTCAGTACTGAGGGAGCGCCGCACTGTCAGAGGGTCAGTACTGAGGGAGTGCCGCACTGTCAGAGGGTCAGTACTGAGGGAGTGCCGCACTGTCAGTGGATCAGTACTAAGGGAGTGCTGCACTGTCAGAGGGTCAGCACTGAGGGAGTGCCGCCCTGTCAGAGGGTCAGTACTGAGGGACTGCTGCACTGTCAGAGGGTCAGTACTGAGGGAGTGCCGCATTGTCAGAGGGTCAGTACTGAGGGAGTGCCGCACTGTCAGAGGGTCAGTACTGAGGGAGTGCCGCACTGTCAGAGGGTCAGTACTGAGGGAGCGCTGCACTGTCAGAGGGTCAGTACTGAGGGAGTGCCGCACCGTCAGAGGGTCAGTACTGAGGGAGTGCCGCACTGTCAGAGGGTCAGTACTGAGGGAGTGCCGCACTGTCAGAGGGTCAGTACTGAGGGAGTGCCGCACTGTCAGAGAGTCAGTACTGAGGGAGTGCTGCACTGTCAGAGGGTCAGTACTGAGTGAGTGCCGCGCTGTCAGAGGGTCAGTACTGAGGGAGTGCCGCACTGTCAGAGGGTCAGTACTGAGGGAGCGCCACACTGTCAGAGGGTCAGTACTGAGGGGTGCTTGATTGTCAGAGTGTCAGTACTGAGGGAGTGTCGCACTGTCTGAGGGTCAGTACTGAGGGAGTGCCGCATGTCAGAGGGTCAGTACTGAGGCAGTGCCGCACTGTCAGAGGGTCAGTACTGAGGGAGTGCTGCACTGTCACAGGGTCAGTACTGAGGGAGTGCCGCACTGTCAGAGGGTCAGTACTGGGGGAGTGCCGCACTGTCAGAGGGTCAGTACTGAGGGAGTGCCGCACTGTCAGAGGGTCAGTACTGAGGGAGTGTCGCACTGTCAGAGGGTCAGTACTGAGGGAGTGTCGCGCTGTCAGAGGGTCAGTACTGAGGGAGTGCCGCACTGTCAGAGGGTCAGTACTGAGGGAGTGTCGCACTGTCAGAGGGTCAGTTCTGAGGGAGTGCCGCACTGTCAGAGGGTCAGTACGGAGGGAGTGCCGCACTGTCAGAGGGTCAGTGCTGAGGGAGCGCCGCACTGTCAGAGGGTCAGTACTGAGGGAGTGCCGCACTGTCAGAGGGTCAGTACTGAGGGAGTGTCACACTGTCAGAGGGTCAGTACTGAGGGAGCGCTGCACTGTCAGAGGGTCAGCACTGAGGGAGCGCCGCACTGTCAGAGGGTCAGTACGGACGGAGTGCCGCACTGTCAGAGGGTCAGTACTGAGGGAGTGCCGCACTGTCAGAGGGTCAGCGCTGAGGGAGTGCCGCACTGTCAGAGAGTCAGTACTGAAGGAGCGCAGCAGTGTCAGAGGGTCAGTACTGCGGGCGCGCTGCACTGTCAGAGGGTCAGTACTGAGGGAGTGCCGCACTGTCAGAGGGTCAGTACTGAGGGAGTGCCGCAATGTCAGAGGGTCAGTACTGAGGGAGCGCCGCACTGTCAGAGGGTCAGCACTGGGGGAGCACCGCACTGTCAGACGGTCAGTACTGAGGGAGTGCCGCACTGTCAGAGGGTCAGTATTGAGGGTGTGCCGCACTATCAGAGGGTCAGTACTGAGGGAGTGCCGCACTGTCAGAGGGTCAGTACTGAGGGAGTGCCGCCCTGTCAGAGGGTCAGTACTGAGGGAGCGCCGCCCTGTCAGAGGGTCAGTACTGAGGGAGTGCCGCACTGCCAGAGGGTCAGTACTGAGGGAGTGCCGCACTGTCAGAGGGTCAGTAATGAGGGAGCGCCGCACTGTCAGAGGGTCAGTACTGAGGGAGTGTTGCACTGTCACAGGGTCAGTACTGAGGGAGCGCCGCACTGTCAGAGGGTCAGTACTGAGGGAGTGCTGCACTGTCAGAGGGTCAGTACTGAGGGTGTGCCGCACTGTCAGAGGGTCAGTACTGAGGGAGCGCCGCACTGTCACAGGGTCAGTACTGTGGGAGCGTCGCACTGTCAGAGGGTCAGTACTGAGGGAGCGCCGCACTGTCAGATGGTCAGTACAGAGGGAGCGCCGCACTGTCAGAGGGTCAGTACTGAGGGAGCGCCGCACTGTCACAGGGTCAGTACTGTGGGAGTGTCGCACTGTCAGAGGGTCAGTACTGAGGGAGTGCCGCACTGTCAGTGGGTCAGTACTGAGGGTGCGCTGCACTGTCAGTGGATCAGTACTGAGGGAGTGCTGCACTGTCAGAGGGTCAGCACTGAGGGAGTGCAGCCCTGTCGGAGGGTCAGTACTGAGGGACTGCTGCACTGTCAGAGGGTCAGTACTGAGGGAGTGCCGCACTGTCAGAGGGTCAGTACTGAGGGACTGCCGCACTGTCAGAGGGTCAGCACTGGGGGAGAACCGCACTGTCAGAGGGTCAGTACTGAGGGAGCGCCGCACTATCAGAGGTTCAGTACTGAGGGAGTGCCGCACTGTCAGAGGGTCAGTACTGAGGGAGTGCCGCCCTGTCAGAGGGTCAGTACTGAGGGAGCGCCGCCTTGTCAGAGGGTCAGTACTGAGGGAGTGCCGCACTGCCAGAGGGTCAGTACTGAGGGAGTGCCGCACTGTCACAGGGTCAGTACTGAGGGAGCGCCGCACTGTCAGAGGGTCAGTACTGAGGGAGTGCCGCACTGTCAGAGGGTCAGTACTGAGGGAGTGCCGCACTGTCAGTGGATCAGTACTAAGGGAGTGCTGCACTGTCAGAGGGTCAGCACTGAGGGAGTGCCGCCCTGTCAGAGGGTCAGTACTGAGGGACTGCTGCACTGTCAGAGGGTCAGTACTGAGGGAGTGCCGCATTGTCAGAGGGTCAGTACTGAGGGAGTGCCGCACTGTCAGAGGGTCAGTACTGAGGGAGTGCCGCACTGTCAGAGGGTCAGTACTGAGGGAGCGCTGCACTGTCAGAGGGTCAGTACTGAGGGAGTGCCGCACCGTCAGAGGGTCAGTACTGAGGGAGTGCCGCACTGTCAGAGGGTCAGTACTGAGGGAGCGCTGCACTGTCAGAGAGTCAGTACTGAGGGAGTGCCGCACTGTCAGAGGGTCAGTACAGATGGAGCGCCGCACTGTCAGAGGGTCAGTACTGAGGGAATGCTGCACTGTCAGAGGGTCAGTACTGAGGGAGTGCCGCACTGTCAGAGGGTCAGGACTGAGGGAGCGCCGCACTGTCAGAGGCTCAGTATTGAGGGAGTGCCGCACTGTCAGAGGGTCAGTACTGAGGGAGTGCCGCAGTGTCACAGGGTCAGTACTGAGGGAGTGCCGCACTGTCAGAGGGTCAGTACTGAGGGAGTGCCGCCCTGTCAGAGGGTCAGTACTGAGGCAGCGCCGCACTGGCAGAGGGTCAGTACTGAGTGAGTGCCGCTCTGTCAGAGGGTCAGTACTGAGTGAGTGCCGCATTGTCAGAGGGTCAGTACTGAGGGAGTGCCGCACTGTCAGAGAGTCAGTACTGAGGGAGTGCTGCACTGTCAGAGGGTCAGTACTGAGTGAGTGCCGCGCTGTCAGAGGGTCAGTACTGAGGGAGTGCCGCACTGTCAGAGGGTCAGTACTGAGGGAGTGCCGCACTGTCAGAGGGTCAGTACTGAGGGAGCGCCGCACTGTCAGAGGGTCAGTACTGAGGGGTGCTGGATTGTCAGAGTGTCAGTACTGAGGGAGTGTCGCACTGTCTGAGGGTCAGTACTGAGGGAGTGCCGCATGTCAGAGGGTCAGTACTGAGGCAGTGCCGCACTGTCAGAGGGTCAGTACTGAGGGAGTGCTGCACTGTCACAGGGTCAGTACTGAGGGAGTGCCGCACTGTCAGAGGGTCAGTACTGAGGGAGTGCCGCACTGTCAGAGGGTCAGTACTGAGGGAGTGTCGCACTGCCAGAGGGTCAGTACTGAGGGAGTGTCGCACTGTCAGAGGGTCAGTACTGAGGGAGTGCCGCCCTGTCAGAGGGTCAGTACTGAGGGAGTGTCGCACTGTCAGAGGGTCAGTTCTGAGGGAGTGCCGCACTGTCAGAGGGTCAGTACGGAGGGAGTGCCGCACTGTCACAGTGTCAGTACTGAGGGAGCGCAGCACTGTCAGAGGGTCAGTACTGAGGGAGTGCTGCACTGTCAGAGGGTCAGTACTGAGGGAGTGCTGCCCTGTCAGAGGGTCAGTACTGAGGGAGTGCCGCACTGTCACAGGGTCAGGACTGAGGGAGTGCCGCACTGTCAGAGGGTCAGTACTGAGGGAGTGCCGCACTGTCAGAGGGTCAGTACTGAGGGAGTGCCGCACTGTCACAGGGTCAGTACTGAGGGAGCGCCGCACTGTCAGATGGTCAATACTGAGGGAGTGCCGCACTGTCAGAGGGTCAGTACTGAGGGAGCGCCGCACTGTCAGAGGGTCAGTACTAAGGGAGTGCCGCAATGTCAGAGGGGCAGTACTGAGGGAGTGCCGCACTGTCAGAGGGTCAGTACTGAGGGAGTGCCTCACTGTCAGATGGTCAATACTGAGGGAGTGCCGCACTGTCAGAGGGTCAGTACTGAGGGAGTGCCGCACTGTCAGAGGGTCAGTCCTGAGGGAGTGCCGCACTGTCAGAGTGTCAGTACTGAGGGAGTGCTACACTGTCAGAGTGTCAGTGCTGAGGAAGTGCTGCACTGTCAGAGGATCAGTACTGAGGGAGTGCTGCACTGTCAGAGGGTCAGTACTGAGGGAGTGCTGCACTGTCAGAGGGTCAGTACTGAGGGAGTGCCGCACTGTCAGAGGGTCAGTACTGAGGGAGTGCTGCACTGTCAGAGCGTCAGTACTGAGGGAGTGCCGCACAGTCAGAGGGTCAGTACTGAGGGAGTGCCGCACTGTCAGAGGGTCAGTACTGAGGGAGTGCCGCACTGTCAGAGGTTCAGTACTGAGGGAGTGCCGCACAGTCAGAGGGTCAGTACTAAGGGAGCGTTGCACTGTCAGAGGGACAGTACTGAGGGAGCTCCACACTGTCAGAGTGTCAGTACTGAGGGAGTGCCGCACTGTCAGAGGGTCAGTACAGAGGGGGCGCTGCACTGTCAGAGGGTCAGTACTGAGGGAGCGCTGCACTGTCAGAGGGTCAGTACTGAGGGAGTGCCGCACTGTCAGAGGGTCAGTACTGAGGGAGCGCTGCACTGTCAGAGGGTCAGTACTGAGGGAGCGCTGCACTGTCAGAGCGTCAGTACTGAGGGAGTGCCGCACATTCAGAGGGTCAGTACTGAGGGAGTGCCGCACTGTCAGAGGGTCAGTACTGAGGGAGTGCCGCACTGTCAGAGGGTCAGTACTGAGGGAGTGCCGCACAGTCAGAGGGTCAGTACTGAGGGAGCGTTGCACTGTCAGAGGGTCAGTACTGAGGGAGCTCCACACTGTCAGAGTGTCAGTACTGAGGGAGTGCCGCACTGTCAGAGGGTCAGTACAGAGGGGGCGCTGCACTGTCAGAGGTTCAGTACTGAGGGAGCGCTGCACTGTCAGAGGGTCAGTACTGAGGGAGTGCCGCACTGTCAGAGGGTCAGTACTGAGGGAGTGCCACACTGTCAGAGGGTCAGTACTGAGGGAGTGCCGCACTGTCAGAGGGTCAGTACAGAGGGAACGCTGCACTGTCAGAGGGTCAGTACTGAGGGAGTGCCGCACTGTCAGAGGGTCAGTACTGAGGGAGTGCTGCACTGTCAGAGGGTCAGTACTGAGGGAGCGCCGCACTGTCAGAGGGTCAGTACTGAGGGAGTGCCGCACTGTCAGAGGGTCAGTACTGAGGGAGTGCCGCACTGTCAGAGTGTCAGTACTGAGGGAGTGCCGCACTGTCACAGTGTCAGTACTGAGGGAGCGCAGCACTGTCAGAGGGTCAGTACTGAGGGAGTGCCGCACTGTCAGAGGGTCAGCACAGAGGGAGTGCCGCCCTGTCAGACGGTCAGTACTGAGGGAGTGCCGCACTGTCACAGGGTCAGGACTGAGGGAGTGCCGCACTGTCAGAGGGTCAGTACTGAGGGAGTGCTGCACTGTCAGAGTGTAAGGACTGAGGGAGTGCCGCCCTGTCAGAGGGTCTGTACTGAGGGAGTGCTGCACTGTCACAGGATCAGTACTGAGGGAGCGACGCCCTGTCAGAGTGTCAGTCCTGAGGGAGTGCCGCACTGTCACAGTGTCAGTACTGAGGGAGCGCAGCACTGTCAGAGGGTCAGTAGTGAGGGAGTGCTGCACTGTCAGAGGTTCAGTACTGAGGGAGTGCTGCCCTGTCAGAGGGTCAGTACTGAGGGAGTGCCGCACTGTCACAGGGTCAGGACTGAGGGAGTGCCGCACTGTCAGAGGGTCAGTACTGAGGGAGTGCCGCACTGTCAGAGGGTCAGTACTGAGGGAGTGCCGCACTGTCACTGGGTCAGTACTGAGGGAGCGCCGCACTGTCAGATGGTCAATACTGAGGGAGTGCCGCACTGTCAGAGGGTCAGTACTGAGGGAGCGCCGCACTGTCAGAGGGTCAGTACTGAGGGAGTGCCGCACTGTCAGAGGGTCAGTACTGAGGGAGCGCCGCACTGTCAGAGGGTCAGTACTGAGGGAGTGCCTCACTGTCAGATGGTCAATACAGAGGGAGTGCCGCACTGTCAGAGGGTCAGTGCTGAGGGAGTGCCGCACTGTCAGAGGGTCAGTACTGAGGGAGTGCCGCACTGTCAGAGTGCCAGTACTGAGGGAGTGCTACAGTGTCAGAGTGTCAGTGCTGAGGAAGTGCTGCACTGTCAGAGGATCAGTACTGAGGGAGCGCCGCATTGTCAGAGGGTCAGTACTGAGGGAGTGCTGCACTGTCAGAGGGTCAGTGCTGAGGGACTGCTGCACTGTCACAGGGTCAGTACTGAGGGAGCGCCGCACTGTCAGAGGGTCAGTACTGAGGTAGTGCCGCACTGTTAGAGGGTCAGTACTGAGGGAGCGCTGCACTGTCAGAGGGTCAGCACTGAGGGAGCGCCGCACTGTCAGAGGGTCAGTACTGACGGAGTGCCGCACTGTCAGAGGGTCAGTACTGAGGGAGTGCCGCACTGTCAGAGGGTCAGCGCTGAGGGAGTGCCGCACTGTCAGAGAGTCAGTACTGAAGGAGCGCAGCAGTGTCAGAGGGTCAGTACTGAGGGCGCGCTGCACTGTCAGAGGGTCAGTACTGAGGGAGTGCCGCACTGTCAGAGGGTCAGTACTGAGGGAGTGCCGCAATGTCAGAGGGTCAGTACTGAGGGAGCGCCGCACTGTCAGAGGGTCAGCACTGGGGGAGAACCGCACTGTCAGAGGGTCAGTACTGAGGGAGCGCCGCACTATCAGAGGTTCAGTACTGAGGGAGTGCCGCACTGTCAGAGGGTCAGTACTGAGGGAGTGCCGCACTGTCAGAGGGTCAGTACTGAGGGAGTGCCGCACAGTCAGAGGGTCAGTACTGAGGGAGCGTTGCACTGTCAGAGGGTCAGTACTGAGGGAGCTCCACACTGTCAGAGTGTCAGTACTGAGGGAGTGCCGCACTGTCAGAGGGTCAGTACAGAGGGGGCGCTGCACTGTCAGAGGGTCAGTACTGAGGGAGCGCTGCACTGTCAGAGGGTCAGTACTGAGGGAGTGCCGCACTGTCAGAGGGTCAGTACTGAGGGAGTGCCACACTGTCAGAGGGTCAGTACTGAGGGAGTGCCGCACTGTCAGAGGGTCAGTACAGAGGGAACGCTGCACTGTCAGAGGGTCAGTACTGAGGGAGTGCCGCACTGTCAGAGGGTCAGTACTGAGGGAGTGCTGCACTGTCAGAGGGTCAGTACTGAGGGAGCGCCGCACTGTCAGAGGGTCAGTACTGAGGGAGTGCCGCACTGTCAGAGGGTCAGTACTGAGGGAGTGCCGCACTGTCAGAGTGTCAGTACTGAGGGAGTGCCGCACTGTCACAGTGTCAGTACTGAGGGAGCGCAGCACTGTCAGAGGGTCAGTACTGAGGGAGTGCCGCACTGTCAGAGGGTCAGCACAGAGGGAGTGCCGCCCTGTCAGACGGTCAGTACTGAGGGAGTGCCGCACTGTCACAGGGTCAGGACTGAGGGAGTGCCGCACTGTCAGAGGGTCAGTACTGAGGGAGTGCTGCACTGTCAGAGTGTAAGGACTGAGGGAGTGCCGCCCTGTCAGAGGGTCTGTACTGAGGGAGTGCTGCACTGTCACAGGATCAGTACTGAGGGAGCGACGCCCTGTCAGAGTGTCAGTCCTGAGGGAGTGCCGCACTGTCACAGTGTCAGTACTGAGGGAGCGCAGCACTGTCAGAGGGTCAGTAGTGAGGGAGTGCTGCACTGTCAGAGGGTCAGTACTGAGGGAGTGCTGCCCTGTCAGAGGGTCAGTACTGAGGGAGTGCCGCACTGTCACAGGGTCAGGACTGAGGGAGTGCCGCACTGTCAGAGGGTCAGTACTGAGGGAGTGCCGCACTGTCAGAGGGTCAGTACTGAGGGAGTGCCGCACTGTCACTGGGTCAGTACTGAGGGAGCGCCGCACTGTCAGATGGTCAATACTGAGGGAGTGCCGCACTGTCAGAGGGTCAGTACTGAGGGAGCGCCGCACTGTCAGAGGGTCAGTACTGAGGGAGTGCCGCACTGTCAGAGGGTCAGTACTGAGGGAGCGCCGCACTGTCAGAGGGTCAGTACTGAGGGAGTGCCTCACTGTCAGATGGTCAATACAGAGGGAGTGCCGCACTGTCAGAGGGTCAGTGCTGAGGGAGTGCCGCACTGTCAGAGGGTCAGTACTGAGGGAGTGCCGCACTGTCAGAGTGCCAGTACTGAGGGAGTGCTACAGTGTCAGAGTGTCAGTGCTGAGGAAGTGCTGCACTGTCAGAGGATCAGTACTGAGGGAGCGCCGCATTGTCAGAGGGTCAGTACTGAGGGAGTGCTGCACTGTCAGAAGGTCAGTGCTGAGGGACTGCTGCACTGTCACAGGGTCAGTACTGAGGGAGCGCCGCACTGTCAGAGGGTCAGTACTGAGGTAGTGCCGCACTGTTAGAGGGTCAGTACTGAGGGAGCGCTGCACTGTCAGAGGGTCAGCACTGAGGGAGCGCCGCACTGTCAGAGGGTCAGTACTGACGGAGTGCCGCACTGTCAGAGGGTCAGTACTGAGGGAGTGCCGCACTGTCAGAGGGTCAGCGCTGAGGGAGTGCCGCACTGTCAGAGAGTCAGTACTGAAGGAGCGCAGCAGTGTCAGAGGGTCAGTACTGAGGGCGCGCTGCACTGTCAGAGGGTCAGTACTGAGGGAGTGCCGCACTGTCAGAGGGTCAGTACTGAGGGAGTGCCGCAATGTCAGAGGGTCAGTACTGAGGGAGCGCCGCACTGTCAGAGGGTCAGCACTGGGGGAGAACCGCACTGTCAGAGGGTCAGTACTGAGGGAGCGCCGCACTATCAGAGGTTCAGTACTGACGGAGTGCCGCACTGTCAGAGGGTCAGTACTGAGGGAGTGCCGCCCTGTCAGAGGGTCAGTACTGAGGGAGCGCCGCCTTGTCAGAGGGTCAGTACTGAGGGAGTGCCGCACTGCCAGAGGGTCAGTACTGAGGGAGTGCCGCACTGTCACAGGGTCAGTACTGAGGGAGCGCCGCACTGTCAGAGGGTCAGTACTGAGGGAGTGCCGCACTGTCAGGGGGTCAGTACTGAGGGAGTGCCGCACTGTCAGTGGATCAGTACTAAGGGAGTGCTGCACTGTCAGAGGGTCAGCACTGAGGGAGTGCCGCCCTGTCAGAGGGTCAGTACTGAGGGACTGCTGCACTGTCAGAGGGTCAGTACTGAGGGAGTGCCGCATTGTCAGAGGGTCAGTACTGAGGGAGTGCCGCACTGTCAGAGGGTCAGTACTGAGGGAGTGCCGCACTGTCAGAGGGTCAGTACTGAGGGAGCGCTGCACTGTCAGAGGGTCAGTACTGAGGGAGTGCCGCACCGTCAGAGGGTCAGTACTGAGGGAGTGCCGCACTGTCAGAGGGTCAGTACTGAGGGAGTGCCGCACTGTCAGAGGGTCAGTACTGAGGGAGTGCCGCACTGTCAGAGAGTCAGTACTGAGGGAGTGCTGCACTGTCAGAGGGTCAGTACTGAGTGAGTGCCGCGCTGTCAGAGGGTCAGTACTGAGGGAGTGCCGCACTGTCAGAGGGTCAGTACTGAGGGAGCGCCACACTGTCAGAGGGTCAGTACTGAGGGGTGCTTGATTGTCAGAGTGTCAGTACTGAGGGAGTGTCGCACTGTCTGAGGGTCAGTACTGAGGGAGTGCCGCATGTCAGAGGGTCAGTACTGAGGCAGTGCCGCACTGTCAGAGGGTCAGTACTGAGGGAGTGCTGCACTGTCACAGGGTCAGTACTGAGGGAGTGCCGCACTGTCAGAGGGTCAGTACTGGGGGAGTGCCGCACTGTCAGAGGGTCAGTACTGAGGGAGTGCCGCACTGTCAGAGGGTCAGTACTGAGGGAGTGTCGCACTGTCAGAGGGTCAGTACTGAGGGAGTGTCGCGCTGTCAGAGGGTCAGTACTGAGGGAGTGCCGCACTGTCAGAGGGTCAGTACTGAGGGAGTGTCGCACTGTCAGAGGGTCAGTTCTGAGGGAGTGCCGCACTGTCAGAGGGTCAGTACGGAGGGAGTGCCGCACTGTCAGAGGGTCAGTGCTGAGGGAGCGCCGCACTGTCAGAGGGTCAGTACTGAGGGAGTGCCGCACTGTCAGAGGGTCAGTACTGAGGGAGTGTCACACTGTCAGAGGGTCAGTATTGAGGGAGCGCTGCACTGTCAGAGGGTCAGCACTGAGGGAGCGCCGCACTGTCAGAGGGTCAGTACGGACGGAGTGCCGCACTGTCAGAGGGTCAGTACTGAGGGAGTGCCGCACTGTCAGAGGGTCAGCGCTGAGGGAGTGCCGCACTGTCAGAGAGTCAGTACTGAAGGAGCGCAGCAGTGTCAGAGGGTCAGTACTGCGGGCGCGCTGCACTGTCAGAGGGTCAGTACTGAGGGAGTGCCGCACTGTCAGAGGGTCAGTACTGAGGGAGTGCCGCAATGTCAGAGGGTCAGTACTGAGGGAGCGCCGCACTGTCAGAGGGTCAGCACTGGGGGAGCACCGCACTGTCAGACGGTCAGTACTGAGGGAGTGCCGCACTGTCAGAGGGTCAGTATTGAGGGTGTGCCGCACTATCAGAGGGTCAGTACTGAGGGAGTGCCGCACTGTCAGAGGGTCAGTACTGAGGGAGTGCCGCCCTGTCAGAGGGTCAGTACTGAGGGAGCGCCGCCCTGTCAGAGGGTCAGTACTGAGGGAGTGCCGCACTGCCAGAGGGTCAGTACTGAGGGAGTGCCGCACTGTCAGAGGGTCAGTAATGAGGGAGCGCCGCACTGTCAGAGGGTCAGTACTGAGGGAGTGTTGCACTGTCACAGGGTCAGTACTGAGGGAGCGCCGCACTGTCAGAGGGTCAGTACTGAGGGAGTGCTGCACTGTCAGAGGGTCAGTACTGAGGGTGTGCCGCACTGTCAGAGGGTCAGTACTGAGGGAGCGCCGCACTGTCACAGGGTCAGTACTGTGGGAGCGTCGCACTGTCAGAGGGTCAGTACTGAGGGAGCGCCGCACTGTCAGATGGTCAGTACAGAGGGAGCGCCGCACTGTCAGAGGGTCAGTACTGAGGGAGCGCCGCACTGTCACAGGGTCAGTACTGTGGGAGTGTCGCACTGTCAGAGGGTCAGTACTGAGGGAGTGCCGCACTGTCAGTGGGTCAGTACTGAGGGTGCGCTGCACTGTCAGTGGATCAGTACTGAGGGAGTGCTGCACTGTCAGAGGGTCAGCACTGAGGGAGTGCAGCCCTGTCGGAGGGTCAGTACTGAGGGACTGCTGCACTGTCAGAGGGTCAGTACTGAGGGAGTGCCGCACTGTCAGAGGGTCAGTACTGAGGGACTGCCGCACTGTCAGAGGGTCAGCACTGGGGGAGAACCGCACTGTCAGAGGGTCAGTACTGAGGGAGCGCCGCACTATCAGAGGTTCAGTACTGAGGGAGTGCCGCACTGTCAGAGGGTCAGTACTGAGGGAGTGCCGCCCTGTCAGAGGGTCAGTACTGAGGGAGCGCCGCCTTGTCAGAGGGTCAGTACTGAGGGAGTGCCGCACTGCCAGAGGGTCAGTACTGAGGGAGTGCCGCACTGTCACAGGGTCAGTACTGAGGGAGCGCCGCACTGTCAGAGGGTCAGTACTGAGGGAGTGCCGCACTGTCAGAGGGTCAGTACTGAGGGAGTGCCGCACTGTCAGTGGATCAGTACTAAGGGAGTGCTGCACTGTCAGAGGGTCAGCACTGAGGGAGTGCCGCCCTGTCAGAGGGTCAGTACTGAGGGACTGCTGCACTGTCAGAGGGTCAGTACTGAGGGAGTGCCGCATTGTCAGAGGGTCAGTACTGAGGGAGTGCCGCACTGTCAGAGGGTCAGTACTGAGGGAGTGCCGCACTGTCAGAGGGTCAGTACTGAGGGAGCGCTGCACTGTCAGAGGGTCAGTACTGAGGGAGTGCCGCACCGTCAGAGGGTCAGTACTGAGGGAGTGCCGCACTGTCAGAGGGTCAGTACTGAGGGAGCGCTGCACTGTCAGAGAGTCAGTACTGAGGGAGTGCCGCACTGTCAGAGGGTCAGTACAGATGGAGCGCCGCACTGTCAGAGGGTCAGTACTGAGGGAATGCTGCACTGTCAGAGGGTCAGTACTGAGGGAGTGCCGCACTGTCAGAGGGTCAGGACTGAGGGAGCGCCGCACTGTCAGAGGCTCAGTATTGAGGGAGTGCCGCACTGTCAGAGGGTCAGTACTGAGGGAGTGCCGCAGTGTCACAGGGTCAGTACTGAGGGAGTGCCGCACTGTCACAGGGTCAGTACTGAGGGAGTGCCGCCCTGTCAGAGGGTCAGTACTGAGGCAGCGCCGCACTGGCAGAGGGTCAGTACTGAGTGAGTGCCGCTCTGTCAGAGGGTCAGTACTGAGTGAGTGCCGCATTGTCAGAGGGTCAGTACTGAGGGAGTGCCACACTGTCAGAGGGTCAGTACTGAGGGAGTGCCGCACTGTCAGAGGGTCAGTACTGAGGGAGTGCCGCACTGTCAGAGAGTCAGTACTGAGGGAGTGCTGCACTGTCAGAGGGTCAGTACTGAGTGAGTGCCGCGCTGTCAGAGGGTCAGTACTGAGGGAGTGCCGCACTGTCAGAGGGTCAGTACTGAGGGAGTGCCGCACTGTCAGAGGGTCAGTACTGAGGGAGCGCCGCACTGTCAGAGGGTCAGTACTGAGGGGTGCTGGATTGTCAGAGTGTCAGTACTGAGGGAGTGTCGCACTGTCTGAGGGTCAGTACTGAGGGAGTGCCGCATGTCAGAGGGTCAGTACTGAGGCAGTGCCGCACTGTCAGAGGGTCAGTACTGAGGGAGTGCTGCACTGTCACAGGGTCAGTACTGAGGGAGTGCCGCACTGTCAGAGGGTCAGTACTGAGGGAGTGCCGCACTGTCAGAGGGTCAGTACTGAGGGAGTGTCGCACTGTCAGAGGGTCAGTACTGAGGGAGTGTCGCACTGTCAGAGGGTCAGTACTGAGGGAGTGCCGCACTGTCAGAGGGTCAGTACTGAGGGAGTGTCGCACTGTCAGAGGGTCAGTTCTGAGGGAGTGCCGCACTGTCAGAGGGTCAGTACGGAGGGAGTGCCGCACTGTCAGAGGGTCAGTGCTGAGGGAGCGCCGCACTGTCAGAGGGTCAGTACTGAGGGAGTGCCGCACTGTCAGAGGGTCAGTACTGAGGGAGTGCCGCACTGTCAGAGGGTCAGTACTGAGCGAGTGCTGCACTGTCAGAGGGTCAGTACTGAGGGAGTGCCGCGCTGTCAGAGGGTCAGTACTGAGGGAGTGCCGCACTGTCAGAGGGTCAGTACTGAGGGAGTGTCACACTGTCAGAGGGTCAGTACTGAGGGAGCGCTGCACTGTCAGAGGGTCAGCACTGAGGGAGCGCCCCACTGTCAGAGGGTCAGTACGGACGGAGTGCCGCACTGTCAGAGGGTCAGTACTGAGGGAGTGCCGCACTGTCAGAGGGTCAGCGCTGAGGGAGTGCCGCACTGTCAGAGAGTCAGTACTGAAGGAGCGCAGCAGTGTCAGAGGGTCAGTACTGCGGGCGCGCTCCACTGTCAGAGGGTCAGTACTGAGGGAGTGCCGCACTGTCAGAGGGTCAGTACTGAGGGAGTTCCGCAATGTCAGAGGGTCAGTACTGAGGGAGCGCCGCACTGTCAGAGGGTCAGCACTGGGGGAGCACCGCACTGTCAGAGGGTCAGTACTGAGGGAGTGCCGCACTGTCAGAGGGTCAGTATTGAGGGTGTGCCGCACTATCAGAGGGTCAGTACTGAGGGAGTGCCGCACTGTCAGAGGGTCAGTACTGAGGGAGTGCCGCCCTGTCAGAGGGTCAGTACTGAGGGAGCGCCGCCCTGTCAGAGGTTCAGTACTGAGGGAGTGCCGCACTGCCAGAGGGTCAGTACTGAGGGAGTGCCGCACTGTCAGAGGGTCAGTACTGAGGGAGCGCCGCACTGTCAGAGGGTCAGTACTGAGGGAGTATTGCACTGTCACAGGGTCAGTACTGAGGGAGCGCCGCACTGTCAGAGGGTCAGTACTGAGGGAGTGCTGCACTGTCAGAGGGTCAGTACTGAGGGCGTGCCGCACTGTCAGAGGGTCAGTACTGAGGGAGCACCGCACTGTCACAGGGTCAGTACTGTGGGAGCGTCGCACAGTCAGAGGGTCAGTACTGAGGGAGCGCCGCACTGTCAGATGGTCAGTACAGAGGGAGCGCCGCACTGTCAGAGGGTCAGTACTGAGGGAGCGCCGCACTGTCACAGGGTCAGTACTGTGGGTGCGTCGCACTGTCAGAGGGTCAGTACTGAGGGAGTGCCGCACTGTCAGTGGGTCAGTACTGAGGGTGCGCTGCACTGTCAGTGGATCAGTACTGAGGGAGTGCTGCACTGTCAGAGGGTCAGCACTGAGGAAGTGCCGCCCTGTCAGAGGGTCAGTACTGAGGGACTGCTGCACTGTCAGAGGGTCAGTACTGAGGGAGTGCCGCACTGTCAGAGGGTCAGTACTGAGGGAGTGCCGCATGGTCAGAGGGTCAGTACTGAGGGAGTGCCGCACTGTCAGAGGGTCAGTACTGACGGAGTGCCGCACTGTCAGAGAGTCAGTACTGAGGGAGTGCCGCACTGTCAGAGGGTCAGTACTGAGGGAGCGCTGCACTGTCAGAGAGTCAGTACTGAGGGAGTGCCGCACTGTCAGAGGGTCAGTACTGAGGGAGTGCCGCACTGTCAGAGGGTCAGTACTGAGGGTGTGCTGCACTGTCAGAGAGTCAGTACTGAGGGAGTGCCGCACTGTCAGAGGGTCAGTACTGAGGGAGCGCTGCACTGTCAGAGAGTCAGTACTGAGGGAGTGCCGCACTGTCAGAGGGTCAGTACAGATGGAGCGCCGCACTGTCAGAGGGTCAGTACTGAGGGAATGCTGCACTGTCAGAGGGTCAGTACTTAGGGAGTGCCGCACTGTCAGAGGGTCAGGACTGAGGGAGCGCCGCACTGTCAGAGGCTCAGTACTGAGGGAGTGCCGCACTGTCAGAGGGTCAGTACTGAGAGAGTGCCGCAGTGTCACAGGGTCAGTACTGAGGGAGTGCCGCACTGTCAGAGGGTCAGTACTGAGGGAGTGCCGCCCAGTCAGAGGGTCAGTACTGAGGGAGCGCCGCACTGTCAGAGGGTCAGTACTGAGTGAGTGCCACTCTGTCAGAGGGTCAGTACTGAGTGAGTGCCGCACTGTCAGAGGGTCAGTACTGAGGGAGTGTCGCACTGTCAGAGGGTCAGTACTGAGGGAGTGTCGCACTGTCAGAGGGTCAGTACTGAGCGAGTGCCGCACTGTCAGAGGGTCAGTACTGAGGGAGTGTCGGACTGTCAGAGGGTCAGTACTGAGGGAGTGCTGCACTGTCAGAGGGTCAGTACGGAGGGAGTGCCGCACTGTCAGAGGGTCAGTGCTGAGGGAGCGCCGCACTGTCAGAGGGTCAGTACTGAGGGAGTGCCGCACTGTCAGAGGGTCAGTACTGAGGGAGTGCCGCACTGTCAGAGGGTCAGTACTGAGGGAGCGCTGCACTGTCAGAGGGTCAGTACTGAGAGAGTGCCGCACTGTCAGAGGGTCAGTACTGAGGGAGTGCCGCACTGTCAGAGGGTCAGTACTGAGGGAGTGCCGAACTGTCAGAGGGTCAGCGCTGAGGGAGTGCCGCACTGTCAGAGAGTCAGTACTGAAGGAGCGCAGCAGTGTCAGAGGGTCAGTACTGAGGGCGCGCTGCACTGTCAGAGGGTCAGTACTGAGGGAGTGCCGCACTGTCAGAGGGTCAGTACTGAGGGAGTGCCGCAATGTCAGAGGGTCAGTACTGAGGGAGCGCCGCACTGTCAGAGGGTCAGTACTGAGGGAGTGCCGCACTGTCAGAGGGTCAGTACTGAGGGAGTGCCGCACTGTCAGAGTGTCAGTACTGAGGGAGTGCCGCACTGTCACAGTGTCAGTACTGAGGGAGCGCAGCACTGTCAGAGGGTCAGTTCTGAGGGGGTGCCCCACTGTCAGAGGGTCAGCACAGAGGGAGTGCCGCCCTGTCAGACGGTCAGTACTGAGGGAGTGCCGCACTGTCACAGGGTCAGGACTGAGGGAGTGCCGCACTGTCAGAGGGTCAGTACTGAGGGAGTGCTGCACTGTCAGAGTGTCAGGACTGAGGGAGTGCCGCACTGTCAGAGGGTCAGTACTGACGGAGTGCTGCACTGTCACAGGATCAGTACTGAGGGAGCGCCGCCCTGTCAGAGTGTCAGTACTGAGGGAGTGCCGCACTGTCACAGTGTCAGTACTGAGGGAGCGCAGCACTGTCAGAGGGTCAGTACTGAGGGAGTGCTGCACTGTCAGAGGGTCAGTACTGAGGGAGTGCTGCCCTGTCAGAGGGTCAGTACTGAGGGAGTGCCGCACTGTCACAGGGTCAGGACTGAGGGAGTGCCGCACTGTCAGAGGGTCAGTACTGAGGGAGTGCTGCACTGTCAGAGGGTCAGTACTGAGGGAGCGCCGCACTGTCAGAGGGTCAGTACTGAGGGAGTGCCGCACTGTCAGAGGGTCAGTACTGAGGGAGCGCCGCACTGTCAGATGGTCAATACTGAGGGAGTGCCGCACTGTCAGAGGGTCAGTACTGAGGGAGCGCCGCACTGTCAGAGGGTCAGTACTAAGGGAGTGCCGCAATGTCAGAGGGGCAGTACTGAGGGAGTGCCGCACTGTCAGAGGGTCAGTACTGAGGGAGTGCCGCACTGTCAGAGGGTCAGTACTGAGGGAGTGCCGCACTGTCAGAGTGTCAGTACTGAGGGAGTGCTACACTGTCAGAGTGTCAGTGCTGAGGAAGTGCTGCACTGTCAGAGGATCAGTACTGAGGGAGTGCTGCACTGTCAGAGGGTCAGTACTGAGGGAGTGCCGCACTGTCAGAGGGTCAGTACTGAGGGAGTGCTGCACTGTCAGAGGGTCAGTACTGAGGGAGTGCCGCACTGTCAGAGGGTCAGTACTGAGGGAGTGCTGCACTGTCAGAGCGTCAGTACTGAGGGAGTGCCGCACAATCAGAGGGTCAGTACTGAGGGAGTGCCGCACTGTCAGAGGGTCAGTACTGAGGGAGTGCCGCACTGTCAGAGGGTCAGTACTGAGGGAGTGCCGCACAGTCAGAGGGTCAGTACTGAGGGAGCGTTGCACTGTCAGAGGGTCAGTACTGAGGGAGCTCCACACTGTCAGAGTGTCAGTACTGAGGGAGTGCCGCACTGTCAGAGGGTCAGTACAGAGGGGGCGCTGCACTATCAGAGGGTCAGTACTGAGGGAGCGCTGCACTGTCAGAGGGTCAGTACTGAGGGAGTGCCGCACTGTCAGAGGGTCAGTACTGAGGGAGCGCTGCACTGTCAGAGGGTCAGTACTGAGGGAGCGCTGCACTGTCAGAGCGTCAATACTGAGGGAGTGCCGCACATTCAGAGGGTCAGTACTGAGGGAGTGCCGCACTGTCAGAGGGTCAGTACTGAGGGAGTGCCGCACTGTCAGAGGGTCAGTACTGAGGGAGTGCCGCACAGTCAGAGGGTCAGTACTGAGGAAGCGTTGCACTGTCAGAGGGTCAGTACTGAGGGAGCTCCACACTGTCAGAGTGTCAGTACTGAGGGAGTGCTGCACTGTCAGAGGGTCAGTACAGAGGGGGCGCTGCACTGTCAGAGGGTCAGTACTGAGGGAGCGCTGCACTGTCAGAGGGTCAGTACTGAGGGAGTGCCGCACTGTCAGAGGGTCAGTACTGAGGGAGTGCCGCACTGTCAGAGGGTCAGTACTGAGGGAGTGCCGCACTGTCAGATGGTCAGTACAGAGGGAACGCTGCACTGTCAGAGGGTCAGTACTGAGGGAGTGCCGCACTGTCAGAGGGTCAGTACTGAGGGAGTGCTGCACTGTCAGAGGGTCAGTACTGAGGGAGCGCCGCACTGTCAGAGGGTCAGTACTGAGGGAGTGCCGCACTGTCAGAGGGTCAGTACTGAGGGAGTGCCGCACTGTCAGAGTGTCAGTACTGAGGGAGTGCCGCACTGTCACAGTGTCAGTACTGAGGGAGCGCAGCACTGTCAGAGGGTCAGTACTGAGGGAGTGCCGCACTGTCAGAGGGTCAGCACAGAGGGAGTGCCGCCCTGTCAGACGGTCAGTACTGAGGGAGTGCTGCACTGTCAGAGTGTCAGGACTGAGGGAGTGCCGCACTGTCAGAGGGTCAGTACTGAGGGAGTGCTGCACTGTCAGAGTGTCAGGACTGAGGGAGTGCCGCCCTGTCAGAGGGTCTGTACTGAGGGAGTTCTGCACTGTCACAGGATCAGTACTGAGGGAGCGCCGCCCTGTCAGAGTGTCAGTACTGAGGCAGTGCCGCACTGTCACAGTGTCAGTACTGAGGGAGCGCAGCACTGTCAGAGGGTCAGTACTGAGGGAGTGCTGCACTGTCAGAGGGTCAGTACTGAGGGAGTGCTGCCCTGTCAGAGGGTCAGTACTGAGGGAGTGCCGCACTGTCACAGGGTCAGGACTGAGGGAGTGCCGCACTGTCAGAGGGTCAGTACTGAGGGAGTGCCGCACTGTCAGAGGGTCAGTACTGAGGGAGTGCCGCACTGTCACAGGGTCAGTACTGAGGGAGCGCCGCACTGTCAGAGGGTCAGTACTGAGGGAGTGCCTCACTGTCAGATGGTCAATACTGAGGCAGTGCCGCACTGTCAGAGGGTCAGTGCTGAGGGAGTGCCGCACTGTCAGAGGGTCAGTACTGAGGGAGTGCCGCACTGTCAGAGTGTCAGTACTGAGGGAGTGCTACAGTGTCAGAGTGTCAGTACTGAGGAAGTGCTGCACTGTCAGAGGATCAGTACTGAGGGAGCGCCGCATTGTCAGAGGGTCAGTACTGAGGGAGTGCTGCACTGTCAGAGGGTCAGTGCTGAGGGAGTGCTGCACTGTCACAGGGTCAGTACTGAGGGAGCGCCGCACTGTCAGAGGGTCAGTACTGAGGGAGTGCCGCACTGTCACAGGGTCAGTACTGAGGGAGCGCTGCACTGTCAGAGGGTCAGCACTGAGGGAGCGCCGCACTGTCAGAGGGTCAGTACTGACGGAGTGCCGCACTGTCAGAGGGTCAGTACTGAGGGAGTGCCGCACTGTCAGAGGGTCAGCGCTGAGGGAGTGCCGCACTGTCAGAGAGTCAGTACTAAAGGAGCGCAGCAGTGTCAGAGGGTCAGTACTGAGGGCGCGCTGCACTGTCAGAGGGTCAGTACTGAGGGAGTGCCGCACTGTCAGAGGGGCAGTACTGAGGGAGTGCCGCAATGTCAGAGGGTCAGTACTGAGGGAGCGCCGCACTGTCAGAGGGTCAGCACTGGGGGAGAACCGCACTGTCAGATTGTCAGTACTGAGGGAGCGCCGCACTATCAGAGGGTCAGTACTGAGGGAGTGCCGCACTGTCAGAGGGTCAGTACTGAGGGAGTGCCGCCCTGTCAGAGGGTCAGTACTGAGGGAGCGCCGCCTTGTCAGAGGGTCAGTACTGAGGGAGTGCCGCACTGCCAGAGGGTCAGTACTGAGGGAGTGCCGCACTGTCACAGGGTCAGTACTGAGGGAGCGCCGCACTGTCAGAGGGTCAGTACTGAGGGAGTGCCGCACTGTCAGAGGGTCAGTACTGAGGGAGTGCCGCACTGTCAGTGGATCAGTACTGAGGGAGTGCTGCACTGTCAGAGGGTCAGCACTGAGGGAGTGCCGCCCTGTCAGAGGGTCAGTACTGAGGGACTGCTGCACTGTCAGAGGGTCAGTACTGAGGGAGTGCCGCACTGTCAGAGGGTCAGTACTGAGGGAGTGCCGCACTGTCAGAGGGTCAGTACTGAGGGAGTGCCGCACTGTCAGAGGGTCAGTACTGAGGGAGCGCTGCACTGTCAGAGAGTCGGTACTGAGGGAGTGCCGCACTGTCAGAGGGTCAGTACTGAGGGAGTGCCGCACTGTCAGAGGGTCAGTACTGAGGGAGCGCTGCACTGTCAGAGGGTCAGTACTGAGGGAGTGCCGCACCGTCAGAGGGTCAGTACTGAGGGAGTGCCGCACTGTCAGAGGGTCAGTACTGAGGGAGCGCTGCACTGTCAGAGAGTCAGTACTGAGGGAGTGCCGCACTGTCAGAGGGTCAGTACAGATGGAGCGCCGCACTGTCAGAGGGTCAGTACTGAGGGAATGCTGCACTGTCAGAGGGTCAGTACTGAGGGAGTGCCGCACTGTCAGAGGGTCAGTACTGAGGGAGCGCCGCACTGTCAGAGGCTCAGTACTGAGGGAGTGCCGCACTGTCAGAGGGTCAGTACTGAGGGAGCGTTGCACTGTCAGAGGGTCAGTACTGAGGGAGCTCCACACTGTCAGAGTGTCAGTACTGAGGGAGTGCCGCACTGTCAGAGGGTCAGTACTGAGGGAGTGCCGCCCTGTCAGAGGGTCAGTACTGAGGGAGCGCCGCACTGTCAGAGGGTCAGTACTGAGTGAGTGCCGCTCTGTCAGAGGGTCAGTACTGAGTGAGTGCCGCATTGTCAGAGGGTCAGTACTGAGGGAGTGCCACACTGTCAGAGGGTCAGTACTGAGGGAGTGCCGCACTGTCAGAGGGTCAGTACTGAGGGTGCCGCACTGTCAGAGAGTCAGTACTGAGGGAGTGCTGCACTGTCAGAGGGTCAGTACTGAGTGAGTGCCGCGCTGTCAGAGGGTCAGTACTGAGGGAGTGCCGCACTGTCAGAGGGTCAGTACTGAGGGAGTGCCGCACTGTCAGAGGGTCAGTACTGAGGGAGCGCCGCACTGTCAGAGGGTCAGTACTGAGGGGTGCAGGACTGTCAGAGGGTCAGTACTGAGGGAGTGTCGCACTGTCTGAGGGTCAGTACTGAGGGAGTGCCGCACTGTCAGAGTGTCAGTACTGAGGCAGTGCCGCACTGTCAGAGGGTCAGTACTGAGGGAGTGCTGCACTGTCACAGGGTCAGTACTGAGGGAGTGCCGCACTGTCAGAGGGTCAGTACTGAGGGAGTGCCGCACTGTCAGAGGGTCAGTACTGAGGGAGGGGCGCACTGTCAGAGGGTCAGTACTGAGGGAGTGCCGCACTGTCAGAGGGTCAGTACTGAGGGAGTGCCGCACTGTCAGAGGGTCAGTACTGAGGGAGTGTCACACTGTCAGAGGGTCAGTACTGAGGGAGCGCTGCACTGTCAGAGGGTCAGCACTGAGGGACCGCTGCACTGTCAGAGGGTCAGTACGGACGGAGTGCCGCACTGTCAGAGGGTCAGTACTGAGGGAGTGCCGCGCTGTCAGAGAGTCAGTACTGAAGGAGCGCAGCAGTGTCAGAGGGTCAGTACTGAGGGCGCGCTGCACTGTCAGAGGGTCAGTACTGAGGGAGTGCCGCACTGTCAGAGGGTCAGTACTGAGGGAGTGCCGCAATGTCAGAGGGTCAGTACTGAGGGAGCGCCGCACTGTCAGAGGGTCAGTACTGAGGGAGTGCCGCACTGTCAGAGGGTCAGTACTGAGGGAGTGCCGCACTGTCAGAGTGTCAGTACTGAGGGAGTGCCGCACTGTCAGAGGGTCAGTACTGAGGGAGCGCAGCACTGTCAGAGGGTCAGTACTGAGGGGGTGCCGCACTGTCAGAGGGTCAGCACAGAGGGAGTGCCGCCCTGTCAGACGGTCAGTACTGAGGGAGTGCCGCACTGTCACAGGGTCAGGACTGAGGGAGTGCCGCACTGTCAGAGGGTCAGTACTGAGGGAGTGCTGCACTGTCAGAGTGTCAGGACTGAGGGAGTGCCGCCCTGTCAGAGGGTCTGTACTGAGGGAGTGCTGCACTGTCACAGGATCAGTACTGAGGGAGCGCCGCCCTGTCAGAGTGTCAGTACTGAGGGAGTGCCGCACTGTCACAGTGTCAGTACTGAGGGAGCGCAGCACTGTCAGAGGGTCAGTACTGAGGGAGTGCTGCACAGTCAGAGGGTCAGTACTGAGGGAGTGCTGCCCTGTCAGAGGGTCAGTACTGAGGGAGTGCCGCACTGTCACACGGTCAGGACTGAGGGAGTGCCGCACTGTCAGAGGGTCAGTACTGAGGGAGTGCCGCACTGTCAGAGGGTCAGTACTGAGGGAGTGCCGCACTGTCACAGGGTCAGTACTGAGGGAGCGCCGCACTGTCAGATGGTCAATACTGAGGGAGTGCCGCACTGTCAGAGGGTCAGTACTGAGGGAGCGCCGCACTGTCAGAGGGTCAGTACTAAGGGAGTGCCGCAATGTCAGAGGGGCAGTACTGAGGGAGTGCCGCACTGTCAGAGGGTCAGTACTGAGGGAGTGCCTCACTGTCAGATGGTCAATACTGAGGGAGTGCCGCACTGTCAGAGGGTCAGTACTGAGGGAGTGCCGCACTGTCAGAGGGTCAGTACTGAGGGAGTGCCGCACTGTCAGAGTGTCAGTACTGAGGGAGTGCTACACTGTCAGAGTGTCAGTGCTGAGGAAGTGCTGCACTGTCAGAGGATCAGTACTGAGGGAGTGCTGCACTGTCAGAGGGTCAGTACTTAGGGAGTGCCGCACTGTCAGAGGGTCAGTACTGAGGGAGTGCTGCACTGTCAGAGGGTCAGTACTGAGGGAGTGCCGCACTGTCAGAGGGTCAGTACTGAGGGAGTGCTGCACTGTCAGAGCGTCAGTACTGAGGGAGTGCCGCACAGTCAGAGGGTCAGTACTGAGGGAGTGCCGCACTGTCAGAGGGTCAGTACTGAGGGAGTGCCGCACTGTCAGAGGGTCAGTACTGAGGGAGTGCCGCACAGTCAGAGGGTCAGTACTAAGGGAGCGTTGCACTGTCAGAGGGTCAGTACTGAGGGAGCTCCACACTGTCAGAGTGTCAGTACTGAGGGAGTGCCGCACTGGCAGAGGGTCAGTACAGAGGGGGCGCTGCACTGTCAGAGGGTCAGTACTGAGGGAGCGCTGCACTGTCAGAAGGTCAGTACTGAGGGACTGCCGCACTGTCAGAGGGTCAGTACTGAGGGAGCGCTGCACTGTCAGAGGGTCAGTACTGAGGGAGCGCTGCACTGTCAGAGGGTCAGTACTGAGGGAGCGCTGCACTGTCAGAGCGTCAATACTGAGGGAGTGCCGCACATTCAGAGGGTCAGTACTGAGGGAGTGCCGCACTGTCAGAGGGTCAGTACTGAGGGAGTGCCACACTGTCAGAGGGTCAGTACTGAGGGAGTGCCGCACAGTCAGAGGGTCAGTGCTGAGGGAGCGTTGCACTGTCAGAGGGTCAGTACAGAGGGAACGCTGCACTGTCAGAGGGTCAGTACTGAGGGAGCGCTGCACTGTCAGAGGGTCAGTACTGAGGGAGTGCCGCACTGTCAGAGGGTCAGTACTGAGGGAGTGCCGCACTGTCAGAGGGTCAGTACAGAGGGAACGCTGCACTGTCAGAGGGTCAGTACTGAGGGAGTGTCGCACTGTCAGAGGGTCAGTACTGAGGGAGTGCAGCACTGTCAGAGGGTCAGTACTGAGGGAGCGCCGCACTGTCAGAGGGTCAGTACTGAGGGAGTGCTGCACTGTCAGAGGGTCAGTACTGAGGGAGTGCTGCACTGTCAGAGTGTCAGGACTGAGGGAGTGCCGCCCTGTCAGAGGGTCTGTACTGAGGGAGTGCTGCACTGTCACAGGATCAGTACTGAGGGAGCGCCGCCCTGTCAGAGTGTCAGTACTGAGGGAGTGCCGCACTGTCACAGTGTCAGTACTGAGGGAGCGCAGCACTGTCAGAGGGTCAGTACTGAGGGAGTGCTGCACTGTCAGAGGGTCAGTACTGAGGGAGTGCTGCCCTGTCAGAGGGTCAGTACTGAGGGAGTGCCGCACTGTCACAGGGTCAGGACTGAGGGAGTGCCGCACTGTCAGAGGGTCAGTACTGACGGAGTGCCGCACTGTCAGAGGGTCAGTACTGAGGGAGTGCCGCACTGTCACAGGGTCAGTACTGAGGGAGCGCCGCACTGTCAGATGGTCAATACTGAGGGAGTGCCGCACTGTCAGAGGGTCAGTACTGAGGGAGCGCCGCACTGTCAGAGGTCAGTACTGAGGGAGTGCCGCACTGTCAGAGGGTCAGTACTGAGGGAGCGCCGCACTGTCAGAGGGTCAGTACTGAGGGAGTGCCTCACTGTCAGATGGTCAATACTGAGGGAGTGCCGCACTGTCAGAGGGTCAGTGCTGAGGGAGTGCCGCACTGTCAGAGGGTCAGTACTGAGGGAGTGCCGCACTGTCAGAGTGTCAGTACTGAGGGAGTGCTACAGTGTCAGAGTGTCAGTACTGAGGAAGTGCTGCACTGTCAGAGGATCAGTACTGAGGGAGCGCCGCATTGTCAGAGGGTCAGTACTGAGGGAGTGCTGCACTGTCAGAGGGTCAGTGCTGAGGGAGTGCTGCACTGTCACAGGGTCAGTACTGAGGGAGCGCCGCACTGTCAGAGGGTCAGTACTGAGGGAGTGCCGCACTGTCAGAGGGTCAGTACTGAGGGAGCGCTGCACTGTCAGAGGGTCAGCACTGAGGGAGCGCCGCACTGTCAGAGGGTCAGTACTGACGGAGTGCCGCACTGTCAGAGGGTCAGTACTGAGGGAGTGCCGCACTGTCAGAGGGTCAGCGCTGAGGGAGTGCCGCACTGTCAGAGAGTCAGTACTAAAGGAGCGCAGCAGTGTCAGAGGGTCAGTACTGAGGGCGCGCTGCACTGTCAGAGGGTCAGTACTGAGGGAGTGCCGCACTGTCAGAGGGTCAGTACTGAGGGAGTGCCGCAATGTCAGAGGGTCAGTACTGAGGGAGCGCCGCACTGTCAGAGGGTCAGCACTGGGGGAGAACCGCACTGTCAGAGGGTCAGTACTGAGGGAGCGCCGCACTATCAGAGGGTCAGTACTGAGGGAGTGCCGCACTGTCAGAGGGTCAGTACTGAGGGAGTGCCGCCCTGTCAGAGGGTCAGTACTGAGGGAGCGCCGCCTTGTCAGAGGGTCAGTACTGAGGGAGTGCCGCACTGCCAGAGGGTCAGTACTGAGGGAGTGCCGCACTGTCACAGGGTCAGTACTGAGGGAGCGCCGCACTGTCAGAGGGTCAGTACTGAGGGAGTGCCGCACTGTCAGAGGGTCAGTACTGAGGGAGTGCCGCACTGTCAGTGGATCAGTACTGAGGGAGTGCTGCACTGTCAGAGGGTCAGCACTGAGGGAGTGCCGCCCTGTCAGAGGGTCAGTACTGAGGGACTGCTGCACTGTCAGAGGGTCAGTACTGAGGGAGTGCCGCACTGTCAGAGGGTCAGTACTGAGGGAGTGCCGCACTGTCAGAGGGTCAGTACTGAGGGAGTGCCGCACTGTCAGAGGGTCGGTACTGAGGGAGCGCTGCACTGTCAGAGAGTCGGTACTGAGGGAGTGCCGCACTGTCAGAGGGTCAGTACTGAGGGAGTGCCGCACTGTCAGAGGGTCAGTACTGAGGGAGTGCCGCACTGTCAGAGGGTCATTACTGAGGGAGCGCTGCACTGTCAGAGGGTCAGTACTGAGGGAGTGCCGCACCGCCAGAGGGTCAGTACTGAGGGAGTGCCGCACTGTCAGAGGGTCAGTACTGAGGGAGCGCTGCACTGTCAGAGAGTCAGTACTGAGGGAGTGCCGCACTGTCAGAGGGTCAGTGCAGATGGAGCGCCGCACTGTCAGAGGGTCAGTACTGAGGGAATGCTGCACTGTCAGAGGGTCAGTACTGAGGGAGTGCCGCACTGTCAGAGGGTCAGGACTGAGGGAGCGCCGCACTGTCAGAGGCTCAGTACTGAGGGAGTGCCGCACTGTCAGAGGGTCAGTACTGAGGGAGTGCCGCAGTGTCACAGGGTCAGTACTGAGGGAGTGCCGCACTGTCAGAGGGTCAGTACTGAGGGAGTGCCGCCCTGTCAGAGGGTCAGTACTGAGGGAGCGCCGCACTGTCAGAGGGTCAGTACTGAGTGAGTGCCGCTCTGTCAGAGGGTCAGTACTGAGTGAGTGCCGCATTGTCAGAGGGTCAGTACTGAGGGAGTGCCGCACTGTCAGAGGGTCAGTACTGAGTGAGTGCCGCGCTGTCAGAGGGTCAGTACTGAGGGAGTGCCGCACTGTCAGTGGGTCAGTACTGAGGGAGTGCCGCACTGTCAGAGGGTCAGTACTGAGGGAGCGCCGCACTGTCAGAGGGTCAGTACTGAGGGGTGCTGGATTGTCAGAGTGCCAGTACTGAGGGAGTGTCGCACTGTCTGAGGGTCAGTACTGAGGGAGTGCCGCACTGTCAGAGGGTCAGTACTGAGGGAGTGCCGCACAGTCAGAGGGTCAGTACTAAGGGAGCGTTGCACTGTCAGAGGGTCAGTACTGAGGGAGCTCCACACTGTCAGAGTGTCAGTACTGAGGGAGTGCCGCACTGGCAGAGGGTCAGTACAGAGGGGGCGCTGCACTGTCAGAGGGTCAGTACTGAGGGAGCGCTGCACTGTCAGAAGGTCAGTACTGAGGGACTGCCGCACTGTCAGAGGGTCAGTACTGAGGGAGCGCTGCACTGTCAGAGGGTCAGTACTGAGGGAGCGCTGCACTGTCAGAGGGTCAGTACTGAGGGAGCGCTGCACTGTCAGAGCGTCAATACTGAGGGAGTGCCGCACATTCAGAGGGTCAGTACTGAGGGAGTGCCGCACTGTCAGAGGGTCAGTACTGAGGGAGTGCCACACTGTCAGAGGGTCAGTACTGAGGGAGTGCCGCACAGTCAGAGGGTCAGTGCTGAGGGAGCGTTGCACTGTCAGAGGGTCAGTACTGAGGGAGCTCCACACTGTCAGAGTGTCAGTACTGAGGGAGTGCCGCACTGTCAGAGGGTCAGTACAGAGGGGGCGCTGCACTGTCAGAGGGTCAGTACTTAGGGAGCGCTGCACTGTCAGAGGGTCAGTACTGAGGGAGTGCCGCACTGTCAGAGGGTCAGTACTGAGGGAGTGCCGCACTGTCAGAGGGTCAGTACAGAGGGAACGCTGCACTGTCAGAGGGTCAGTACTGAGGGAGCGCTGCACTGTCAGAGGGTCAGTACTGAGGGAGTGCCGCACTGTCAGAGGGTCAGTACTGAGGGAGTGCCGCACTGTCAGAGGGTCAGTACAGAGGGAACGCTGCACTGTCAGAGGGTCAGTACTGAGGGAGTGTCGCACTGTCAGAGGGTCAGTACTGAGGGAGTGCAGCACTGTCAGAGGGTCAGTACTGAGGGAGCGCCGCACTGTCAGAGGGTCAGTACTGAGGGAGTGCCGCACTGTCAGAGGGTCAGTACTGAGGGAGTGCTGCACTGTCAGAGTGTCAGGACTGAGGGAGTGCCGCCCTGTCAGAGGGTCTGTACTGAGGGAGTGCTGCACTGTCACAGGATCAGTACTGAGGGAGCGCCGCCCTGTCAGAGTGTCAGTACTGAGGGAGTGCCGCACTGTCACAGTGTCAGTACTGAGGGAGCGCAGCACTGTCAGAGGGTCAGTACTGAGGGAGTGCTGCACTGTCAGAGGGTCAGTACTGAGGGAGTGCTGCCCTGTCAGAGGGTCAGTACTGAGGGAGTGCCGCACTGTCACAGGGTCAGGACTGAGGGAGTGCCGCACTGTCAGAGGGTCAGTACTGACGGAGTGCCGCACTGTCAGAGGGTCAGTACTGAGGGAGTGCCGCACTGTCACAGGGTCAGTACTGAGGGAGCGCCGCACTGTCAGATGGTCAATACTGAGGGAGTGCCGCACTGTCAGAGGGTCAGTACTGAGGGAGCGCCGCACTGTCAGAGGTCAGTACTGAGGGAGTGCCGCACTGTCAGAGGGTCAGTACTGAGGGAGCGCCGCACTGTCAGAGGGTCAGTACTGAGGGAGTGCCTCACTGTCAGATGGTCAATACTGAGGGAGTGCCGCACTGTCAGAGGGTCAGTGCTGAGGGAGTGCCGCACTGTCAGAGGGTCAGTACTGAGGGAGTGCCGCACTGTCAGAGTGTCAGTACTGAGGGAGTGCTACAGTGTCAGAGTGTCAGTACTGAGGAAGTGCTGCACTGTCAGAGGATCAGTACTGAGGGAGCGCCGCATTGTCAGAGGGTCAGTACTGAGGGAGTGCTGCACTGTCAGAGGGTCAGTGCTGAGGGAGTGCTGCACTGTCACAGGGTCAGTACTGAGGGAGCGCCGCACTGTCAGAGGGTCAGTACTGAGGGAGTGCCGCACTGTCAGAGGGTCAGTACTGAGGGAGCGCTGCACTGTCAGAGGGTCAGCACTGAGGGAGCGCCGCACTGTCAGAGGGTCAGCACTGACGGAGTGCCGCACTGTCAGAGGGTCAGTACTGAGGGAGTGCCGCACTGTCAGAGGGTCAGCGCTGAGGGAGTGCCGCACTGTCAGAGAGTCAGTACTAAAGGAGCGCAGCAGTGTCAGAGGGTCAGTACTGAGGGCGCGCTGCACTGTCAGAGGGTCAGTACTGAGGGAGTGCCGCACTGTCACAGGGTCAGGACTGAGGGAGTGCCGCACTGTCAGAGGGTCAGTACTGACGGAGTGCCGCACTGTCAGAGGGTCAGTACTGAGGGAGTGCCGCACTGTCACAGGGTCAGTACTGAGGGAGCGCCGCACTGTCAGATGGTCAATACTGAGGGAGTGCCGCACTGTCAGAGGGTCAGTACTGAGGGAGCGCCGCACTGTCAGAGGTCAGTACTGAGGGAGTGCCGCACTGTCAGAGGGTCAGTACTGAGGGAGCGCCGCACTGTCAGAGGGTCAGTACTGAGGGAGTGCCTCACTGTCAGATGGTCAATACTGAGGGAGTGCCGCACTGTCAGAGGGTCAGTGCTGAGGGAGTGCCGCACTGTCAGAGGGTCAGTACTGAGGGAGTGCCGCACTGTCAGAGTGTCAGTACTGAGGGAGTGCTACAGTGTCAGAGTGTCAGTACTGAGGAAGTGCTGCACTGTCAGAGGATCAGTACTGAGGGAGCGCCGCATTGTCAGAGGGTCAGTACTGAGGGAGTGCTGCACTGTCAGAGGGTCAGTGCTGAGGGAGTGCTGCACTGTCACAGGGTCAGTACTGAGGGAGCGCCGCACTGTCAGAGGGTCAGTACTGAGGGAGTGCCGCACTGTCAGAGGGTCAGTACTGAGGGAGCGCTGCACTGTCAGAGGGTCAGCACTGAGGGAGCGCCGCACTGTCAGAGGGTCAGCACTGACGGAGTGCCGCACTGTCAGAGGGTCAGTACTGAGGGAGTGCCGCACTGTCAGAGGGTCAGCGCTGAGGGAGTGCCGCACTGTCAGAGAGTCAGTACTAAAGGAGCGCAGCAGTGTCAGAGGGTCAGTACTGAGGGCGCGCTGCACTGTCAGAGGGTCAGTACTGAGGGAGTGCCGCACTGTCAGAGGGTCAGTACTGAGGGAGTGCCGCAATGTCAGAGGGTCAGTACTGAGGGAGCGCCGCACTGTCAGAGGGTCAGCACTGGGGGAGAACCGCACTGTCAGAGGGTCAGTACTGAGGGAGCGCCGCACTATCAGAGGGTCAGTACTGAGGGAGTGCCGCACTGTCAGAGGGTCAGTACTGAGGGAGTGCCGCCCTGTCAGAGGGTCAGTACTGAGGGAGCGCCGCCTTGTCAGAGGGTCAGTACTGAGGGAGTGCCGCACTGCCAGAGGGTCAGTACTGAGGGAGTGCCGCACTGTCACAGGGTCAGTACTGAGGGAGCGCCGCACTGTCAGAGGGTCAGTACTGAGGGAGTGCCGCACTGTCAGAGGGTCAGTACTGAGGGAGTGCCGCACTGTCAGTGGATCAGTACTGAGGGAGTGCTGCACTGTCAGAGGGTCAGCACTGAGGGAGTGCCGCCCTGTCAGAGGGTCAGTACTGAGGGACTGCTGCACTGTCAGAGGGTCAGTACTGAGGGAGTGCCGCACTGTCAGAGGGTCAGTACTGAGGGAGTGCCGCACTGTCAGAGGGTCAGTACTGAGGGAGTGCCGCACTGTCAGAGGGTCGGTACTGAGGGAGCGCTGCACTGTCAGAGAGTCGGTACTGAGGGAGTGCCGCACTGTCAGAGGGTCAGTACTGAGGGAGTGCCGCACTGTCAGAGGGTCAGTACTGAGGGAGTGCCGCACTGTCAGAGGGTCATTACTGAGGGAGCGCTGCACTGTCAGAGGGTCAGTACTGAGGGAGTGCCGCACCGCCAGAGGGTCAGTACTGAGGGAGTGCCGCACTGTCAGAGGGTCAGTACTGAGGGAGCGCTGCACTGTCAGAGAGTCAGTACTGAGGGAGTGCCGCACTGTCAGAGGGTCAGTACAGATGGAGCGCCGCACTGTCAGAGGGTCAGTACTGAGGGAATGCTGCACTGTCAGAGGGTCAGTACTGAGGGAGTGCCGCACTGTCAGAGGGTCAGGACTGAGGGAGCGCCGCACTGTCAGAGGCTCAGTACTGAGGGAGTGCCGCACTGTCAGAGGGTCAGTACTGAGGGAGTGCCGCAGTGTCACAGGGTCAGTACTGAGGGAGTGCCGCACTGTCAGAGGGTCAGTACTGAGGGAGCGCCGCACTGTCAGAGGGTCAGTACTGAGTGAGTGCCGCTCTGTCAGAGGGTCAGTACTGAGTGAGTGCCGCATTGTCAGAGGGTCAGTACTGAGGGAGTGCCGCACTGTCAGAGGGTCAGTACTGAGTGAGTGCCGCGCTGTCAGAGGGTCAGTACTGAGGGAGTGCCGCACTGTCAGTGGGTCAGTACTGAGGGAGTGCCGCACTGTCAGAGGGTCAGTACTGAGGGAGCGCCGCACTGTCAGAGGGTCAGTACTGAGGGGTGCTGGATTGTCAGAGTGCCAGTACTGAGGGAGTGTCGCACTGTCTGAGGGTCAGTACTGAGGGAGTGCCGCACTGTCAGAGGGTCAGTACTGAGGCAGTGCCGCACTGTCAGAGGGTCAGTACTGAGGGAGTGCTGCACTGTCACAGGGTCAGTACTGAGGGAGTGCCGCACTGTCAGAGGGTCAGTACTGAGGGAGTGCCGCACTGTCAGAGGGTCAGTACTGAGGGAGTGCCGCACTGTCAGAGGGTCAGTACTGAGGGAGTGCCGCACTGTCAGAGGGTCAGTACTGAGGGAGTGCCGCACTGTCAGAGGGTCAGTACTGAAGGAGTGTCACACTGTCAGAGGGTCAGTACTGAGGGAGCGCTGCACTGTCAGAGGGTCAGCACTGAGGGACCGCCGCACTGTCAGAGGGTCAGTACGGACGGAGTGCCGCACTGTCAGAGGGTCAGTACTGAGGGAGTGCCGCACTGTCAGAGAGTCAGCACTGAAGGAGCGCAGCAGTGTCAGAGGGTCAGTACTCAGGGCGCGCTGCACTGTCAGAGGGTCAGTACTGAGGGAGTGCCGCACTGTCAGAGGGTCAGTACTGAGGGAGTGCCGCAATGTCAGAGGGTCAGTACTGAGGGAGCGCCGCACTGTCAGAGGGTCAGTACTGAGGGAGTGCCGCACTGTCAGAGGGTCAGTACTGAGGGAGTGCCGCACTGTCAGAGTGACAGTACTGAGGGAGTGCCGCACTGTCAGAGGGTCAGCACAGAGGGAGTGCCGCCCTGTCAGACGGTCAGTACTGAGGGAGTGCCGCACTGTCACAGGGTCAGGACTGAGGGAGTGCCGCACTGTCAGAGGGTCAGTACTGAGGGAGTGCTGCACTGTCAGAGTGTCAGTACTGAGGGAGTGCCGCACTGTCACAGTGTCAGTACTGAGGGAGCGCAGCACTGTCAGAGGGTCAGTACTGAGGGAGTGCTGCACTGTCAGAGGGTCAGTACTGAGGGAGTGCTGCCCTGTCAGAGGGTCAGTACTGAGGGAGTGCCGCACTGTCACAGGGTCAGGACTGAGGGAGTGCCGCACTGTCAGAGGGTCAGTACTGAGGGAGTGCCGCACTGTCAGAGGGTCAGTACTGAGGGAGTGCCGCACTGTCACAGGGTCAGTACTGAGGGAGCGCCGCACTGTCAGATGGTCAATACTGAGGGAGTGCCGCACTGTCAGAGGGTCAGTACTGAGGGAGCGCCGCACTGTCAGAGGGTCAGTACTAAGGGAGTGCCGCAATGTCAGAGGGGCAGTACTGAGGGAGTGCCGCACTGTCAGAGGGTCAGTACTGAGGGAGTGCCGCACTGTCAGAGGGTCAGTACTGAGGGAGTGCCGCACAGTCAGAGGGTCAGTACTGAGGGAGCGTTGCACTGTCAGAGGGGCAGTACTGAGGGAGCTCCACACTGTCAGAGTGTCAGTACTGAGGGAGTGCCGCACTGTCAGAGGGTCAGTACAGAGGGAGCGTTGCACTGTCAGAGGGTCAGTACTGAGGGAGCTCCACACTGTCAGAGTGTCAGTACTGAGGGAGTGCCGCACTGTCAGAGGGTCAGTACAGAGGGGGCGCTGCACTGTCAGAGGGTCAGTACTGAGGGAGTGCCGCACTGTCAGAGGGTCAGTACTGAGGGAGTGCTGCACTGTCAGAGGGTCAGTACTGAGGGAGCGTTGCACTGTCAGAGGGTCAGTACTGAGGGAGCTCCACACTGTCAGAGTGTCAGTACTGAGGGAGCGCTGCACTGTCAGAGGGTCAGTACTGAGGGAGTGCCGCACTGTCAGAGGGTCAGTACTGAGGGAGTGCCGCACTGTCAGAGGGTCAGTACTGAGGGAGTGCCGCACTGTCAGAGGGTCAGTACAGAGGGAACGCTGCACTGTCAGAGGGTCAGTACTGAGGGAGTGCCGCACTGTCAGATGGTCAGTACTGAGGGAGTGCTGCACTGTCAGAGGGTCAGTACTGAGGGAGCGCCGCACTGTCAGAGGGTCAGTACTGAGGGAGTGCCGCACTGTCAGAGGGTCAGTACTGAGGGAGTGCCGCACTGTCAGAGTGTCAGTACTGAGGGAGTGCCGCACTGTCACAGTGTCAGTAATGAGGGAGCGCAGCACTGTCAGAGGGTCAGTACTGAGGGAGTGCCGCACTGTCAGAGGGTCAGCACAGAGGGAGTGCCGCCCTGTCAGACGGTCAGTACTGAGGGAGTGCCGCACTGTCACAAGGTCAGGACTGAGGGAGTGCCGCACTGTCAGAGGGTCAGTACTGAGGGAGTGCTGCACTGTCAGAGTGTCAGGGCTGAGGGAGTGCCGCCCTGTCAGAGGGTCTGTACTGAGGGAGTGCTGCACTGTCACAGGATCAGTACTGAGGGAGCGCCGCCCTGTCAGAGTGTCAGTACTGAGGGAGCGCAGCACTGTCAGAGGGTCAGTACTGAGGGAGCGCCGCACTGTCACAGTGTCAGTACTGAGGGAGCGCAGCACTGTCAGATGGTCAGTGCTGAGGGAGTGCCGCACTGTCAGAGGGTCAGTACGGAGGGAGTGCCGCACTGTCAGAGGGTCAGTGCTGAGGGAGCGCCGCACTGTCAGAGGGTCAGTACTGAGGGAGTGCCGCACTGTCAGAGGGTCAGTACTGAGGGAGTGCCGCACTGTCAGAGGGTCAGTACTGAGGGAGTGCTGCACTGTTAGAGGGTCAGTACTGAGGGAGTGCCGCACTGTCAGAGGGTCAGTACTGAGGGAGTGCCGCACTGTCAGAGGGTCAGTACTGAGGGAGTGTCACACTGTCAGAGGGTCAGCACTGAGGGAGCGCTGCACTGTCAGAGGGTCAGTACTGAGGGAGTGCCGCACTGTCAGAGGGTCAGTACTGAGGGAGTGCCGCACTGTCAGAGGGTCAGTACTGAGGGAGCGCTGCACTGTCAGTGAGTCAGTACTGAGGGAGTGCCGCACTGTCAGAGGGTCAGTACTGAGGGAGCACCGCACTGTCAGAGGGTCAGTAAGAGGGAGTGCCGCACTGTCAGAGGGTCAGTACTGAGGGAGTGCCGCACTGTCACAGGGTCAGTACTGAGGGAGTGCCGCACTGTCAGATGGTCAGTACTGAGGGAGTGCTGCACTGTCAGAGGGTCAGTACTGAGGGAGTGCCGCACTGTCAGAGGGTCAGTACTGAGGGAGTGCCGCACTGTCAGAGGGTGAGTACTGAGGGAGTGCTGCACTGTCAGAGGGTCAGTACTGAGGGAGTGCCGCACTGTCAGAGGGTCTGTACTGAGGGAGTGCCGCACTGTCAGAGGGTCAGTACTGAGGGAGCACCGCACTGTCAGAGGGTGAGTACTGAGGGAGCACCGCCCTGTCAGAGGGTCAGTACTGAGGGAGTGCCGCACTGTCAGAGGGTCAGTACTGAGGCAGTGCCGCACTGTCAGAGGGTCAGTACTGAGGGAGTGCTGCACTGTCAGAAGGTCAGTACTGAGGGAGCGCCGCAGTGTCAGAGGGTCAGTACTGAGTGAGTGCTGCACTGTCAGAGGGTCAGTACTGAGGGAGCGCCGCACTCTCAGTGGGTCAGTACTGAGGGAGTGCCGCACTGTCAGGGGGTCAGTACTGAGGGAGTGCCGCACTGTCAGAGGATCAGTACTGAGGGAGTGCCGCACTGTCAGAGGGTCAGTACTGAGGGAGTGCCGCACTGTCAGAGGGTCAGTACTGAGCGAGTGCCGCACTGTGAGAGGGTCAGTACTGAGTGAGTGCCGCATTGTCAGAGGGTCAGTACTGAGGGTGTGCCACACTGTCAGAGGGTCAGTACTGAGGGAGCGCCGCACTGTGAGAGGGTCAGTACTGAGTGAGTGCCGCGTTGTCAGAGGGTCAGTACTGAGGGTGTGCCACACTGTCAGAGGGTCAGTACTGAAGGAGTGCCGCACTGTCAGAGAGTCAGTACTGAGGGAGTGCTGCACTGTCAGAGGGTCAGTACTGAGTGAGTGCCGCGCTGTCAGAGGGTCAGTACTGAGGGAGTGCCGCACTGTCAGAGGGTCAGTACTGAGGGAGTGCCGCACTGTCAGAGGGTCAGTACTGAGGGGGCGCCGCACTGTCAGAGGGTCAGTACTGAGGGGTGCTGGACTGTCAGAGGGTCAGTACTGAGGGAGTGTCGCACTGTCAGTGGGTCAGTACTGAGGGAGTGCCGCACTGTCAGAGGGTCAGTACTGAGGGAGTGCCGCACTGTCAGATGGTCAGTGCTGAGGGAGTGCCGCACTGTCAGAGGGTCAGTACGGAGGGAGTGCCGCACTGTCAGAGGGTCAGTGCTGAGGAAGTGCTGCACTGTCAGAGGATCAGTACTGAGGGAGCGCCGCATTGTCAGAGGGCCAGTACTGAGGGAGTGCTGCACTGTCAGAGGGTCAGTGCTGAGGGAGTGCTGCACTGTCAGAGGGTCAGTACTGAGGGAGTGCCTCACTGTCACAGGGTCAGTACTGAGGGAGCGCCGCACTGTCAGAGCGTCAGTACTGAGGGAGTGCCGCCCTGTCAGAGGGTCAGTACTGAGGGAGTGTCGCACTGTCAGAAGGCCAGTACTGAGGGAGTGCCGCACTGTCAGAGGGTCAGTACTGAGGGAGCGCTGCACTGTCAGAGGGTCAGCACTGAGGGAGCGCCGCACTGTCAGAGGGTCAGTACTGACGGAGTGCCGCACTGTCAGAGGGTCAGTACTGAGGGAGTGCCGCACTGTCAGAGGGTCAGCGCTGAGGGAGTGCCGCACTGTCAGAGAGTCAGTAATGAGGGAGTGCCGCACTGTCAGAGGGTCAGTACTGAGGGAGTGCCGCACTGTCAGAGGGTCAGTACTGAGGGAGTGCCGCACTGTCAGAGGGTCAGTACTGAGGGAGCGCTGCACTGTCAGAGGGTCAGCACTGAGGGAGCGCCGCACTGTCAGAGGGTCAGTACTGACGGAGTGCCGCACTGTCAGAGGGTCAGTACTGAGGGAGTGCCGCACTGTCAGAGGGTCAGCGCTGAGGGAGTGCCGCACTGTCAGAGAGTCAGTACTGAAGGAGCGCAGCAGTGTCAGAGGGTCAGTACTGAGGGCGCGCTGCACTGTCAGAGGGTCAGTACTGAGGCAGTGCCGAACTGTCAGAGTGTCAGTACTGAGGGAGTGCCGCACTGTCAGAGGGTCAGTACTGAGGGAGTGCCGCACAATCAGAGGGTCAGTACTGAGGGAGTGCCGCACTGTCAGAGGATCAGTACTGAGGGAGTGCCGCACTGTCAGTGGGTCAGTACTGAGGGAGCGCCGCACTGTCAGAGGGTCAGTACTGAGGGAGTGCCGCACTGTCAGAGGGTCAGTACTGAGGGAGTGCCGCACTGTCAGAGGGTGAGTACTGAGGGAGTGCTGCACTGTCAGAGGGTCAGTACTGAGGGAGTGCCGCATTGTCAGAGGGTCTGTACTGAGGGAGTGCCGCACTGTCAGAGGGTCAGTACTGAGGGAGCACCGCACTGTCAGAGGGTGAGTACTGAGGGAGCACCGCCCTGTCAGAGGGTCAGTACTGAGGGAGTGCCGCACTGTCAGAGGGTCAGTACTGAGGCAGTGCCGCACTGTCAGAGGGTCAGTACTGAGGGAGTGCTGCACTGTCAGAAGGTCAGTACTGAGGGAGCGCCGCAGTGTCAGAGGGTCAGTACTGAGTGAGTGCTGCACTGTCAGAGTGTCAGTACTGAGGGAGTGCCGCACTGTCAGAGGGTCAGTACTGAGGGAGCGCCGCACTGTGAGAGGGTCAGTACTGAGTGAGTGCTGCACTGTCAGAGGGTCAGTACTGAGCGAGTGCCGCACTGTGAGAGGGTCAGTACTGAGTGAGTGCCGCATTGTCAGAGGGTCAGTACTGAGGGTGTGCCACACTGTCAGAGGGTCAGTACTGAGGGAGCGCCGCACTGTGAGAGGGTCAGTACTGAGTGAGTGCCGCGTTGTCAGAGGGTCAGTACTGAGGGTGTGCCACACTGTCAGAGGGTCAGTACTGAGGGAGTGCCGCACTGTCAGAGGGTCAGTACTGAAGGAGTGCCGCACTGTCAGAGAGTCAGTACTGAGGGAGTGCTGCACTGTCAGAGGGTCAGTACTGAGTGAGTGCCGCGCTGTCAGAGGGTCAGTACTGAGGGAGTGCCGCACTGTCAGAGGGTCAGTACTGAGGGAGTGCCGCACTGTCAGAGGGTCAGTACTGAGGGAGCGCCGCACTGTCAGAGGGTCAGTACTGAGGGGTGCTGGACTGTCAGAGGGTCAGTACTGAGGGAGTGTCGCACTGTCTGAGGGTCAGTACTGAGGGAGTGCCGCACTGTCAGAGGGTCAGTACTGAGGCAGTGCCGCACTGTCAGAGGGTCAGTACTGAGGGAGTGCTGCACTGCCACAGGGTCAGTACTGAGGGAGTGCCGCACTGTCAGAGGGTCAGTACTGAGGGAGTGCCGCACTGTCAGAGGGTCAGTACTGAGGGAGTGCCGCACTGTCAGAGGGTCAGCACTGAGGGAGTGCCGCACTGTCAGAGGGTCAGTACTGAGGGAGTGTCGCACTGTCAGTGGGTCAGTACTGAGGGAGTGCCGCACTGTCAGAGGGTCAGTACTGAGGGAGTGCCGCACTGTCAGATGGTCAGTGCTGAGGGAGTGCCGCACTGTCAGAGGGTCAGTACGGAGGGAGTGCCGCACTGTCAGAGGGTCAGTGCTGAGGAAGTGCTGCACTGTCAGAGGATCAGTACTGAGGGAGCGCCGCATTGTCAGAGGGCCAGTACTGAGGGAGTGCTGCACTGTCAGAGGGTCAGTGCTGAGGGAGTGCTGCACTGTCAGAGGGTCAGTACTGAGGGAGTGCCTCACTGTCACAGGGTCAGTACTGAGGGAGCGCCGCACTGTCAGAGCGTCAGTACTGAGGGAGTGCCGCACTGTCAGAGGGTCAGTACTGAGGGAGTGTCGCACTGTCAGAAGGTCAGTACTGAGGGAGTGCCGCACTGTCAGAGGGTCAGTACTGAGGGAGCGCTGCACTGTCAGAGGGTCAGCACTGAGGGAGCGCCGCACTGTCAGAGGGTCAGTACTGACGGAGTGCCGCACTGTCAGAGGGTCAGTACTGAGGGAGTGCCGCACTGTCAGAGGGTCAGCGCTGAGGGAGTGCCGCACTGTCAGAGAGTCAGTAATGAGGGAGTGCCGCACTGTCAGAGGGTCAGTACTGAGGGAGTGCCGCACTGTCAGAGGGTCAGTACTGAGGGAGCGCTGCACTGTCAGAGGGTCAGCACTGAGGGAGCGCCGCACTGTCAGAGGGTCAGTACTGACGGAGTGCCGCACTGTCAGAGGGTCAGTACTGAGGGAGTGCCGCACTGTCAGAGGGTCAGCGCTGAGGGAGTGCCGCACTGTCAGAGAGTAAGTACTGAAGGAGCGCAGCAGTGTCAGAGGGTCAGTACTGAGGGCGCGCTGCACTGTCAGAGGGTCAGTACTGAGGGAGTGCCGCACTGTCAGAGGGTCAGTACTGAGGGAGTGCCGCAATGTCAGAGGGTCAGTACTGAGGGAGCGCCGCACTGTCAGAGGATCAGCACTGGGGGAGAACCGGACTGTCAGAGGGTCAGTACTGAGGGAGCGCCGCACTATCAGAGGGTCAGTACTGAGGGAGTGCCGCACTGTCAGAGGGTCAGTACTGAGGGAGTGCCGCCCAGTCAGAGGGTCAGTACTGAGGGAGCGCCGCCTTGTCAGAGGGTCAGTACTGAGTGAGTGCCGCACTGCCAGAGGGTCAGTACTGAGGGAGTGCCGCACTGTCACAGGGTCAGTACTGAGGGAGCGCCGCACTGTCAGAGGGTCAGTACTGAGGGAGTGCCGCACTGTCAGATGGTCAGTACTGAGGTAGTGCCGCACTGTCAGTGGATCAGTACTGAGGGAGTGCTGCACTGTCAGAGCGTCAGCACTGAGGGAGTGCCGCCCTGTCAGAGGGTCAGTACTGAGGGACTGCTGCACTGTCAGAGGGTCAGTACTGAGGGAGTGCCGCACTGTCAGAGGGTGAGTACTGAGGGAATGCCGCACTGTCAGAGGGTCAGTACTGAGGGAGTGCCGCACTGTCAGAGGGTCAGTACTGAGGGAGCGCTGCACTGTCAGAGAGTCGGTACTGAGGGAGTGCCGCACTGTCAGAGGGTCAGTACTGAGGGAGTGCCGCACTGTCAGAGGGTCAGTACTGAGCGAGCGCTGCACTGTCAGAGGGTCAGTACTGAGGGAGTGCCGCACCGTCAGAGGGTCAGTACTGAGGGAGTGCCGCACTGTCAGAGGGTCAGTACTGAGGGAGCGCTGCACTGTCAGAGAGTCAGTACTGAGGGAGTGCCGCACTGTCAGAGGGTCAGTACAGATGGAGCGCCGCACTGTCAGAGGGTCAGTACTGAGGGAATGCTGCACTGTCAGAGGGTCAGTACTGAGGGAGTGCCGCACTGTCAGAGGGTCAGGACTGAGGGAGCGCCGCACTGTCAGAGGGTCAGTACTGAGGGGTGCTGGATTGTCAGAGTGTCAGTACTGAGGGAGTGTCGCACTGTCTGAGGGTCAGTACTGAGGGAGTGCCGCACTGTCAGAGGGTCAGTACTGAGGCAGTGCCGCACTGTCAGAGGGTCAGTACTGAGGGAGTGCTGCACTGTCACAGGGTCAGTACTGAGGGAGTGCCGCACTGTCAGAGGGTCAGTACTGAGGGAGTGCCGCACTGTCAGAGGGTCAGTACTGAGGGAGTGCCGCACTGTCAGAGGGTCAGTACTGAGGGAGTGTCGCACTGTCAGAGGGTCAGTACTGAGGGAGTGTCGCACTGTCAGAGGGTCAGTACTGAGGGAGTGCCGCACTGTCAGAGGGTCAGTACTGAGGGAGTGTCGCACTGTCAGAGGGTCAGTACTGAGGGAGTGCCGCACTGTCAGAGGGTCAGTACGGAGGAAGTGCCGCACTGTCAGAGGGTCAGTGCTGAGGGAGCGCCGCACTGTCAGAGGGTCAGTACTGAGGGAGTGCCGCACTGTCAGAGGGTCAGCGCTGAGGGAGTGCCGCACTGTCAGAGAGTCAGTACTGAGGGAGTGCCGCACTGTCAGAGGGTCAGTACTGAGGGAGCGCTGCACTGTCAGAGGGTCAGCACTGAGGGAGCGCCGCACTGTCAGAGGGTCAGTACTGACGGAGTGCCGCACTGTCAGAGGGTCAGTACTGAGGGAGTGCCGCACTGTCAGAGGGTCAGCGCTGAGGGAGTGCCGCACTGTCAGAGAGTCAGTACTGAAGGAGCGCAGCAGTGTCAGAGGGTCAGTACTGAGGGCGCGCTGCACTGTCAGAGGGTCAGTACTGAGGGAGTGCCGCACTGTCAGAGGGTCAGTACTGAGGGAGTGCCGCAATGTCAGAGGGTCAGTACTGAGGGAGCGCCGCACTGTCAGAGGGTCAGCACTGGGGGAGAACCGGACTGTCAGAGGGTCAGTACTGAGGGAGCGCCGCACTATCAGAGGGTCAGTACTGAGGGAGTGCCGCACTGTCAGAGGGTCAGTACTGAGGGAGTGCCGCCCAGTCAGAGGGTCAGTACTGAGGGAGCGCCGCCTTGTCAGAGGGTCAGTACTGAGTGAGTGCCGCACTGCCAGAGGGTCAGTACTGAGGGAGTGCCGCACTGTCACAGGGTCAGTACTGAGGGAGCGCCGCACTGTCAGAGGGTCAGTACTGAGGGAGTGCCGCACTGTCAGATGGTCAGTACTGAGGGAGTGCCGCACTGTCAGTGGATCAGTACTGAGGGAGTGCTGCACTGTCAGAGCGTCAGCACTGAGGGAGTGCCGCCCTGTCAGAGGGTCAGTACTGAGGGACTGCTGCACTGTCAGAGGGTCAGTACTGAGGGAGTGCCGCACTGTCAGAGGGTGAGTACTGAGGGAATGCCGCACTGTCAGAGGGTCAGTACTGAGGGAGTGCCGCACTGTCAGAGGGTCAGTACTGAGGGAGCGCTGCACTGTCAGAGAGTCGGTACTGAGGGAGTGCCGCACTGTCAGAGGGTCAGTACTGAGGGAGTGCCGCACTGTCAGAGGGTCAGTACTGAGGGAGCGCTGCACTGTCAGAGGGTCAGTACTGAGGGAGTGCCGCACCGTCAGAGGGTCAGTACTGAGGGAGTGCCGCACTGTCAGAGGGTCAGTACTGAGGGAGCGCTGCACTGTCAGAGAGTCAGTACTGAGGGAGTGCCGCACTGTCAGAGGGTCAGTACAGATGGAGCGCCGCACTGTCAGAGGGTCAGTACTGAGGGAATGCTGCACTGTCAGAGGGTCAGTACTGAGGGAGTGCCGCACTGTCAGAGGGTCAGGACTGAGGGAGCGCCGCACTGTCAGAGGGTCAGTACTGAGGGGTGCTGGATTGTCAGAGTGTCAGTACTGAGGGAGTGTCGCACTGTCTGAGGGTCAGTACTGAGGGAGTGCCGCACTGTCAGAGGGTCAGTACTGAGGCAGTGCCGCACTGTCAGAGGGTCAGTACTGAGGGAGTGCTGCACTGTCACAGGGTCAGTACTGAGGGAGTGCCGCACTGTCAGAGGGTCAGTACTGAGGGAGTGCCGCACTGTCAGAGGGTCAGTACTGAGGGAGTGCCGCACTGTCAGAGGGTCAGTACTGAGGGAGTGTCGCACTGTCAGAGGGTCAGTACTGAGGGAGTGTCGCACTGTCAGAGGGTCAGTACTGAGGGAGTGCCGCACTGTCAGAGGGTCAGTACTGAGGGAGTGTCGCACTGTCAGAGGGTCAGTACTGAGGGAGTGCCGCACTGTCAGAGGGTCAGTACGGAGGAAGTGCCGCACTGTCAGAGGGTCAGTGCTGAGGGAGCGCCGCACTGTCAGAGGGTCAGTACTGAGGGAGTGCCGCACTGTCAGAGGGTCAGTACTGAGGGAGTGTCGCACTGTCAGAGGGTCAGTACTGAGCGAGTGCTGCACTGTCAGAGGGTCAGTACTGAGGGAGTGCCGCACTGTCAGAGGGTCAGTACTGAGGGAGTGCCGCACTGTCAGAGGGTCAGTACTGAGGGAGTGTCACACTGTCAGAGGGTCAGTACTGAGGGAGCGCTGCACTGTCAGAGGGTCAGCACTGAGGGAGCGCCGCACTGTCAGAGGGTCAGTACGGACGGAGTGCCGCACTGTCAGAGGGTCAGTACTGAGGGAGCGCTGCACTGTCAGAGCGTCAGTACTGAGGGACTGCCGCACTGTCAGAGGGTCAGCGCTGAGGGAGTGCCGCACTGTCAGAGAGTCAGTACTGAAGGAGCGCAGCAGTGTCAGAGGGTCAGTACTGCGGGCGCGCTGCACTGTCAGAGGGTCAGTACTGAGGGAGTGCCGCACTGTCAGAGGGTCAGTACTGAGGGAGTGCCGCAATGTCAGAGGGTCAGTACTGAGGGAGCGCCGCACTGTCAGAGGGTCAGCACTGGGGGAGCACCGCACTGTCAGAGGGTCAGTACTGAGGGAGTGCCGCAATGTCAGAGGGTCAGTATTGGGGGTGTGCCGCACTATCAGAGGGTCAGTACTGAGGGAGTGCCGCACTGTCAGAGGGTCAGTACTGAGGGAGCGCTGCACTGTCAGAGAGTCAGTACTGAAGGAGCACAGCAGTGTCAGAGGGTCAGTACTGCGGGCGCGCTGCACTGTCAGAGGGTCAGTACTGAGGGAGTGCCGCACTGTCAGAGGGTCAGTACTGAGGGAGTGCCGCAATGTCAGAGGGTCAGTACTGAGGGAGCGCCGCACTGTCAGAGGGTCAGCACTGGGGGAGCACCGCACTGTCAGAGGGTCAGTACTGAGGGAGTGCCGCAATGTCAGAGGGTCAGTATTGAGGGTGTGCCGCACTGTCAGAGGGTCAGCGCTGAGGGAGTGCCGCACTGTCAGAGAGTCAGTACTGAAGGAGCGCAGCAGTGTCAGAGGGTCAGTACTGCGGGCGCGCTGCACTGTCAGAGGGTCAGTACTGAGGGAGTGCCGCACTGTCAGAGGGTCAGTACTGAGGGTGTGCCGCAATGTCAGAGGGTCAGTACTGAGGGAGCGCCGCACTGTCAGAGGATCAGCACTGGGGGAGAACCGGACTGTCAGAGGGTCAGTACTGAGGGAGCGCCGCACTATCAGAGGGTCAGTACTGAGGGAGTGCCGCACTGTCAGAGGGTCAGTACTGAGGGAGTGCCGCCCAGTCAGAGGGTCAGTACTGAGGGAGCGCCGCCTTGTCAGAGGGTCAGTACTGAGTGAGTGCCGCACTGCCAGAGGGTCAGTACTGAGGGAGTGCCGCACTGTCACAGGGTCAGTACTGAGGGAGCGCCGCACTGTCAGAGGGTCAGTACTGAGGGAGTGCCGCACTGTCAGATGGTCAGTACTGAGGTAGTGCCGCACTGTCAGTGGATCAGTACTGAGGGAGTGCTGCACTGTCAGAGCGTCAGCACTGAGGGAGTGCCGCCCTGTCAGAGGGTCAGTACTGAGGGACTGCTGCACTGTCAGAGGGTCAGTACTGAGGGAGTGCCGCACTGTCAGAGGGTGAGTACTGAGGGAATGCCGCACTGTCAGAGGGTCAGTACTGAGGGAGTGCCGCACTGTCAGAGGGTCAGTACTGAGGGAGCGCTGCACTGTCAGAGAGTCGGTACTGAGGGAGTGCCGCACTGTCAGAGGGTCAGTACTGAGGGAGTGCCGCACTGTCAGAGGGTCAGTACTGAGCGAGCGCTGCACTGTCAGAGGGTCAGTACTGAGGGAGTGCCGCACCGTCAGAGGGTCAGTACTGAGGGAGTGCCGCACTGTCAGAGGGTCAGTACTGAGGGAGCGCTGCACTGTCAGAGAGTCAGTACTGAGGGAGTGCCGCACTGTCAGAGGGTCAGTACAGATGGAGCGCCGCACTGTCAGAGGGTCAGTACTGAGGGAATGCTGCACTGTCAGAGGGTCAGTACTGAGGGAGTGCCGCACTGTCAGAGGGTCAGGACTGAGGGAGCGCCGCACTGTCAGAGGGTCAGTACTGAGGGGTGCTGGATTGTCAGAGTGTCAGTACTGAGGGAGTGTCGCACTGTCTGAGGGTCAGTACTGAGGGAGTGCCGCACTGTCAGAGGGTCAGTACTGAGGCAGTGCCGCACTGTCAGAGGGTCAGTACTGAGGGAGTGCTGCACTGTCACAGGGTCAGTACTGAGGGAGTGCCGCACTGTCAGAGGGTCAGTACTGAGGGAGTGCCGCACTGTCAGAGGGTCAGTACTGAGGGAGTGCCGCACTGTCAGAGGGTCAGTACTGAGGGAGTGTCGCACTGTCAGAGGGTCAGTACTGAGGGAGTGTCGCACTGTCAGAGGGTCAGTACTGAGGGAGTGCCGCACTGTCAGAGGGTCAGTACTGAGGGAGTGTCGCACTGTCAGAGGGTCAGTACTGAGGGAGTGCCGCACTGTCAGAGGGTCAGTACGGAGGAAGTGCCGCACTGTCAGAGGGTCAGTGCTGAGGGAGCGCCGCACTGTCAGAGGGTCAGTACTGAGGGAGTGCCGCACTGTCAGAGGGTCAGCGCTGAGGGAGTGCCGCACTGTCAGAGAGTCAGTACTGAGGGAGTGCCGCACTGTCAGAGGGTCAGTACTGAGGGAGCGCTGCACTGTCAGAGGGTCAGCACTGAGGGAGCGCCGCACTGTCAGAGGGTCAGTACTGACGGAGTGCCGCACTGTCAGAGGGTCAGTACTGAGGGAGTGCCGCACTGTCAGAGGGTCAGCGCTGAGGGAGTGCCGCACTGTCAGAGAGTCAGTACTGAAGGAGCGCAGCAGTGTCAGAGGGTCAGTACTGAGGGCGCGCTGCACTGTCAGAGGGTCAGTACTGAGGGAGTGCCGCACTGTCAGAGGGTCAGTACTGAGGGAGTGCCGCAATGTCAGAGGGTCAGTACTGAGGGAGCGCCGCACTGTCAGAGGGTCAGCACTGGGGGAGAACCGGACTGTCAGAGGGTCAGTACTGAGGGAGCGCCGCACTATCAGAGGGTCAGTACTGAGGGAGTGCCGCACTGTCAGAGGGTCAGTACTGAGGGAGTGCCGCCCAGTCAGAGGGTCAGTACTGAGGGAGCGCCGCCTTGTCAGAGGGTCAGTACTGAGTGAGTGCCGCACTGCCAGAGGGTCAGTACTGAGGGAGTGCCGCACTGTCACAGGGTCAGTACTGAGGGAGCGCCGCACTGTCAGAGGGTCAGTACTGAGGGAGTGCCGCACTGTCAGATGGTCAGTACTGAGGGAGTGCCGCACTGTCAGTGGATCAGTACTGAGGGAGTGCTGCACTGTCAGAGCGTCAGCACTGAGGGAGTGCCGCCCTGTCAGAGGGTCAGTACTGAGGGACTGCTGCACTGTCAGAGGGTCAGTACTGAGGGAGTGCCGCACTGTCAGAGGGTGAGTACTGAGGGAATGCCGCACTGTCAGAGGGTCAGTACTGAGGGAGTGCCGCACTGTCAGAGGGTCAGTACTGAGGGAGCGCTGCACTGTCAGAGAGTCGGTACTGAGGGAGTGCCGCACTGTCAGAGGGTCAGTACTGAGGGAGTGCCGCACTGTCAGAGGGTCAGTACTGAGGGAGCGCTGCACTGTCAGAGGGTCAGTACTGAGGGAGTGCCGCACCGTCAGAGGGTCAGTACTGAGGGAGTGCCGCACTGTCAGAGGGTCAGTACTGAGGGAGCGCTGCACTGTCAGAGAGTCAGTACTGAGGGAGTGCCGCACTGTCAGAGGGTCAGTACAGATGGAGCGCCGCACTGTCAGAGGGTCAGTACTGAGGGAATGCTGCACTGTCAGAGGGTCAGTACTGAGGGAGTGCCGCACTGTCAGAGGGTCAGGACTGAGGGAGCGCCGCACTGTCAGAGGGTCAGTACTGAGGGGTGCTGGATTGTCAGAGTGTCAGTACTGAGGGAGTGTCGCACTGTCTGAGGGTCAGTACTGAGGGAGTGCCGCACTGTCAGAGGGTCAGTACTGAGGCAGTGCCGCACTGTCAGAGGGTCAGTACTGAGGGAGTGCTGCACTGTCACAGGGTCAGTACTGAGGGAGTGCCGCACTGTCAGAGGGTCAGTACTGAGGGAGTGCCGCACTGTCAGAGGGTCAGTACTGAGGGAGTGCCGCACTGTCAGAGGGTCAGTACTGAGGGAGTGTCGCACTGTCAGAGGGTCAGTACTGAGGGAGTGTCGCACTGTCAGAGGGTCAGTACTGAGGGAGTGCCGCACTGTCAGAGGGTCAGTACTGAGGGAGTGTCGCACTGTCAGAGGGTCAGTACTGAGGGAGTGCCGCACTGTCAGAGGGTCAGTACGGAGGAAGTGCCGCACTGTCAGAGGGTCAGTGCTGAGGGAGCGCCGCACTGTCAGAGGGTCAGTACTGAGGGAGTGCCGCACTGTCAGAGGGTCAGTACTGAGGGAGTGTCGCACTGTCAGAGGGTCAGTACTGAGCGAGTGCTGCACTGTCAGAGGGTCAGTACTGAGGGAGTGCCGCACTGTCAGAGGGTCAGTACTGAGGGAGTGCCGCACTGTCAGAGGGTCAGTACTGAGGGAGTGTCACACTGTCAGAGGGTCAGTACTGAGGGAGCGCTGCACTGTCAGAGGGTCAGCACTGAGGGAGCGCCGCACTGTCAGAGGGTCAGTACGGACGGAGTGCCGCACTGTCAGAGGGTCAGTACTGAGGGAGCGCTGCACTGTCAGAGCGTCAGTACTGAGGGACTGCCGCACTGTCAGAGGGTCAGCGCTGAGGGAGTGCCGCACTGTCAGAGAGTCAGTACTGAAGGAGCGCAGCAGTGTCAGAGGGTCAGTACTGCGGGCGCGCTGCACTGTCAGAGGGTCAGTACTGAGGGAGTGCCGCACTGTCAGAGGGTCAGTACTGAGGGAGTGCCGCAATGTCAGAGGGTCAGTACTGAGGGAGCGCCGCACTGTCAGAGGGTCAGCACTGGGGGAGCACCGCACTGTCAGAGGGTCAGTACTGAGGGAGTGCCGCAATGTCAGAGGGTCAGTATTGGGGGTGTGCCGCACTATCAGAGGGTCAGTACTGAGGGAGTGCCGCACTGTCAGAGGGTCAGTACTGAGGGAGCGCTGCACTGTCAGAGAGTCAGTACTGAAGGAGCACAGCAGTGTCAGAGGGTCAGTACTGCGGGCGCGCTGCACTGTCAGAGGGTCAGTACTGAGGGAGTGCCGCACTGTCAGAGGGTCAGTACTGAGGGAGTGCCGCAATGTCAGAGGGTCAGTACTGAGGGAGCGCCGCACTGTCAGAGGGTCAGCACTGGGGGAGCACCGCACTGTCAGAGGGTCAGTACTGAGGGAGTGCCGCAATGTCAGAGGGTCAGTATTGAGGGTGTGCCGCACTGTCAGAGGGTCAGCGCTGAGGGAGTGCCGCACTGTCAGAGAGTCAGTACTGAAGGAGCGCAGCAGTGTCAGAGGGTCAGTACTGCGGGCGCGCTGCACTGTCAGAGGGTCAGTACTGAGGGAGTGCCGCACTGTCAGAGGGTCAGTACTGAGGGTGTGCCGCAATGTCAGAGGGTCAGTACTGAGGGAGCGCCGCACTGTCAGAGGGTCAGCACTGGGGGAGCACCGCACTGTCAGAGAGTCAGTACTGAGGGAGCGCCGCCCTGTCAGAGGGTCAGTACTGAGGGAGCGCCGCCCTGTCAGAGGGTCAGTACTGAGGGAGTGCCGCACTGCCAGAGGGTCAGTACTGAGGGAGTGCCGCACTGTCAGAGGGTCAGTACTGAGGGAGCGCCGCACTGTCAGAGGGTCAGTACTGAGGGAGTGTTGCACTGTCACAGGGTCAGTACTGAGGGAGCGCCGCACTGTCAGAGGGTCAGTACTGAGGGAGTGCTGCACTGTCAGAGGGTCAGTACTGAGGGCGTGCCGCACTGTCAGAGGGTCAGTACTGAGGGAGCGCCGCACTGTCACAGGGTCAGTACTGTGGGAGCGTCGCACTGTAAGAGGGTCAGTACTGAGGGAGCGCCGCACTGTCAGATGGTCAGTACAGAGGGAGCGCCGCACTGTCAGAGGGTCAGTACTGAGGGAGCGCCGCACTGTCACAGGGTCAGTACTGTGGGAGCGTCGCACTGTCAGAGGGTCAGTACTGAGGGAGTGCCGCACTGTCAGTGGGTCAGTACTGAGGGTGCGCTGCACTGTCAGTGGATCAGTACTGAGGGAGTGCTGCACTGTCAGAGGGTCAGCACTGAGGGAGTGCCGCCCTGTCAGAGGGTCAGTACTGAGGGACTGCTGCACTGTCAGAGGGTCAGTACTGAGGGAGTGCCGCACTGTCAGAGGGTCAGTACTGAGGGAGTGCCGCACTGTCAGAGGGTCAGTACTGAGGGAGTGCCGCACTGTCAGAGGGTCAGTACTGAGGGAGCGCTGCACTGTCAGAGAGTCAGTACTGAGGGAGTGCCGCACTGTCAGAGGGTCAGTACTGAGGGAGCGCTGCACTGTCAGAGAGTCAGTACTGAGGGAGTGCCGCACTGTCAGAGGGTCAGTACAGATGGAGCGCCGCACTGTCAGAGGGTCAGTACTGAGGGAATGCTGCACTGTCAGAGGGTCAGTACTTAGGGAGTGCCGCACTGTCAGAGGGTCAGGACTGAGGGAGCGCCGCACTGTCAGAGGCTCAGTACTGAGGGAGTGCCGCACTGTCAGAGGGTCAGTACTGAGAGAGTGCCGCACTGTCACAGGGTCAGTACTGAGGGAGCGCCGCACTGTCAGAGGGTCAGTACTGAGGGAGTGCCGCACTGTCAGAGGGTCAGTACAGAGGGAGTGCCGCACAGTCAGAGGGTCAGTACTGAGGGAGTGCTGCACTGTCAGAGGGTCAGTACTGAGGGAGTACCGCACTGTCAGAGGGTCAGTACAGAGGGAGTGCCGCACAGTCAGAGGGTCAGTACTGAGGGAGTGCCGCACTGTCAGAGGGTCAGTACTGAGGGAGTGCCGCCCAGTCAGAGGGTCAGTACTTAGTGAGTGCCGCTCTGTCAGAGGGTCAGTACTGAGGGAGTGTCGAACTGACAGAGGGTCAGTACTGAGGGAGTGTCGCACTGTCAGAGGGTCAGTACTGAGGGAGTGCCGCACTGTCAGAGGGTCAGTACTGAGGGAGTGTCGCACTGTCAGAGGGTCAGTACTGAGGGAGTGCCGCACTGTCAGAGGGTCAGTACTGAGGGAGTGCCGCACTGTCAGAGGGTCAGTGCTGAGGGAGCGCCGCACTGTCAGAGGGTCAGTACTGAGGGAGTGCCGCACTGTCAGAGGGTCAGTACTGAGGGAGTGCCGCACTGTCAGAGGGTCAGTACTGAGGGAGCGCCGCACTGTCAGAGGGTCAGTACTGAGGGAGCGCCGCACTGTCAGAGGGTCAGTACTGAGGGAGTGCCGCACTGTCAGAGGGTCAGTACGGAGGGAGTGCCGCACTGTCAGAGGGTCAGTGCTGAGGGAGCGCCGCACTGTCAGAGGGTCAGTACTGAGGGAGTGCCGCACTGTCAGAGGGTCAGTACTGAGGGAGTGCCGCACTGTCAGAGGGTCAGTACTGAGGGAGCGCCGCACTGTCAGAGGGTCAGTACTGAGGGAGTGCCGCACTGTCAGAGGGTCAGTACTGAGGGAGTGTCACACTGTCAGAGGGTCAGTACTGAGGGAGCGCTGCACTGTCAGAGGGTCAGCACTGAGGGACCGCCGCACTGTCAGAGGGTCAGTACGGACGGAGTGCCGCACTGTCAGAGGGTCAGTACTGAGGGAGTGCCGCACTGTCAGAGGGTCAGCGCTGAGGGAGTGCCGCACTGTCAGAGAGTCAGTACTGAGGGAGTGCCGCACTATCAGAGGGTCAGTACTGAGGGAGTGCCGCACTGTCAGAGGGTCAGTACTGAGGGAGTGCCGCCCTGTCAGAGGGTCAGTACTGAGGGAGTGCCGCCCTGTCAGAGGGTCAGTACTGAGGGAGCGCCGCCCTGTCAGAGGGTCAGTACTGAGGGAGTGCCGCACTGCCAGAGGGTCAGTACTGAGGGAGTGCCGCACTGTCAGAGGGTCAGTACTGAGGGAGCGCCGCACTGTCAGAGGGTCAGTACTGAGGGAGTGTTGCACTGTCACAGGGTCAGTACTGAGGGAGCGCCGCACTGTCAGAGGGTCAGTACTGAGGGAGTGCTGCACTGTCAGAGGGTCAGTACTGAGGGCGTGCCGCACTGTCAGAGGGACAGTACTGAGGGAGCGCCGCACTGTCACAGGGTCAGTACTGTGGGAGCGTCGCACTGTCAGAGGGTCAGTACTGAGGGAGCGCCGCACTGTCAGATGGTCAGTACAGTGGGAGCGCCGCACTGTCAGAGGGTCAGTACTGAGGGAGCGCCGCACTGTCACAGGGTCAGTACTTTGGGAGCGTCGCACCGTCAGAGGGTCAGTACTGAGGGAGTGCCGCACTGTCAGAGGGTCAGTACTGAGGGAGTGCCGCACTGTCAGAGGGTCAGTACTGAGGGAGTGCCGCACTGTCAGAGGGTCAGTGCTGAGGGAGCGCCGCACTGTCAGAGGGTCAGTACTGAGGGAGTGCCGCACTGTCAGAGGGTCAGTACTGAGGGAGTGCCGCACTGTCAGAGGGTCAGTACTGAGGGAGCGCCGCACTGTCAGAGGGTCAGTACTGAGGGAGCGCCGCACTGTCAGAGGGTCAGTACTGAGGGAGTGCCGCACTGTCAGAGGGTCAGTACGGAGGGAGTGCCGCACTGTCAGAGGGTCAGTGCTGAGGGAGCGCCGCACTGTCAGAGGGTCAGTACTGAGGGAGTGCCGCACTGTCAGAGGGTCAGTACTGAGGGAGTGCCGCACTGTCAGAGGGTCAGTACTGAGGGAGCGCCGCACTGTCAGAGGGTCAGTACTGAGGGAGTGCCGCACTGTCAGAGGGTCAGTACTGAGGGAGTGTCACACTGTCAGAGGGTCAGTACTGAGGGAGCGCTGCACTGTCAGAGGGTCAGCACTGAGGGACCGCCGCACTGTCAGAGGGTCAGTACGGACGGAGTGCCGCACTGTCAGAGGGTCAGTACTGAGGGAGTGCCGCACTGTCAGAGGGTCAGCGCTGAGGGAGTGCCGCACTGTCAGAGAGTCAGTACTGAGGGAGTGCCGCACTATCAGAGGGTCAGTACTGAGGGAGTGCCGCACTGTCAGAGGGTCAGTACTGAGGGAGTGCCGCCCTGTCAGAGGGTCAGTACTGAGGGAGTGCCGCCCTGTCAGAGGGTCAGTACTGAGGGAGCGCCGCCCTGTCAGAGGGTCAGTACTGAGGGAGTGCCGCACTGCCAGAGGGTCAGTACTGAGGGAGTGCCGCACTGTCAGAGGGTCAGTACTGAGGGAGCGCCGCACTGTCAGAGGGTCAGTACTGAGGGAGTGTTGCACTGTCACAGGGTCAGTACTGAGGGAGCGCCGCACTGTCAGAGGGTCAGTACTGAGGGAGTGCTGCACTGTCAGAGGGTCAGTACTGAGGGCGTGCCGCACTGTCAGAGGGACAGTACTGAGGGAGCGCCGCACTGTCACAGGGTCAGTACTGTGGGAGCGTCGCACTGTCAGAGGGTCAGTACTGAGGGAGCGCCGCACTGTCAGATGGTCAGTACAGTGGGAGCGCCGCACTGTCAGAGGGTCAGTACTGAGGGAGCGCCGCACTGTCACAGGGTCAGTACTTTGGGAGCGTCGCACCGTCAGAGGGTCAGTACTGAGGGAGTGCCGCACTGTCAGAGGGTCAGTACTGAGGGAGCGCTGCACTGTCAGTGGATCAGTACTGAGGGAGTGCTGCACTGTCAGAGGGTCAGCACTGAGGGAGTGTCGCCCTGTCAGAGGGTCAGTACTGAGGGACTGCTGCACTGTCAGAGTGTCAGTACTGAGGGAGTGCCGCACTGTCAGAGGGTCAGTACTGAGGGAGTGCCGAACTGTCAGAGGGTCAGTACTGAGGGAGTGCCGCACTGTCAGAGGGTCAGTACTGAGGGAGTGCCGCACTGTCAGAGGGTGAGTACTGAGGGAGCGCCGCACTCTCAGAGGGTCAGTACTGAGGGAGCACTGCACTGTCAGAGAGTCAGTACTGAGGGAGTGCCGCACTGTCAGAGGGTCAGTACTGAGGGAGCGCTGCACTGTCAGAGAGTCAGTACTGAGGGAGTGCCGCACTGTCAGAGGGTCAGTACAGATGGAGCGCCGCACTGTCAGAGGGTCAGTACTGAGGGAATGCTGCACTGTCAGAGGGTCAGTACTTAGGGAGTGCCGCACTGTCAGAGGGTCAGGACTGAGGGAGCGCCGCACTGTCAGAGGCTCAGTACTGAGGGAGTGCCGCACTGTCAGAGGGTCAGTACTGAGGGAGTGCCGCAGTGTCACAGGGTCAGTACTGAGGGAGTGCCGCACTGTCAGAGGGTCAGTACTGAGGGAGTGCCGCCCTGTCAGAGGGTCAGTACTGAGGGAGCGCCGCACTGTCAGAGGGTCAGTACTGAGTGAGTGCCGCTCTGTCAGAGGGTCAGTACTGAGTGAGTGCCGCATTGTCAGAGGGTCAGTACTGAGGGAGTGCCACACTGTCAGAGGGTCAGTACTGAGGGAGTGCCGCACTGTCAGAGGGTCAGTACTGAGGGAGTGCCGCACTGTCAGAGAGTCAGTACTGAGGGAGTGCTGCACTGTCAGAGGGTCAGTACTGAGTGAGTGCCGCGCTGTCAGAGGGTCAGTACTGAGGGAGTGCCGCACTGTCAGAGGGTCAGTACTGAGGGAGTGCCGCACTGTCAGAGGGTCAGTACTGAGGGAGCGCCGCACTGTCAGAGGGTCAGTACTGAGGGGTGCTGGACTGTCAGAGGGTCAGTACTGAGGGAGTGTCGCACTGTCAGAGGGTCAGTACTGAGGGAGTGCCGCAATGTCAGAGGGTCAGTACTGAGGGAGTGCCGCACTGTCAGAGAGTCAGTACTGAAGGAGCGCAGCAGTGTCAGAGGGTCAGTACTGCGGGCGCGCTGCACTGTCAGAGGGTCAGTACTGAGGGAGTGCCGCACTGTCAGAGGGTCAGTACTGAGGGAGTGCCGCAATGTCAGAGGGTCAGTACTGAGGGAGCGCCGCACTGTCAGAGGGTCAGCACTGGGGGAGCACCGCACTGTCAGAGGGTCAGTACTGAGGGAGTGCCGCACTGTCAGAGGGTCAGTATTGAGGGTGTGCCGCACTATCAGAGGGTCAGTACTGAGGGAGTGCCGCACTGTCAGAGGGTCAGTACTGAGGGAGTGCCGCCCTGTCAGAGGGTCAGTACTGAGGGAGCGCCGCCCTGTCAGAGGGTCAGTACTGAGGGAGTGCCGCACTGCCAGAGGGTCAGTACTGAGGGAGTGCCGCACTGTCAGAGGGTCAGTACTGAGGGAGCGCCGCACTGTCAGAGGGTCAGTACTGAGGGAGTGTTGCACTGTCACAGGGTCAGTACTGAGGGAGCGCCGCACTGTCAGAGGGTCAGTACTGAGGGAGTGCTGCACTGTCAGAGGGTCAGTGCTGAGGGCGTGCCGCACTGTCAGAGGGTCAGTACTGAGGGAGCGCCGCACTGTCACAGGGTCAGTACTGTGGGAGCGTCGCACTGTCAGAGGGTCAGTACTGAGGGAGCGCCGCACTGTCAGATGGTCAGTACAGAGGGAGCGCCGCACTGTCAGAGGGTCAGTACTGAGGGAGCGCCGCACTGTCACAGGGTCAGTACTGTGGGAGCGTCGCACTGTCAGAGGGTCAGTACTGAGGGAGTGCCGCACTGTCAGTGGGTCAGTACTGAGGGTGCGCTGCACTGTCAGTGGATCAGTACTGAGGGAGTGCTGCACTGTCAGAGGGTCAGCACTGAGGGAGTGCCGCCCTGTCAGAGGGTCAGTACTGAGGGACTGCTGCACTGTCAGAGGGTCAGTACTGAGGGAGTGCCGCACTGTCAGAGGGTCAGTACTGAGGGAGTGCCGCACTGTCAGAGGGTCGGTACTGAGGGAGTGCCGCACTGTCAGAGGGTCAGTACTGAGGGAGCGCTGCACTGTCAGAGAGTCAGTACTGAGGGAGTGCCGCACTGTCAGAGGGTCAGTACTGAGGGAGCGCTGCACTGTCAGAGAGTCAGTACTGAGGGAGTGCCGCACTGTCAGAGGGTCAGTACAGATGGAGCGCCGCACTGTCAGAGGGTCAGTACTGAGGGAATGCTGCACTGTCAGAGGGTCAGTACTTAGGGAGTGCCGCACTGTCAGAGGGTCAGGACTGAGGGAGCGCCGCACTGTCAGAGGCTCAGTACTGAGGGAGTGCCGCACTGTCAGAGGGTCAGTGCTGAGGGAGTGCCGCACTGTCAGAGGGTCAGTACTGAGAGAGTGCCGCACTGTCAGAGGGTCAGTACTGAGGGAGTGCTGCACTGTCAGAGGGTCAGTACTGAGGGAGTGCCGCTCTGTCAGAGGGTCAGTACTGAGTGGGTGCCGCACTGTCAGAGGGTCAGTACTGAGGGAGTGTCGCACTGTCAGAGGGTCAGTAATGAGGGAGTGCCGCACTGTCAGAGGGTCAGTACTGAGGGAGTGTCGCACTGTCAGAGGGTCAGTACTGAGGGAGTGCCGCACTGTCAGAGGGTCAGTACGGAGGGAGCGCCGCACTGTCAGAGGGTCATTGCTGAGGGAGCGCCGCACTGTCAGAGGGTCAGTACTGAGGGAGTGCCGCACTGTCAGAGGGTCAGTACTGAGGGAGTGCCGCACTGTCAGAGGGTCAGTACTGAGGGAGCGCTGCACTGTCAGAGGGTCAGTACTGAGGGAGTGCCGCACTGTCAGAGGGTCAGTACTGAGGGAGTGCCGCACTGTCAGAGGGTCAGTACTGAGGGAGTGTCACACTGTCAGAGGGTCAGTACTGAGGGAGTGCCGCACTGTCAGAGGGTCAGTACTGAGGGAGCGCTGCACTGTCAGAGGGTCAGCACTGAGGGACCGCCGCACTGTCAGAGGGTCAGTACGGACGGAGTGCCGCACTGTCAGAGGGTCAGTACTGAGGGAGTGCCGCACTGTCAGAGGGTCAGCGCTGAGGGAGTGCCGCACTGTCAGAGAGTCAGTACTGAAGGAGCGCAGCAGTGTCAGAGGGTCAGTACTGAGGGCGCGCTGCACTGTCAGAGGGTCAGTACTGAGGGAGTGCCGCACTGTCAGAGGGTCAGTACTGAGGGAGTGCCGCAATGTCAGAGGGTCAGTACTGAGGGAGCGCCGCACTGTCAGAGGGTCAGCACTGGGGGAGCACCGCACTGCTGGAGGGTCAGTACTGAGGGAGTGCCGCACTGTCAGAGGGTCAGTATTGAGGGTGTGCCGCACTATCAGAGGGTCAGTACTGAGGGAGTGCCGCACTGTCAGAGGGTCAGTACTGAGGGAGTGCCGCCCTGTCAGAGAGTCAGTACTGAGGGAGCGCCGCCCTGTCAGAGGGTCAGTACTGAGGGAGTGCCGCACTGCCAGAGGGTCAGTACTGAGGGAGTACCGCACTGTCAGAGGGTCAGTACTGAGGGAGCGCCGCACTGTCAGAGGGTCAGTACTGAGGGAGCGTTGCACTGTCACAGGGTCAGTACTGAGGGAGCGCCGCACTGTCAGAGGGTCAGTACTGAGGGAGTGCTGCACTGTCAGAGGGTCAGTACTGAGGGCGTGCCGCACTGTCAGAGGGTCAGTACTGAGGGAGCGCCGCACTGTCACAGTGTCAGTACTGTGGGAGCGTCGCACTGTCAGAGGGTCAGTACTGAGGGAGCGCCGCACTGTCAGATGGTCAGTACAGAGGGAGCGCCGCACTGTCAGAGGGTCAGTACTGAGGGAGCGCCGCACTGTCACAGGGTCAGTACTTTGGGAGCGTCGCACTGTCAGAGGGTCAGTACTGAGGGAGTGCCGCACTGTCAGAGGGTCAGTACTGAGGGACTGCTGCACTGTCAGAGTGTCAGTACTGAGGGAGTGCCGCACTGTCAGAGTGTCAGTACTGAGGGAGTGCCGAACTGTCAGAGGGTCAGTACTGAGGGAGTGCCGCACTGTCAGAGGGTCAGTACTGAGGGAGTGCCGCACTGTCAGAGGGTGAGTACTGAGGGAGCGCCGCACTCTCAGAGTGTCAGTACTGCGGGAGCGCTGCACTGTCAGAGAGTCAGTACTGAGGGAGTGCCGCACTGTCAGAGGGTCAGTACTGAGGGAGCGCTGCACTGTCAGAGAGTCAGTACTGAGGGAGTGCCGCACTGTCAGAGGGTCAGTACAGATGGAGCGCCGCACTGTCAGAGCGTCAGTACTGAGGGAATGCTGCACTGTCAGAGGGTCAGTACTTAGGGAGTGCCGCACTGTCAGAGGGTCAGGACTGAGGGAGCGCCGCACTGTCAGAGGCTCAGTACTGAGGGAGTGCCGCACTGTCAGAGGGTCAGTACTGAGGGAGTGCCGCAGTGTCACAGGGTCAGTACTGAGGGAGTGCCGCACTGTCAGAGGGTCAGTACTGAGGGAGTGCCGCCCTGTCAGAGGGTCAGTACTGAGGGAGCGCCGCACTGTCAGAGGGTCAGTACTGAGTGAGTGCCGCTCTGTCAGAGGGTCAGTACTGAGTGAGTGCCGCATTGTCAGAGGGTCAGTACTGAGGGAGTGCCACACTGTCAGAGGGTCAGTACTGAGGGAGTGCCGCACTGTCAGAGGGTCAGTACTGAGGGAGTGCCGCACTGTCAGAGAGTCAGTACTGAGGGAGTGCTGCACTGTCAGAGGGTCAGTACTGAGTGAGTGCCGCGCTGTCAGAGGGTCAGTACTGAGTGAGTGCCGCACTGTCAGAGGGTCAGTACTGAGGGAGTGCCGCACTGTCAGAGGGTCAGTACTGAGGGAGCGCCGCACTGTCAGAGGGTCAGTACTGAGGGGTGCTGGACTGTCAGAGGGTCAGTACTGAGGGAGTGTCGCACTGTCTGAGGGTCAGTACTGAGGGAGTGCCGCACTGTCAGAGGGTCAGTACTGAGGCAGTGCCGCACTGTCAGAGGGTCAGTACTGAGGGAGTGCTGCACTGTCACAGGGTCAGTACTGAGGGAGTGCCGCACTGTCAGAGGGTCAGTACTGAGGGAGTGCCGCACTGTCAGAGGGTCAGTACTGAGGGAGTGCCGCACTGTCAGAGGGTCAGTACTGAGGGAGTGTGGCACTGTCAGAGGGTCAGTACTGAGGGAGTGTCGCACTGTCAGAGGGTCAGTACTGAGGGAGTGCCGCACTGTCAGAGGGTCAGTACTGAGGGAGTGTCGCACTGTCAGAGGGTCAGTACTGAGGGAGTGCCGCACTGTCAGAGGGTCAGTACGGAGGGAGTGCCGCACTGTCAGACGGTCAGTGCTGAGGGAGGGCCGCACTGTCAGAGGGTCAGTACTGAGGGAGTGCCGCACTGTCAGAGGGTCAGTACTGAGGGAGTGCCGCACTGTCAGAGGGTCAGTACTGAGGGAGTGCTGCACTGTCAGAGGGTCAGTACTGAGGGAGTGCCGCACTGTCAGAGGGTCAGTACTGAGGGAGTGCCGCACTGTCAGAGGGTCAGTACTGAGGGAGTGTCGCACTGTCAGAGGGTCAGCACTGAGGGAGCGCTGCACTGTCAGAGGGTCAGCACTGAGGGAGTGCCGCACTGTCAGGGGGTCAGTACTGAGGGAGTGCCGCACTGTCAGAGGGTCAGTACTGAGGGAGCGCTGCACTGTCAGTGAGTCAGGACTGAGGGAGTGCCGCACTGTCAGAGGGTCAGTACTGAGGGAGCGCCGCACTGTCAGAGGGTCAGTACTGAGGGAGTGCCGCACTGTCAGAGGGTCAGTATTGAGGGAGTGCCGCACTGTCACAGGGTCAGTACTGAGGGAGTGCCGCACTGTCAGATGGTCAGTACTGAGGGAGTGCTGCACTGTCAGAGGGTCAGTACTGAGGGAGTGCCGCACTGTCAGAGGGTCAGTACAGAGGGAGTGCCGCACTGTCAGAGGGTCAGTACTGAGGGAGTGCCGCACTGTCAGAGGGTCAGTACTGAGGCAGTGCCGCACTGTCAGAGGGTCAGTACTGAGGGAGTGCCGCACTGTCAGAGGGTCAGTACTGGGGGAGCGCCGCACTGTCAGAGGGTCAGTACTGAGGGAGTGCCGCACTGTCAGAGGGTCAGTACTGAGGGAGTGCCGCACTGTCAGAGGGTCAGTACTGAGGGAGTGTCGCACTGTCAGAGGGTCAGTACTGAGGGAGTGCCGCACTGTCAGAGGGTCAGTACTGAGGGAGTGCCGCACTGTCAGATGGTCAGTGCTGAGGGAGTGCCGCACTGTCAGAGGGTCAGTACGGAGGGAGTGCCGCACTGTCAGAGGGTCAGTGCTGAGGGAGCGCCGCACTGTCAGAGGGTCAGTACTGAGGGAGTGCCGCACTGTCAGAGGGTCAGTACTGAGGGAGTGCCGCACTGTCAGAGGGTCAGTACTGAGGGAGTGCTGCACTGTCAGAGGGTCAGTACTGAGGGAGTGCCGCACTGTCAGAGGGTCAGTACTGAGGGAGTGCCGCACTGTCAGAGGGTCAGTACTGAGGGAGTGTCACACTGTCAGAGGGTCAGCACTGAGGGAGCGCTGCACTGTCAGAGGGTCAGTACTGAGGGAGTGCCGCACTGTCAGAGGGTCAGTACTGAGGGCGTGCCGCACTGTCAGAGGGTCAGTACTGAGGGAGCGCTGCACTGTCAGTGAGTCAGTACTGAGGGAGTGCCGCACTGTCAGAGGGTCAGTACTGAGGGAGTGCCGCACAATCAGAGGGTCAGTACTGAGGGAGTGCCGCACTGTCAGAGGGTCAGTACTGAGGGAGTGCCGCACTGTCAGTGGGTCAGTACTGAGGGAGCGCCGCACTGTCAGAGGGTCAGTACTGAGGGAGTGCCGCACTGTCAGAGGGTCAGTACTGAGGGAGTGCCGCACTGTCAGAGGGTGAGTACTGAGGGAGTGCTGCACTGTCAGAGGGTCAGTACTGAGGGAGTGCCGCACTGTCAGAGGGTCTGTACTGAGGGAGTGCCGCACTGTCAGAGGGTCAGTACTGAGGGAGCACCGCACTGTCAGAGGGTGAGTACTGAGTGAGCACCGCCCTGTCAGAGGGTCAGTACTGAGGGAGTGCCGCACTGTCAGAGAGTCAGTACTGAGGCAGTGCCGCACTGTCAGAGGGTCAGTACTGAGGGAGTGCCGCACTGTCAGAGGGTCAGTACTGAGGCAGTGCCGCACTGTCAGAGGGTCAGTACTGAGGGAGTGCTGCACTGTCAGAAGGTCAGTACTGAGGGAGCGCCGCAGTGTCAGAGGGTCAGTACTGAGTGAGTGCTGCACTGTCAGAGGGTCAGTACTGAGGGAGTGCCGCACTGTCAGAGGGTCAGTACTGAGGGAGCGCCGCACTGTGAGAGGGTCAGTACTGAGTGAGTGCTGCACTGTCAGAGGGTCAGTACTGAGCGAGTGCCGCACTGTGAGAGGGTCAGTACTGAGTGAGTGCCGCATTGTCAGAGGGTCAGTACTGAGGGTGTGCCACACTGTCAGAGGGTCAGTACTGAGGGAGCGCCGCACTGTGAGAGGGTCAGTCCTGAGTGAGTGCCGCCTTGTCAGAGGGTCAGTACTGAGGGTGTGCCACACTGTCAGAGGGTCAGTACTGAGGGAGTGCCGCACTGTCAGAGGGTCAGTACTGAAGGAGTGCCGCACTGTCAGAGAGTCAGTACTGAGGGAGTGCTGCACTGTCAGAGGGTCAGTACTGAGTGAGTGCCGCGCTGTCAGAGGGTCAGTACTGAGGGAGTGCCGCACTGTCAGAGGGTCAGTACTGAGGGAGTGCTGCACTGTCAGAGGGTCAGTACTGAGGGAGCGCCGCACTGTCAGAGGGTCAGTACTGAGGGGTGCTGGACTGTCAGAGGGTCAGTACTGAGGGAGTGTCGCACTGTCTGAGGGTCAGTACTGAGGTAGTGCCGCACTGTCAGAGGGTCAGTACTGAGGCAGTGCCGCACTGTCAGAGGGTCAGTACTGAGGGAGTGCTGCACTGTCACAGGGTCAGTACTGAGGGAGTGCCGCACTGTCAGAGGGTCAGTACTGAGGGAGTGCCGCACTGTCAGAGGGTCAGTACTGAGGGAGTGCCGCACTGTCAGAGGGTCAGCACTGAGGGAGTGCCGCACTGTCAGAGGGTCAGTACTGAGGGAGTGCCGCACTGTCAGATGGTCAGTGCTGAGGGAGTGCCGCACTGTCAGAGGGTCAGTACGGAGGGAGTGCCGCACTGTCAGAGGGTCAGTGCTGAGGGAGCGCCGCACTGTCAGAGGGTCAGTACTGAGGGAGTGCCGCACTGTCAGAGGGTCAGTACTGAGGGAGTTCCGCACTGTCAGAGGGTCAGTACTGAGGGAGTGCTGCACTGTCAGAGGGTCAGTACTGAGGGAGTGCCGCACTGTCAGATGGTCAGTACTGAGGGAGTGCCGCACTGTCAGAGGGTCAGTACTGAGGGAGTGTCACACTGTCAGAGGGTCAGCACTGAGGGAGCGCTGCACTGTCAGAGGGTCAGTACTGAGGGAGTGCCGCACTGTCAGAGGGTCAGTACTGAGGGAGTGCCGCACTGTCAGAGGGTCAGTACTGAGGGAGCGCTGCACTGTCAGTGAGTCAGTACTGAGGGAGTGCCGCACTGTCAGAGAGTCAGTACTGAGGGAGCGCCGCACTGTCAGAGGGTCAGTACTGAGGGAGTGCCGCACTGTCAGAGGGTCAGTACTGAGGGGGTGCCGCACTGTCACAGGGTCAGTACTGAGGGAGTGCCGCACTGTCAGATGGTCAGTACTGAGGGAGTGCTGCACTGTCAGAGGGTCAGTACTGAGGGAGTGCCGCACTGTCAGAGGGGCAGTACTGAGGGAGTGCCGCACTGTCAGAGGGTCAGTACTGAGGGAGTGCAGCACTGTCAGAGGGTCAGTACTGAGGCAGTGCCGCACTGTCAGAGGGTCAGTACTGAGGGAGTGCCGCACTGTCAGAGGGTCAGTACTGAGGCAGTGCCGCACTGTCAGAGGGTCAGTACTGAGGGAGTGCCGCACTATCAGAGGGTCAGTACTGAGGGAGCGCCGCACTGTCAGAGGGTGAGTACTGAGGGAGTGCTGCACTGTCAGAGGGTCAGTACTGAGGGAGTGCCGCACTGTCAGAGGGTCTGTACTGAGGGAGTGCCGCACTGTCAGAGGGTCAGTACTGAGGGAGCGCCACACTGTCAGATGGTCAATACTGAGGGAGTGCCGCACTGTCAGAGGGTCAGCGCTGAGGGAGTGCCGCACTGTCAGAGGGTCAGTACTGAGGGAGTGCCGCACTGTCAGAGGGTCAGTGCTGAGGGAGTGCCGCACTGTCAGAGGGTCAGTACTGAGGGAGTGCCGCACTGTCAGAGGGTCAGTACTGAGGGAGTGCCGCAATGTCAGAGTGTCAGTACTGAGGGAGTGCTACACTGTCAGAGTGTCAGTGCTGAGGAAGTGCTGCACTGTCAGAGGATCAGTACTGAGGGAGTGCTGCACTGTCAGAGGGTCAGTACTGAGGGAGTGCCGCACTGTCAGAGGGTCAGTACTGAGGGAGTGCTGCACTGTCAGAGGGTCAGTACTGAGGGAGTGCCGCACTGTCAGAGGGTCAGTACTGAGGGAGTGCTGCACTGTCAGAGCGTCAGTACTGAGGGAGTGCCGCACAGTCAGAGGGTCAATACTGAGGGAGTGCCGCACTGTCAGAGGGTCAGTACTGAGGGAGTGCCGCACTGTCAGAGGGTCAGTACTGAGGGTGTGCCGCACAGTCAGAGGGTCAGTACTGAGGGAGCGTTGCACTGTCAGAGGGTCAGTACTGAGGGAGCTCCACACTGTCAGAGTGTCAGTACTGAGGGAGTGCCGCACTGTCAGAGGGTCAGTACAGAGGGGGCGCTGCACTGTCAGAGGGTCAGTACTGAGGGAGCGCTGCACTGTCAGAGGGTCAGTACTGAGGGAGTGCCGCACTGTCAGAGGGTCAGTACTGAGGGAGCGCTGCACTGTCAGAGCGTCAGTACTGAGGGAGTGCCGCACAGTCAGAGGGTCAGTACTGAGGGAGTGCCGCACTGTCAGAGGGTCAGTACTGAGGGAGTGCCGCACTGTCAGAGGGTCAGTACTGAGGGAGTGCCGCACAGTCAGAGGGTCAGTACTGAGGGAGCGTTGCACTGTCAGAGGGTCAGTACTGAGGGAGCTCCACACTGTCAGAGTGTCAGTACTGAGGGAGTGCCGCACTGTCAGAGGGTCAGTACTGAGGGAGCGCCGCACTGTCAGAGGGTCAGTACTGAGGGAGTGCCGCACTGTCAGAGGGTCAGTACTGAGGGAGTGCCGCACTGTCAGAGTGTCAGTACTGAGGGAGTGCCGCACTGTCACAGTGTCAGTACTGAGGGAGCGCAGCACTGTCAGAGGGTCAGTACTGAGGGAGTGCCGCACTGTCAGAGGGTCAGCACAGAGGGAGTGCCGCCCTGTCAGACGGTCAGTACTGAGGGAGTGCCGCACTGTCACAGGGTCAGGACTGAGGGAGTGCCGCACTGTCAGAGGGTCAGTACTGAGGGAGTGCTGCACTGTCAGAGTGTCAGGACTGAGGGAGCGCCGCTCTGTCAGAGGGTCAGAACTGAGGGAGTGCCGCCCTGTCAGAGGGTCTGTACTGAGGGAGTGCTGCACTGTCAGAGGGTCAGTACTGAGGGAGTGCTGCACTGTCAGAGGGTCAGTACTGAGGGAGTGCTGCCCTGTCAGAGGGTCAGTACTGAGGGAGTGCCGCACTGTCAGAGTGTCAGTACTGAGGGAGTGCCGCACTGTCACAGTGTCAGTACTGAGGGAGCGCAGCACTGTCAGAGGGTCAGTACTGAGGGAGTGCTGCACTGTCAGAGGGTCAGTACTGAGGGAGTGCTGCCCTGTCAGAGGGTCAGTACTGAGGGAGTGCCGCCCTGTCAGAGGGTCTGTACTGAGGGAGTGCTGCACTGTCAGAGGGTCAGTACTGAGGGAGTGCCGCCCTGTCAGAGGGTCTGTACTGAGGGAGTGCTGCACTGTCAGAGGGTCAGTACTGAGGGAGTGCTGCACTGTCAGAGGGTCAGTACTGAGGGAGTGCTGCCCTGTCAGAGGGTCAGTACTGAGGGAGTGCCGCACTGTCAGAGTGTCAGTACTGAGGGAGTGCCGCACTGTCACAGTGTCAGTACTGAGGGAGCGCAGCACTGTCAGAGGGTCAGTACTGAGGGAGTGCTGCACTGTCAGAGGGTCAGTACTGAGGGAGTGCTGCCCTGTCAGAGGGTCAGTACTGAGGGAGTGCCGCACTGTCACAGGGTCAGGACTGAGGGAGTGCCGCACTGTCAGAGGGTCAGTACTGAGGGAGTGCCGCACTGTCAGAGGCTCAGTACTGAGGGAGTGCCGCACTGTCACAGGGTCAGTACTGAGGGAGCGCCGCACTGTCAGATGGTCAATACTGAGGGAGTGCCGCACTGTCAGAGGGTCAGTACTGAGGGAGCGCCGCACTGTCAGAGGGTCAGTACTAAGGGAGTGCCGCAATGTCAGAGGGGCAGTACTGAGGGAGTGCTGCACTGTCAGAGGGTCAGTACTGAGGGAGTGCCTCACTCTCAGATGGTCAGTACTGAGGGAGTGCCGCACTGTCAGAGGGTCAGTACTGAGGGAGCGCTGCACTGTCAGAGGGTCAGCACTGAGGGAGCGCCGCACTGTCAGAGGGTCAGTACTGACGGAGTGCCGCACTGTCAGAGGGTCAGTACTGAGGGAGTGCCGCACTGTCAGAGGGTCAGCGCTGAGGGAGTGCCGCACTGTCAGAGAGTCAGTACTGAAGGAGCGCAGCAGTGTCAGAGGGTCAGTACTGAGGGCGCGCTGCACTGTCAGAGGGTCAGTACTGAGGGAGTGCCGCACTGTCAGAGGGTCAGTACTGAGGGAGTGCCGCAATGTCAGAGGGTCAGTACTGAGGGAGCGCCGCACTGTCAGAGGGTCAGCACTGGGGGAGCACCGCACTGTCAGAGGGTCAGTACTGAGGGAGTGCCGCCCTGTCAGATGGTCAGTACTGAGGGAGCGCCGCCTTGTCAGAGGGTCAGTACTGAGGGAGTGCCGCACTGCCAGAGAGTCAGTACTGAGGGAGTGCCGCACTGTCACAGGGTCAGTACTGAGGGAGCGGCGCACTGTCAGAGGGTCAGTACTGAGGGAGTGCCGCACTGTCAGAGGGTCAGTACTGAGGGAGTGCCGCACTGTCAGTGGATCAGTACTGAGGGAGTGCTGCACTGTCAGAGGGTCAGCACTGAGGGAGTGCCGCCCTGTCAGAGGGTCAGTACTGAGGGACTGCTGCACTGTCAGAGGGTCAGTACTGAGGGAGTGCCGCACTGTCAGAGGGTCAGTACTGAGGGAGTGCCGCACTGTCAGAGGGTCAGTACTGAGGGAGTGCCGCACTGTCAGAGGGTCAGTACTGAGGGAGCGCTGCACTGTCAGAGAGTCGGTACTGAGGGAGTGCCGCACTGTCAGAGGGTCAGTACTGAGGGAGTGCCGCACTGTCAGAGGGTCAGTACTGAGGGAGCGCTGCACTGTCAGAGGGTCAGTACTGAGGGAGTGCCGCACCGTCAGAGGGTCAGTACTGAGGGAGTGCCGCACTGTCAGAGGGTCAGTACTGAGGGAGCGCTGCACTGTCAGAGAGTCAGTACTGAGGGAGTGCCGCACTGTCAGAGGGTCAGTACAGATGGAGCGCCGCACTGTCAGAGGGTCAGTACTGAGGGAATGCTGCACTGTCAGAGGGTCAGTACTGAGGGAGTGCCGCACTGTCAGAGGGTCAGGACTGAGGGAGCGCCGCACTGTCAGAGGCTCAGTACTGAGGGAGTGCCGCACTGTCAGAGGGTCAGTACTGAGGGAGTGCCGCAGTGTCACAGGGTCAGTACTGAGGGAGTGCCGCACTGTCAGAGGGTCAGTACTGAGGGAGTGCAGCCCTGTCAGAGGGTCAGTACTGAGGGAGCGCCGCACTGTCAGAGGGTCAGTACTGAGTGAGTGCCGCTCTGTCAGAGGGTCAGTACTGAGTGAGTGCCGCATTGTCAGAGGGTCAGTACTGAGGGAGTGCCACACTGTCAGAGGGTCAGTACTGAGGGAGTGCTGCACTGTCAGAGTGTCAGGACATGAGGGAGTGCCGCCCTGTCAGAGGGTCTGTACTGAGGGAGTGCTGCACTGTCAGAGGGTCAGTACTGAGGGAGTGCTGCACTGTCAGAGGGTCAGTACTGAGGGAGTGCTGCCCTGTCAGAGGGTCAGTACTGAGGGAGTGCCGCACTGTCAGAGTGTCAGTACTGAGGGAGTGCCGCACTGTCACAGTGTCAGTACTGAGGGAGCGCAGCACTGTCAGAGGGTCAGTACTGAGGGAGTGCTGCACTGTCAGAGGGTCAGTACTGAGGGAGTGCTGCCCTGTCAGAGGGTCAGTACTGAGGGAGTGCCGCACTGTCACAGGGTCAGGACTGAGGGAGTGCCGCACTGTCAGAGGGTCAGTACTGAGGGAGTGCCGCACTGTCAGAGGCTCAGTACTGAGGGAGTGCCGCACTGTCACAGGGTCAGTACTGAGGGAGCGCCGCACTGTCAGATGGTCAATACTGAGGGAGTGCCGCACTGTCAGAGGGTCAGTACTGAGGGAGCGCCGCACTGTCAGAGGGTCAGTACTAAGGGAGTGCCGCAATGTCAGAGGGGCAGTACTGATGGAGTGCTGCACTGTCAGAGGGTCAGTACTGAGGGAGTGCCTCACTCTCAGATGGTCAGTACTGAGGGAGTGCCGCACTGTCAGAGGGTCAGTACTGAGGGAGCGCTGCACTGTCAGAGGGTCAGCACTGAGGGAGCGCCGCACTGTCAGAGGGTCAGTACTGACGGAGTGCCGCACTGTCAGAGGGTCAGTACTGAGGGAGTGCCGCACTGTCAGAGGGTCAGCGCTGAGGGAGTGCCGCACTGTCAGAGACTCAGTACTGAAGGAGCGCAGCAGTGTCAGAGGGTCAGTACTGAGGGCGCGCTGCACTGTCAGAGGGTCAGTACTGAGGGAGTGCCGCACTGTCAGAGGGTCAGTACTGAGGGAGTGCCGCAATGTCAGAGGGTCAGTACTGAGGGAGCGCCGCACTGTCAGAGGGTCAGCACTGGGGGAGCACCGCACTGTCAGAGGGTCAGTACTGAGGGAGTGCCGCCCTGTCAGATGGTCAGTACTGAGGGAGCGCCGCCTTGTCAGAGGGTCAGTACTGAGGGAGTGCCGCACTGCCAGAGAGTCAGTACTGAGGGAGTGCCGCACTGTCACAGGGTCAGTACTGAGGGAGCGCCGCACTGTCAGAGGGTCAGTACTGAGGGAGTGCCGCACTGTCAGAGGGTCAGTACTGAGGGAGTGCCGCACTGTCAGTGGATCAGTACTGAGGGAGTGCTGCACTGTCAGAGGGTCAGCACTGAGGGAGTGCCGCCCTGTCAGAGGGTCAGTACTGAGGGACTGCTGCACTGTCAGAGGGTCAGTACTGAGGGAGTGCCGCACTGTCAGAGGGTCAGTACTGAGGGAGTGCCGCACTGTCAGAGGGTCAGTACTGAGGGAGTGCCGCACTGTCAGAGGGTCAGTACTGAGGGAGCGCTGCACTGTCAGAGAGTCGGTACTGAGGGAGTGCCGCACTGTCAGAGGGTCAGTACTGAGGGAGTGCCGCACTGTCAGAGGGTCAGTACTGAGGGAGCGCTGCACTGTCAGAGGGTCAGTACTGAGGGAGTGCCGCACCGTCAGAGGGTCAGTACTGAGGGAGTGCCGCACTGTCAGAGGGTCAGTACTGAGGGAGCGCTGCACTGTCAGAGAGTCAGTACTGAGGGAGTGCCGCACTGTCAGAGGGTCAGTACAGATGGAGCGCCGCACTGTCAGAGGGTCAGTACTGAGGGAATGCTGCACTGTCAGAGGGTCAGTACTGAGGGAGTGCCGCACTGTCAGAGGGTCAGGACTGAGGGAGCGCCGCACTGTCAGAGGCTCAGTACTGAGGGAGTGCCGCACTGTCAGAGGGTCAGTACTGAGGGAGTGCCGCAGTGTCACAGGGTCAGTACTGAGGGAGTGCCGCACTGTCAGAGGGTCAGTACTGAGGGAGTGCCGCCCTGTCAGAGGGTCAGTACTGAGGGAGCGCCGCACTGTCAGAGGGTCAGTACTGAGTGAGTGCCGCTCTGTCAGAGGGTCAGTACTGAGTGAGTGCCGCATTGTCAGAGGGTCAGTACTGAGGGAGTGCCACACTGTCAGAGGGTCAGTACTGAGGGAGTGCCGCACTGTCAGAGGGTCAGTACTGAGGGAGTCCCGCACTGTCAGAGGGTCAGTACTGGGGGAGTGCCGCACTGTCAGAGAGTCAGTACTGAGGGAGTGCTGCACTGTCAGAGGGTCAGTACTGAGTGAGTGCCGCGCTGTCAGAGGGTCAGTACTGAGGGAGTGCCGCACTGTCAGAGGGTCAGTACTGAGGGAGTGCCGCACTGTCAGAGGGTCAGTACTGAGGGAGCGCCGCACTGTCAGAGGGTCAGTACTGAGGGGTGCTGGATTGTCAGAGTGTCAGTACTGAGGGAGTGTCGCACTGTCTGAGGGTCAGTACTGAGGGAGTGCCGCACTGTCAGAGGGTCAGTACTGAGGCAGTGCCGCACTGTCAGAGGGTCAGTACTGAGGGAGTGCTGCACTGTCACAGGGTCAGTACTGAGGGAGTGCCGCACTGTCAGAAGGTCAGTACTGAGGGAGTGCCGCACTGTCAGAGGGTCAGTACTGAGGGAGTGCCGCACTGTCAGAGGGTCAGTACTGAGGGAGTGTCGCACTGTCAGAGGGTCAGTACTGAGGGAGTGTCGCACTGTCAGAGGGTCAGTACTGAGGGAGTGCCGCACTGTCAGAGGGTCAGTACTGAGGGAGTGTCGCACTGTCAGAGGGTCAGTACTGAGGGAGTGCCGCACTGTCAGAGGGTCAGTACGGAGGGAGTGCCGCACTGTCAGAGGGTCAGTGCTGAGGGAGCGCCGCACTGTCAGAGGGTCAGTACTGAGGGAGTGCCGCACTGTCAGAGGGTCAGTACTGAGGGAGTGCCGCACTGTCAGAGGGTCAGTACTGAGGGAGTGCTGCACTGTCAGAGGGTCAGTACTGAGGGAGTGCCGCACTGTCAGAGGGTCAGTACTGAGGGAGTGCCGCACTGTCAGAGGGTCAGTACTGAGGGAGTGTCACACTGTCAGAGGGTCAGTACTGAGGGAGCACTGCACTGTCAGAGGGTCAGCACTGAGGGAGCGCCGCACTGTCAGAGGGTCAGTACGGACGGAGTGCCGCACTGTCAGAGGGTCAGTACTGAGGGAGTGCCGCACTGTCAGAGGGTCAGCGCTGAGAGAGTGCCGCACTGTCAGAGAGTCAGTACTGAAGGAGCGCAGCAGTGTCAGAGGGTCAGTACTGAGGACGCACTGCACTGTCAGAGGGTCAGTACTGAGGGAGTGCCGCACTGTCAGAGGGTCAGTACTGAGGGAGTGCCGCAATGTCAGAGGGTCAGTACTGAGGGAGCGCCGCACTGTCAGAGGGTCAGCACTGGGGGAGCACCGCACTGTCAGAGGGTCAGTACTGAGGGAGTGCCGCACTGTCAGAGGGTCAGTATTGAGGGTGTGCCGCACTATCAGAGGGTCAGTACTGAGGGAGTGCCGCACTGTCAGAGGGTCAGTACTGAGGGAGTGCCGCCCTGTCAGAGGGTCAGTACTGAGGGAGCGCCGCCCTGTCAGAGGGTCAGTACTGAGGGAGTGCCGCACTGCCAGAGGGTCAGTACTGAGGGAGTGCCGCACTGTCAGAGGGTCAGTACTGAGGGAGCGCCGCACTGTCAGAGGGTCAGTCCTGAGGGAGTGTTGCACTGTCACAGGGTCAGTACTGAGGGAGCGCCGCACTGTCAGAGGGTCAGTACTGAGGGAGTGCTGCACTGTCAGAGGGTCAGTACTGAGGGCGTTCCGCACTGTCAGAGGGTCAGTACTGAGGGAGCGCCGCACTGTCACAGGGTCAGTACTGTGGGAGCGTCGCACTGTCAGAGGGTCAGTACTGAGGGAGCGCCGCACTGTCAGATGGTCAGTACAGAGGGAGCGCCGCACTGTCAGAGGGTCAGTACTGAGGGAGCGCCGCACTGTCACAGGTTCAGTACTGTGGGAGCGTCGCACTGTCAGAGGGTCAGTACTGAGGGAGTGCCGCACTGTCAGAGGGTCAGTACTGAGGGAGTGCCGCACTGTCAGAGGGTCAGTACTGAGGGTGCGCTGCACTGTCAGTGGATCAGTACTGAGGGAGTGCTGCACTGTCAGAGGGTCAGCACTGAGGGAGTGCCGCCCTGTCAGAGGGTCAGTACTGAGGGACTGCTGCACTGTCAGAGGGTCAGTACTGAGGGAGTGCCGCACTGTCAGAGGGTCAGTACTGAGGGAGTGCCGCACTGTCAGAGGGTCAGTACTGAGGGAGTGCCGCACTGTCAGAGGGTCAGTACTGAGGGAGCGCTGCACTGTCAGAGAGTCAGTACTGAGGGAGTGCCGCACTGTCAGAGGGTCAGTACTGAGGGAGCGCTGCACTGTCAGAGAGTCAGTACTGAGGGAGTGCCGCACTGTCAGAGGGTCAGTACAGATGGAGCGCCGCACTGTCAGAGGGTCAGTACTGAGGGAATGCTGCACTGTCAGAGGGTCAGTACTTAGGGAGTGCCGCACTGTCAGAGGGTCAGGACTGAGGGAGCGCCGCACTGTCAGAGGCTCAGTACTGAGGGAGTGCCGCACTGTCAGAGGGTCAGTACTGAGTGAGTGCCGCTCTGTCAGAGGGTCAGTACTGAGTGAGTGCCGCTCTGTCAGAGGGTCAGTACTGAGGGAGTGACGCACTGTCAGAGGGTCAGTACTGAGGGAGTGTCGCACTGTCAGAGGGTCAGTACTGAGGGAGTTCCGCACTGTCAGAGGGTCAGTACTGAGGGAGTGTCGCACTGTCAGAGGGTCAGTACTGAGGGAGCTCTGCACTGTCAGAGAGTCAGTACTGAGGGAGTGCCGCACTGTCAGAGGGTCAGTACAGATGGAGCGCCGCACTGTCAGAGGGTCAGTACTGAGGGAATGCTGCACTGTCAGAGGGTCAGTACTGAGGGAGTGCCGCACTGTCAGAGGGTCAGGACTGAGGGAGCGCCGCACTGTCAGAGGCTCAGTACTGAGGGAGTGCCGCACTGTCAGAGGGTCAGTACTGAGGGAGTGCCGCAGTGTCACAGGGTCAGTACTGAGGGAGTGCCGCACTGTCAGAGGGTCAGTACTGAGGGAGTGCCGCCCTGTCAGAGGGTCAGTACTGAGGGAGCGCCGCACTGTCAGAGGGTCAGTACTGAGTGAGTGCCGCTCTGTCAGAGGGTCAGTACTGAGTGAGTGCCGCATTGTCAGAGGGTCAGTACTGAGGGAGTGCCACACTGTCAGAGGGTCAGTACTGAGGGAGTGCCGCACTGTCAGAGGGTCAGTACTGAGGAAGTGCCGCACTGTCAGAGAGTCAGTACTGAGGGAGTGCTGCACTGTCAGAGGGTCAGTACTGAGTGAGTGCCGCGCTGTCAGAGGGTCAGTACTGAGGGAGTGCCGCACTGTCAGAGGGTCAGTACTGAGGGAGTGCCGCACTGTCAGAGGGTCAGTACTGAGGGAGCGCCGCACTGTCAGAGGGTCAGTACTGAGGGGTGCTGGATTGTCAGAGTGTCAGTACTGAGGGAGTGTCGCACTGTCTGAGGGTCAGTACTGAGGGAGTGCCGCACTGTCAGAGGGTCAGTACTGAGGCAGTGCCGCACTGTCAGAGGGTCAGTACTGAGGGAGTGCTGCACTGTCACAGGGTCAGTACTGAGGGAGTGCCGCACTGTCAGAAGGTCAGTACTGAGGGAGTGCGGCACTGTCAGAGGGTCAGTACTGAGGGAGTGCCGCACTGTCAGAGGGTCAGTACTGAGGGAGTGTCGCACTGTCAGAGGGTCAGTACTGAGGGAGTGTCGCACTGTCAGAGGGTCAGTACTGAGGGAGTGCCGCACTGTCAGAGGGTCAGTACTGAGGGAGTGTCGCACTGTCAGAGGGTCAGTACTGAGGGAGTGCCGCACTGTCAGAGGGTCAGTACGGAGGGAGTGCCGCACTGTCAGAGGGTCAGTGCTGAGGGAGCGCCGCACTGTCAGAGGGTCAGTACTGAGGGAGTGCCGCACTGTCAGAGGGTCAATACTGAGGGAGTGCCGCACTGTCAGAGGGTCAGTACTGAGGGAGTGCTGCACTGTCAGAGGGTCAGTACTGAGGGAGTGCCGCACTGTCAGTGGGTCAGTACTGAGGGAGTGCCGCACTGTCAGAGGGTCAGTACTGAGGGAGTGTCACACTGTCAGAGGGTCAGTACTGAGGGAGCGCTGCACTGTCAGAGGGTCAGCACTGAGGGAGCGCCGCACTGTCAGAGGGTCAGTACGGACGGAGAGCCGCACTGTCAGAGGGTCAGTACTGAGGGAATGCCGCACTGTCAGAGGGTCAGCGCTGAGAGAGTGCCGCACTGTCAGAGAGTCAGTACTGAAGGAGCGCAGCAGTGTCAGAGGGTCAGTACTGCGGGCGCACTGCACTGTCAGAGGGTCAGTACTGAGGGAGTGCCGCACTGTCAGAGGGTCAGTACTGAGGGAGTGCCGCAATGTCAGAGGGTCAGTACTGAGGGAGCGCCGCACTGTCAGAGGGTCAGCACTGGGGGAGCACCGCACTGTCAGAGGGTCAGTACTGAGGGAGTGCCGCACTGTCAGAGGGTCAGTATTGAGGGTGTGCCGCACTATCAGAGGGTCAGTACTGAGGGAGTGCCGCACTGTCAGAGGGTCAGTACTGAGGGAGTGCCGCCCTGTCAGAGGGTCAGTACTGAGGGAGCGCCGCCCTGTCAGAGGGTCAGTACTGAGGGAGTGCCGCACTGCCAGAGGGTCAGTACTGAGGGAGTGCCGCACTGTCAGAGGGTCAGTACTGAGGGAATGCTGCACTGTCAGAGGGTCAGTACTGAGGGAGTGCCGCACTGTCAGAGGGTCAGGACTGAGGGAGCGCCGCACTGTCAGAGGCTCAGTACTGAGGGAGTGCCGCACTGTCAGAGGGTCAGTACTGAGGGAGTGCCGCAGTGTCACAGGGTCAGTACTGAGGGAGTGCCGCACTGTCAGAGGGTCAGTACTGAGGGAGTGCAGCCCTGTCAGAGGGTCAGTACTGAGGGAGCGCCGCACTGTCAGAGGGTCAGTACTGAGTGAGTGCCGCTCTGTCAGAGGGTCAGTACTGAGTGAGTGCCGCATTGTCAGAGGGTCAGTACTGAGGGAGTGCCACACTGTCAGAGGGTCAGTACTGAGGGAGTGCTGCACTGTCAGAGTGTCAGGACTGAGGGAGTGCCGCCCTGTCAGAGGGTCTGTACTGAGGGAGTGCTGCACTGTCAGAGGGTCAGTACTGAGGGAGTGCTGCACTGTCAGAGGGTCAGTACTGAGGGAGTGCTGCCCTGTCAGAGGGTCAGTACTGAGGGAGTGCCGCACTGTCAGAGTGTCAGTACTGAGGGAGTGCCGCACTGTCACAGTGTCAGTACTGAGGGAGCGCAGCACTGTCAGAGGGTCAGTACTGAGGGAGTGCTGCACTGTCAGAGGGTCAGTACTGAGGGAGTGCTGCCCTGTCAGAGGGTCAGTACTGAGGGAGTGCCGCACTGTCACAGGGTCAGGACTGAGGGAGTGCCGCACTGTCAGAGGGTCAGTACTGAGGGAGTGCCGCACTGTCAGAGGCTCAGTACTGAGGGAGTGCCGCACTGTCACAGGGTCAGTACTGAGGGAGCGCCGCACTGTCAGATGGTCAATACTGAGGGAGTGCCGCACTGTCAGAGGGTCAGTACTGAGGGAGCGCCGCACTGTCAGAGGGTCAGTACTAAGGGAGTGCCGCAATGTCAGAGGGGCAGTACTGATGGAGTGCTGCACTGTCAGAGGGTCAGTACTGAGGGAGTGCCTCACTCTCAGATGGTCAGTACTGAGGGAGTGCCGCACTGTCAGAGGGTCAGTACTGAGGGAGCGCTGCACTGTCAGAGGGTCAGCACTGAGGGAGCGCCGCACTGTCAGAGGGTCAGTACTGACGGAGTGCCGCACTGTCAGAGGGTCAGTACTGAGGGAGTGCCGCACTGTCAGAGGGTCAGCGCTGAGGGAGTGCCGCACTGTCAGAGACTCAGTACTGAAGGAGCGCAGCAGTGTCAGAGGGTCAGTACTGAGGGCGCGCTGCACTGTCAGAGGGTCAGTACTGAGGGAGTGCCGCACTGTCAGAGGGTCAGTACTGAGGGAGTGCCGCAATGTCAGAGGGTCAGTACTGAGGGAGCGCCGCACTGTCAGAGGGTCAGCACTGGGGGAGCACCGCACTGTCAGAGGGTCAGTACTGAGGGAGTGCCGCCCTGTCAGATGGTCAGTACTGAGGGAGCGCCGCCTTGTCAGAGGGTCAGTACTGAGGGAGTGCCGCACTGCCAGAGAGTCAGTACTGAGGGAGTGCCGCACTGTCACAGGGTCAGTACTGAGGGAGCGCCGCACTGTCAGAGGGTCAGTACTGAGGGAGTGCCGCACTGTCAGAGGGTCAGTACTGAGGGAGTGCCGCACTGTCAGTGGATCAGTACTGAGGGAGTGCTGCACTGTCAGAGGGTCAGCACTGAGGGAGTGCCGCCCTGTCAGAGGGTCAGTACTGAGGGACTGCTGCACTGTCAGAGGGTCAGTACTGAGGGAGTGCCGCACTGTCAGAGGGTCAGTACTGAGGGAGTGCCGCACTGTCAGAGGGTCAGTACTGAGGGAGTGCCGCACTGTCAGAGGGTCAGTACTGAGGGAGCGCTGCACTGTCAGAGAGTCGGTACTGAGGGAGTGCCGCACTGTCAGAGGGTCAGTACTGAGGGAGTGCCGCACTGTCAGAGGGTCAGTACTGAGGGAGCGCTGCACTGTCAGAGGGTCAGTACTGAGGGAGTGCCGCACCGTCAGAGGGTCAGTACTGAGGGAGTGCCGCACTGTCAGAGGGTCAGTACTGAGGGAGCGCTGCACTGTCAGAGAGTCAGTACTGAGGGAGTGCCGCACTGTCAGAGGGTCAGTACAGATGGAGCGCCGCACTGTCAGAGGGTCAGTACTGAGGGAATGCTGCACTGTCAGAGGGTCAGTACTGAGGGAGTGCCGCACTGTCAGAGGGTCAGGACTGAGGGAGCGCCGCACTGTCAGAGGCTCAGTACTGAGGGAGTGCCGCACTGTCAGAGGGTCAGTACTGAGGGAGTGCCGCAGTGTCACAGGGTCAGTACTGAGGGAGTGCCGCACTGTCAGAGGGTCAGTACTGAGGGAGTGCCGCCCTGTCAGAGGGTCAGTACTGAGGGAGCGCCGCACTGTCAGAGGGTCAGTACTGAGTGAGTGCCGCTCTGTCAGAGGGTCAGTACTGAGTGAGTGCCGCATTGTCAGAGGGTCAGTACTGAGGGAGTGCCACACTGTCAGAGGGTCAGTACTGAGGGAGTGCCGCACTGTCAGAGGGTCAGTACTGAGGGAGTCCCGCACTGTCAGAGGGTCAGTACTGGGGGAGTGCCGCACTGTCAGAGAGTCAGTACTGAGGGAGTGCTGCACTGTCAGAGGGTCAGTACTGAGTGAGTGCCGCGCTGTCAGAGGGTCAGTACTGAGGGAGTGCCGCACTGTCAGAGGGTCAGTACTGAGGGAGTGCCGCACTGTCAGAGGGTCAGTACTGAGGGAGCGCCGCACTGTCAGAGGGTCAGTACTGAGGGGTGCTGGATTGTCAGAGTGTCAGTACTGAGGGAGTGTCGCACTGTCTGAGGGTCAGTACTGAGGGAGTGCCGCACTGTCAGAGGGTCAGTACTGAGGCAGTGCCGCACTGTCAGAGGGTCAGTACTGAGGGAGTGCTGCACTGTCACAGGGTCAGTACTGAGGGAGTGCCGCACTGTCAGAAGGTCAGTACTGAGGGAGTGCCGCACTGTCAGAGGGTCAGTACTGAGGGAGTGCCGCACTGTCAGAGGGTCAGTACTGAGGGAGTGTCGCACTGTCAGAGGGTCAGTACTGAGGGAGTGTCGCACTGTCAGAGGGTCAGTACTGAGGGAGTGCCGCACTGTCAGAGGGTCAGTACTGAGGGAGTGTCGCACTGTCAGAGGGTCAGTACTGAGGGAGTGCCGCACTGTCAGAGGGTCAGTACGGAGGGAGTGCCGCACTGTCAGAGGGTCAGTGCTGAGGGAGCGCCGCACTGTCAGAGGGTCAGTACTGAGGGAGTGCCGCACTGTCAGAGGGTCAGTACTGAGGGAGTGCCGCACTGTCAGAGGGTCAGTACTGAGGGAGTGCTGCACTGTCAGAGGGTCAGTACTGAGGGAGTGCCGCACTGTCAGAGGGTCAGTACTGAGGGAGTGCCGCACTGTCAGAGGGTCAGTACTGAGGGAGTGTCACACTGTCAGAGGGTCAGTACTGAGGGAGCACTGCACTGTCAGAGGGTCAGCACTGAGGGAGCGCCGCACTGTCAGAGGGTCAGTACGGACGGAGTGCCGCACTGTCAGAGGGTCAGTACTGAGGGAGTGCCGCACTGTCAGAGGGTCAGCGCTGAGAGAGTGCCGCACTGTCAGAGAGTCAGTACTGAAGGAGCGCAGCAGTGTCAGAGGGTCAGTACTGAGGACGCACTGCACTGTCAGAGGGTCAGTACTGAGGGAGTGCCGCACTGTCAGAGGGTCAGTACTGAGGGAGTGCCGCAATGTCAGAGGGTCAGTACTGAGGGAGCGCCGCACTGTCAGAGGGTCAGCACTGGGGGAGCACCGCACTGTCAGAGGGTCAGTACTGAGGGAGTGCCGCACTGTCAGAGGGTCAGTATTGAGGGTGTGCCGCACTATCAGAGGGTCAGTACTGAGGGAGTGCCGCACTGTCAGAGGGTCAGTACTGAGGGAGTGCCGCCCTGTCAGAGGGTCAGTACTGAGGGAGCGCCGCCCTGTCAGAGGGTCAGTACTGAGGGAGTGCCGCACTGCCAGAGGGTCAGTACTGAGGGAGTGCCGCACTGTCAGAGGGTCAGTACTGAGGGAGCGCCGCACTGTCAGAGGGTCAGTCCTGAGGGAGTGTTGCACTGTCACAGGGTCAGTACTGAGGGAGCGCCGCACTGTCAGAGGGTCAGTACTGAGGGAGTGCTGCACTGTCAGAGGGTCAGTACTGAGGGCGTTCCGCACTGTCAGAGGGTCAGTACTGAGGGAGCGCCGCACTGTCACAGGGTCAGTACTGTGGGAGCGTCGCACTGTCAGAGGGTCAGTACTGAGGGAGCGCCGCACTGTCAGATGGTCAGTACAGAGGGAGCGCCGCACTGTCAGAGGGTCAGTACTGAGGGAGCGCCGCACTGTCACAGGTTCAGTACTGTGGGAGCGTCGCACTGTCAGAGGGTCAGTACTGAGGGAGTGCCGCACTGTCAGAGGGTCAGTACTGAGGGAGTGCCGCACTGTCAGAGGGTCAGTACTGAGGGTGCGCTGCACTGTCAGTGGATCAGTACTGAGGGAGTGCTGCACTGTCAGAGGGTCAGCACTGAGGGAGTGCCGCCCTGTCAGAGGGTCAGTACTGAGGGACTGCTGCACTGTCAGAGGGTCAGTACTGAGGGAGTGCCGCACTGTCAGAGGGTCAGTACTGAGGGAGTGCCGCACTGTCAGAGGGTCAGTACTGAGGGAGTGCCGCACTGTCAGAGGGTCAGTACTGAGGGAGCGCTGCACTGTCAGAGAGTCAGTACTGAGGGAGTGCCGCACTGTCAGAGGGTCAGTACTGAGGGAGCGCTGCACTGTCAGAGAGTCAGTACTGAGGGAGTGCCGCACTGTCAGAGGGTCAGTACAGATGGAGCGCCGCACTGTCAGAGGGTCAGTACTGAGGGAATGCTGCACTGTCAGAGGGTCAGTACTTAGGGAGTGCCGCACTGTCAGAGGGTCAGGACTGAGGGAGCGCCGCACTGTCAGAGGCTCAGTACTGAGGGAGTGCCGCACTGTCAGAGGGTCAGTACTGAGTGAGTGCCGCTCTGTCAGAGGGTCAGTACTGAGTGAGTGCCGCTCTGTCAGAGGGTCAGTACTGAGGGAGTGACGCACTGTCAGAGGGTCAGTACTGAGGGAGTGTCGCACTGTCAGAGGGTCAGTACTGAGGGAGTTCCGCACTGTCAGAGGGTCAGTACTGAGGGAGTGTCGCACTGTCAGAGGGTCAGTACTGAGGGAGCTCTGCACTGTCAGAGAGTCAGTACTGAGGGAGTGCCGCACTGTCAGAGGGTCAGTACAGATGGAGCGCCGCACTGTCAGAGGGTCAGTACTGAGGGAATGCTGCGCTGTCAGAGGGTCAGTACTGAGGGAGTGCCGCACTGTCAGAGGGTCAGGACTGAGGGAGCGCCGCACTGTCAGAGGCTCAGTACTGAGGGAGTGCCGCACTGTCAGAGGGTCAGTACTGAGGGAGTGCCGCAGTGTCACAGGGTCAGTACTGAGGGAGTGCCGCACTGTCAGAGGGTCAGTACTGAGGGAGTGCCGCCCTGTCAGAGGGTCAGTACTGAGGGAGCGCCGCACTGTCAGAGGGTCAGTACTGAGTGAGTGCCGCTCTGTCAGAGGGTCAGTACTGAGTGAGTGCCGCATTGTCAGAGGGTCAGTACTGAGGGAGTGCCACACTGTCAGAGGGTCAGTACTGAGGGAGTGCCGCACTGTCAGAGGGTCAGTACTGAGGAAGTGCCGCACTGTCAGAGAGTCAGTACTGAGGGAGTGCTGCACTGTCAGAGGGTCAGTACTGAGTGAGTGCCGCGCTGTCAGAGGGTCAGTACTGAGGGAGTGCCGCACTGTCAGAGGGTCAGTACTGAGGGAGTGCCGCACTGTCAGAGGGTCAGTACTGAGGGAGCGCCGCACTGTCAGAGGGTCAGTACTGAGGGGTGCTGGATTGTCAGAGTGTCAGTACTGAGGGAGTGTCGCACTGTCTGAGGGTCAGTACTGAGGGAGTGCCGCACTGTCAGAGGGTCAGTACTGAGGCAGTGCCGCACTGTCAGAGGGTCAGTACTGAGGGAGTGCTGCACTGTCACAGGGTCAGTACTGAGGGAGTGCCGCACTGTCAGAAGGTCAGTACTGAGGGAGTGCGGCACTGTCAGAGGGTCAGTACTGAGGGAGTGCCGCACTGTCAGAGGGTCAGTACTGAGGGAGTGTCGCACTGTCAGAGGGTCAGTACTGAGGGAGTGTCGCACTGTCAGAGGGTCAGTACTGAGGGAGTGCCGCACTGTCAGAGGGTCAGTACTGAGGGAGTGTCGCACTGTCAGAGGGTCAGTACTGAGGGAGTGCCGCACTGTCAGAGGGTCAGTACGGAGGGAGTGCCGCACTGTCAGAGGGTCAGTGCTGAGGGAGCGCCGCACTGTCAGAGGGTCAGTACTGAGGGAGTGCCGCACTGTCAGAGGGTCAATACTGAGGGAGTGCCGCACTGTCAGAGGGTCAGTACTGAGGGAGTGCTGCACTGTCAGAGGGTCAGTACTGAGGGAGTGCCGCACTGTCAGTGGGTCAGTACTGAGGGAGTGCCGCACTGTCAGAGGGTCAGTACTGAGGGAGTGTCACACTGTCAGAGGGTCAGTACTGAGGGAGCGCTGCACTGTCAGAGGGTCAGCACTGAGGGAGCGCCGCACTGTCAGAGGGTCAGTACGGACGGAGAGCCGCACTGTCAGAGGGTCAGTACTGAGGGAATGCCGCACTGTCAGAGGGTCAGCGCTGAGAGAGTGCCGCACTGTCAGAGAGTCAGTACTGAAGGAGCGCAGCAGTGTCAGAGGGTCAGTACTGCGGGCGCACTGCACTGTCAGAGGGTCAGTACTGAGGGAGTGCCGCACTGTCAGAGGGTCAGTACTGAGGGAGTGCCGCAATGTCAGAGGGTCAGTACTGAGGGAGCGCCGCACTGTCAGAGGGTCAGCACTGGGGGAGCACCGCACTGTCAGAGGGTCAGTACTGAGGGAGTGCCGCACTGTCAGAGGGTCAGTATTGAGGGTGTGCCGCACTATCAGAGGGTCAGTACTGAGGGAGTGCCGCACTGTCAGAGGGTCAGTACTGAGGGAGTGCCGCCCTGTCAGAGGGTCAGTACTGAGGGAGCGCCGCCCTGTCAGAGGGTCAGTACTGAGGGAGTGCCGCACTGCCAGAGGGTCAGTACTGAGGGAGTGCCGCACTGTCAGAGGGTCAGTACTGAGGGAGCGCCGCACTGTCAGAGGGTCAGTCCTGAGGGAGTGTTGCACTGTCACAGGGTCAGTACTGAGGGAGCGCCGCACTGTCAGAGGGTCAGTACTGAGGGAGTGCTGCACTGTCAGAGGGTCAGTACTGAGGGCGTGCCGCACTGTCAGAGGGTCAGTACTGAGGGAGCGCCGCACTGTCACTGGGTCAGTACTGTGGGAGCGTCGCACTGTCAGAGGGTCAGTACTGAGGGAGCGCCGCACTGTCAGATGGTCAGTACAGAGGGAGCGCCGCACTGTCAGAGGGTCAGTACTGAGGGAGCGCCGCACTGTCAGAGGGTCAGTACTGTGGGAGCGTCGCACTGTCAGAGGGTCAGTACTGAGGGAGTGCCGCACTGTCAGAGGGTCAGTACTGAGGGAGTGCCGCACTGTCAGAGGGTCAGTACTGAGGGTGCGCTGCACTGTCAGTGGATCAGTACTGAGGGAGTGCTGCACTGTCAGAGGGTCAGCACTGAGGGAGTGCCGCCCTGTTAGAGGGTCAGTACTGAGGGACTGCTGCACTGTCAGAGGGTCAGTACTGAGGGAGTGCCGCACTGTCAGAGGGTCAGTACTGAGGTAGTGACGCACTGTCAGAGGGTCAGTACTGAGGGAGTGCCGCACTGTCAGAGGGTCAGTACTGAGGGAGCGCTGCACTGTCAGAGAGTCAGTACTGAGGGAGTGCCGCACTGTCAGAGGGTCAGTACTGAGGGAGCGCTGCACTGTCAGAGAGTCAGTACTGAGGGAGTGCCGCACTGTCAGAGGGTCAGTACAGATGGAGCGCCGCACTGTCAGAGGGTCAGTACTGAGGGAATGCTGCACTGTCAGAGGGTCAGTACTTAGGGAGTGCCGCACTGTCAGAGGGTCAGGACTGAGGGAGCGCCGCACTGTCAGAGGCTCAGTACTGAGGGAGTGCCGCACTGTCAGAGGGTCAGTACTGAGTGAGTGCCGCTCTGTCAGAGGGACAGTACTGAGCGAGTGCCGCACTGTCAGAGGGTCAGTACTGAGGGAGTGACGCACTGTCAGAGGGTCAGTACTGAGGGAGTGTCGCACTGTCAGAGGGTCAGTACTGAGGGAGTGCCGCACTGTCAGAGGGTCAGTACTGAGGGAGTGTCGCACTGTCAGAGGGTCAGTACTGAGGGAGTGCCGCACTGTCAGAGGGTCAGTACTGAGGGAGTGTCGCACTGTCAGAGGGTCAGTACTGAGGGAGTGCCGCACTGTCAGATGGTCAGTACGGAGGGAGTGCCGCACTGTCAGAGGGTCAGTGCTGAGGGAGTGCCGCACTGTCAGAGGGTCAGTATTGAGGGTGTGCCGCACTATCAGAGGTTCAGTACTGAGGGAGTGCCGCACTGTCAGAGGGTCAGTACTGAAGGAGTGCCGCCCTGTCAGAGGGTCAGTACTGAGGGAGCGCCGCCCTGTCAGAGGGTCAGTACTGAGGGAGTGCCGCACTGCCAGAGGGTCAGTACTGAGGGAGTGCCGCACTGTCAGAGGGTCAGTACTGAGGGAGCGCCGCACTGTCAGAGGGTCAGTACTGAGGGAGTGTTGCACTGTCACAGGATCAGTACTGAGGGAGCGCCGCACTGTCAGAGGGTCAGTACTGAGGGAGTGCTGCACTGTCAGAGGGTCAGTACTGAGGGCGTGCCGCACTGTCAGATGGTCAGTACTGAGGGAGCGCCGCACTGTCACAGGGTCAGTACTGTGGGAGCGTCGCACTGTCAGAGGGTCAGTACTGAGGGAGCGCCGCACTGTCAGATGGTCAGTACAGAGGGAGCGCCGCACTGTCAGAGGGTCAGTACTGAGGGAGCGCCGCACTGTCACAGGGTCAGTACTGTGGGAGCGTCGCACTGTCAGAGGGTCAGTACTGAGGGAGTGCCGCACTGTCAGAGGGTCAGTACTGAGGGAGCGCTGCACTGTCAGTGGATCAGTACTGAGGGAGTGCTGCACTGTCAGAGGGTCAGCACTGAGGGAGTGCCGCCTTGTCAGAGGGTCAGTACTGAGGGACTGCTGCACTGTCAGAGGGTCAGTACTGAGGGAGTGCCGCACTGTCAGAGGGTCAGTACTGAGGGAGTGCCGCACTGTCAGAGGGTCAGTACTGAGGGAGTGCCGCACTGTCAGAGGGTGAGTACTGAGGGAGCGCCGCATTCTCAGAGTTTCAGTACTGAGGGAGCGCTGCACTGTCAGAGAGTCAGTACTGAGGGAGTGCCGCACTGTCAGAGGGTCAGTACTGAGCGAGCGCTGCACTGTCAGAGAGTCAGTACTGAGGGAGTGCCGCACTGTCAGAGGGTCAGTACAGATGGAGCGCCGCACTGTCAGAGGGTCAGTACTTAGGGAGTGCCGCACTGTCAGAGGGTCAGGACTGAGGGAGCGCCGCACTGTCAGAGGCTCAGTACTGAGGGAGTGCCGCACTGTTAGAGGGTCCGTACTGAGGGAGTGCCGCAGTGTCACAGGGTCAGTACTGAGGGAGTGCCGCACTGTCAGAGGGTCAGTACTGAGGGAGTGCCACCCTGTCAGAGGGTCAGTACTGAGGGAGCGCCGCACTGTCAGAGGGTCAGTACTGAGTGAGTGCCGCTCTGTCAGAGGGTCAGTACTGAGTGAGTGCCGCATTGTCAGAGGGTCAGTACTGAGGGAGTGCCACACTGTCAGAGGGTCAGTACTGAGGGAGTGCCGCACTGTCAGAGGGTCAGTATTGAGGGAGTGCCGCACTGTCACAGGGTCAGTACTGAGGGAGTGCCGCACTGTCAGATGGTCAGTACTGAGGGAGTGCTGCACTGTCAGAGGGTCAGTACTGAGGGAGTGCCGCACTGTCAGAGGGTCAGTACAGAGGGAGTGCCGCACTGTCAGAGGGTCAGTACTGAGGGAGTGCCGCACTGTCAGAGGGTAAGTACTGAGGCAGTGCCGCACTGTCAGAGGGTCAGTACTGAGGGAGTGCCGCACTGTCAGAGGGTCAGTACTGAGGGAGCGCCGCACTGTCAGAGGGTCAGTACTGAGGGAGTGCCGCACTGTCAGAGGGTCAGTACTGAGGAAGTGCCGCACTGTCAGAGGGTGAGTACTGAGGGAGTGCTGCACTGTCAGAGGGTCAGTACTGAGTGAGTGCCGCGCTGTCAGAGGGTCAGTACTGAGGGAGTGCCGCACTGTCAGAGGGTCAGTACTGAGGGAGTGCCGCACTGTCAGAGGGTCAGTACTGAGGGAGCGCCGCACTGTCAGAGGGTCAGTACTGAGGGGTACAGGACTGTCAGAGGGTCAGTACTGAGGGAGTGCCGCACTGTCAGAGGGTCAGTACTGAGGGAGTGCCGCACTGTCAGAGGGTCAGTACTGAGGGAGTGCCGCACTGTCAGAGGGTCAGTACTGAGGGAGTGTCGCACTGTCAGAGGGTCAGTACTGAGGGAGTGCCGCACTGTCAGAGGGTCAGTACTGAGGGAGTGCCGCACTGTCAGATGGTCAGTGCTGAGGGAGTGCCGCACTGTCAGAGGGTCAGTACGGAGGGAGTGCCGCACTGTCAGAGGGTCAGTGCTGAGGGAGCGCCGCACTGTCAGAGGGTCAGTACTGAGGGAGTGCCGCACTGTCAGAGGGTCAGTTCTGAGGGAGTGCCGCACTGTCAGAGGGTCAGTACTGAGGGAGTGCTGCACTGTCAGAGGGTCAGTACTGAGGGAGTGCCGCACTGTCAGAGGGTCAGTACTGAGGGAGTGCCGCACTGTCAGAGGGTCAGTACTGACGGAGTGTCACACTGTCAGAGGGTCAGCACTGAGGGAGCGCTGCACTGTCAGAGGGTCAGTACTGAGGGAGTGCCGCACTGTCAGAGGGTCAGTACTGAGGGAGTGCCGCACTGTCAGAGGGTCAGTACTGAGCGAGCGCTGCACTGTCAGTGAGTCAGTACTGAGGGAGTGCCGCACTGTCAGAGGGTCAGTACTGAGGGAGCACCGCACTGTCAGAGGGTCAGTACTGAGGGAGTGCCGCACTGTCAGAGGGTCAGTACTGAGGGAGTGCCGCACTGTCACAGGGTCAGTACTGAGGGAGTGCCGCACTGTCAGATGGTCAGTACTGAGGGAGTGCTGCACTGTCAGAGGGTCAGTACTGAGGGAGTGCCGCACTGTCAGAGGGTCAGTACTGAGGGAGTGCCGCACTGTCAGAGGGTCAGTACTGAGGGAGTGCCGCACTGTCAGAGGGTCAGTACTGAGGCAGTGCCGCACTGTCAGAGGGTCAGTACTGAGGGAGTGCCGCACTGTCAGAGGGTCAGTACTGAGGGAGTGCCGCACTGTCAGAGGGTCAGTACTGAGGGAGTGCTGCACTGTCAGAGGGTCAGTACTGAGGGAGTGCCGCACTGTCAGACGGTCTGTACTGAGGGAGCACCGCACTGTCAGAGGGTCAATACTGAGGGAGTGCCGCAGTGTCAGAGGGTCAGTACTGAGGGAGTGCCGCACTGTCAGAGGGTCAGTACTGAGGGAGCACCGCACTGTCAGAGGGTGAGTACTGAGGGAGCACCGCCCTGTCAGAGGGTCAGTACTGAGGGAGCGCTGCACTGTCAGAGGGTCAGTACTGAGGGAGTGCCGCACTGTCAGAGGGTCAGTACTGAGGCAGTGCCACACTGTCAGAGGGTCAGTACTGAGGGAGTGCTGCACTGTCAGAGGGTCAGTACTGAGGGAGTGCCGCACTGTCAGAGGGTCTGTACTGAGGGAGTGCCGCACTGTCAGAGGGTCAGTACTGAGGGAGCACAGCACTGTCAGAGGGTGAGTACTGAGGGAGCACCGCCCTGTCAGAGGGTCAGTACTGAGGGAGTGCCGCACTGTCAGAGAGTCAGTACTGAGGGAGTGCTGCACTGTCAGAGGGTCAGTACTGAGTGAGTGCCGCGCTGTCAGAGGGTCAGTACTGAGGGAGTGCCGCACTGTCAGAGGGTCAGTACTGAGGGAGTGCCGCACTGTCAGAGGGTCAGTACTGAGGGAGCGCCGCACTGTCAGAGGGTCAGTACTGAGGGGTGCTGGACTGTCAGAGGGTCAGTACTGAGGGAGTGTCGCACTGTCTGAGGGTCAGTACTGAGGGAGTGCCGCACTGTCAGAGGGTCAGTACTGAGGCAGTGCCGCACTGTCAGAGGGTCAGTACTGAGGGAGTGCTGCACTGTCACAGGGTCAGTACTGAGGGAGTGCCGCACTGTCAGAGGGTCAGTACTGAGGGAGTGCCGCACTGTCAGAGGGTCAGTACTGAGGGAGTGCCGCACTGTCAGAGGGTCAGCACTGAGGGAGTGCCGCACTGTCAGAGGGTCAGTACTGAGGGAGTGTCGCACTGTCAGTGGGTCAGTACTGAGGGAGTGCCGCACTGTCAGAGGGTCAGTACTGAGGGAGTGCCGCACTGTCAGATGGTCAGTGCTGAGGGAGTGCCGCACTGTCAGAGGGTCAGTACGGAGGGAGTGCCGCACTGTCAGAGGGTCAGTGCTGAGGGAGCGCCGCACTGTCAGAGGGCCAGTACTGAGGGAGTGCCGCACTGTCAGAGGGTCAGTTCTGAGGGAGTGCCGCACTGTTAGAGGGTCAGTACTGAGGGAGTGCTGCACTGTCAGAGGGTCAGTACTGAGGGAGTGCCGCACTGTCAGAGGGTCAGTACTGAGGGAGTGCCGCACTGTCAGAGGGTCAGTACTGAGGGAGTGTCACACTGTCAGAGGGTCAGCACTGAGGGAGCGCTGCACTGTCAGAGGGTCAGTACTGAGGGAGCGCCGCACTGTCAGAGGGTCAGTACTGAGGGAGTGCCGCACTGTCAGAGGGTCAGTACTGAGGGAGCGCTGCACTGTCAGTGAGTCAGTACTGAGGGAGTGCCGCACTGTCAGAGAGTCAGTACTGAGGGAGCGCCGCACTGTCAGAGGGTCAGTACTGAGGGAGTGCCGCACTGTCAGAGGGTCAGTACTGAGGGGGTGCCGCACTGTCACAGGGTCAGTACTGAGGGAGTGCCGCACTGTCAGATGGTCAGTACTGAGGGAGTGCTGCACTGTCAGAGGGTCAGTACTGAGGGAGTGCCGCACTGTCAGAGGGTCAGTACTGAGGGAGTGCCGCACTGTCAGAGGGTCAGTACTGAGGGAGTGCCGCACTGTCAGAGGGTCAGTACTGAGGCAGTGCCGCACTGTCAGAGGGTCAGTACTGAGGGAGTGCCGCACTGTCAGAGGGTCAGTACTGAGGCAGTGCCGCACTGTCAGAGGGTCAGTACTGAGGGAGTGCCGCACTGTCAGAGGGTCAGTACTGAGGGAGCGCTTCGCTGTCAGAGGGTCAGTACTGAGGGAGTGCCGCACTGTCAGAGGGTCAGTACTGAGGGAGTGCCGCACTGTCAGAGGGTGAGTACTGAGGGCGTGCTGCACTGTCAGAGGGTCAGTACTGAGAGGAGTGCCACACTGTCAGAGGGTCTGTACTGAGGGAGTGCCGCACTGTCAGAGGGTCGTTACTGAGGGAGTGCCACACTGTCAGAGGGTCAGTACTGAGGGAGTGCCGCACTGTCAGAGGGTCAGTACTGAGGCAGTGCCGCACTGTCAGAGGGTCAGTACTGAGGGAGTGCTGCACTGTCAGAATGTCAGTACTGAGGGAGCGCCGCAGTGTCAGACGGTCAGTACTGAGGGAGCGCCGCACTGTGAGAGGGTCAGTACTGAGTGAGTGCCGTACTGTCAGAGGGTCAGTAGTGAGCGAGTGCCACACTGTCAGAGGGTCAGTACTGAGGGAGTCCCGCGCTGTCAGAGGGTCACTACTGAGGGAGCACCGCACTGTCAGAGGGTCAGTACTGATCGAGCGCCACACTGTCAGAGGGTCAGTACTGAGGGAGTCCCGCGCTGTCAGAGGGTCACTACTGAGGGAGCACCGCACTGTCAGAGGGTCAGTACTGAGCGAGTGCCACACTGTCAGAGGGTAAGTACTGAGGGAGTGCCGCACTGTCAGAGGGTCAGTACTGAGGGAGTGCCGCACTGTCAGATGGTCAGTGCTGAGTGAGTGCCGCACTGTCAGAGGGTCAGTACGGAGGGAGTGCCGCACTGTCAGAGGGTCAGTGATGAGGGAGCGCCGCACTGTCAGAGGGTCAGTACTGAGGGAGTGCCGCACTGTCAGAGGGTCAGTACTGAGGGAGTGCCGCACTGTCAGAGGTTCAGTACTGAGGGAGTGCTGCACTGTCAGAGGGTCAGTACTGAGGGAGTGCCGCACTGTCAGAGGGTCAGTACTGAGGGAGCGCCGCACTGTCAGAGGGTCAGTACTGAGGGAGTGCCGCACTGTCAGAGGGTCAGTACTGAGGGAGTGTCACACTGTCAGAGGGTCAGTACTGAGGGAGTGCCGCACTGTCAGAGGGTCAGTACTGAGGGAGTGCCGCACTGTCAGAGGGTCAGTACTGAGGGAGTGTCACACTGTCAGAGGGTCAGCACTGAGGGAGCGCTGCACTGTCAGAGGGTCAGTACTGAGGGAGTGCCGCACTGTCAGAGGGTCAGTACTGAGGGAGTGCCGCACTGTCAGAGGGTCAGTACTGAGGGAGCGCTGCACTGTCAGTGAGTCAGTACTGAGGGAGTGCCGCACTGTCAGAGAGTCAGTACTGAGGGAGCGCCGCACTGTCAGAGGGTCAGTACTGAGCGAGTGCCGCACTGTCAGAGGGTCAGTACTGAGGGGGTGCCGCACTGTCACAGGGTCAGTACTGAGGGAGTGCCGCACTGTCAGATGGTCAGTACTGAGGGAGTGCTGCACTGTCAGAGGGTCAGTACTGAGGGAGTGCCGCACTGTCAGAGGGTCAGTACTGAGGGAGTGCCGCACTGTCAGAGGGTCAGTACTGAGGGAGTGCCGCACTGTCAGAGGGTCAGTACTGAGGCAGTGCCGCACTGTCAGAGGGTCAGTACTGAGGGAGTGCCGCACTGTCAGAGGGTCAGTACTGAGGCAGTGCCGCACTGTCAGAGGGTCAGTACTGAGGGAGTGCCGCACTGTCAGAGGGTCAGTACTGAGGGAGCGCCGCACTGTCAGAGGGTCAGTACTGAGGGAGTGCCGCACTGTCAGAGGGTCAGTACTGAATGAGTGCCGCACTGTCAGAGGGTGAGTACTGAGGGAGTGCTGCACTGTCAGAGGGTCAGTACTGAGGGAGTGCCGCACTGTCAGAGGGTCTGTACTGAGGGAGTGCCGCACTGTCAGAGGGTCAGTACTGAGGGAGCGCCACACTGTCAGAGGGTCAGTACTGAGGGAGTGCCGCACTGTCAGAGGGTCAGTACTGAGGCAGTGCCGCACTGTCAGAGGGTCAGTACTGAGGGAGTGCTGCACTGTCAGAAGGTCAGTACTGAGGGAGCGCCGCAATGTCAGACGGTCAGTACTTAGGGAGTCCCGCGCTGTCAGAGGGTCACTACTGAGGGAGCACCGCACTGTCAGAGGGTCAGTACTGATCGAGCGCCGCACTGTCAGAGGGTCAGTACTCAGGGAGTGCCGCACTGTCAGAGGGTCAGGACAGAGTGAGTGCCGCACTGTCAGAGGGTCAGTACTGAGGGAGCGCCGCACTGTCAGAGGGTCAGTACTGAGGGAGTGCCGCACTGTCAGATGGTCAGTACTGAGCGAGTGCCGCACTGTCAGAAGGTCAGTACTGAGGGAGTGCCGCACTGTCAGAGGGTCAGTACTGAGGGAGCGCCGCACTGTCAGAGGGTCAGTACTGAGGGAGTGCCGCACAGTCAGAGGGTCAGTACTAAGGGAGTGCCGCACTGTCAGAGGGTCAGTACTGAGGGAGTGCTGCACTGTCAGAGGGTCAGTACTGAGGGAGTGCTGCACTGTCAGAAGGTTAGTACTGAGGGAGGGCCGCACTGTCAGAGGGTCAGTACTGAGGGAGTGCCGCACTGTCAGAGGGTCACGACTGAGGGAGTGCCGCAATGTCAGAGGGTCAGTGCTGAGGGAGCTCCACACTGTCAGAGTGTCAGTACTGAGGGAGTGCCGCACTGTCAGAGGGTCAGTACTGAGGGAGCGCTGCACTGTTAGAGGGTCATACTGAGGGAGCGCTGCACTGTCAGAGTGTCAGTACTGAGGGAGTGCCGCACTGTCAGAGGGTCAGTACAGAGGGAGCGCTGCACTGTCAGAGGGTCAGTACTGAGGGAGCGCTGCACTGTCAGAGGGTCAGTACTGAGGTAGTGCCGCACAGTCAGAGGGTCAGTACTGAGGGAGTGCCGCACTGTCAGAGGGTCAGTACTGAGGGAGCGCCGCACTGTCAG